>NW_022990764.1:563131-1163131 GCF_902827175.1 Gymnodraco acuticeps
GTGTGTGTGTGTGTGTGTGTGTGGTGTGTGTGTGTGTGTGTGTGTGTGTGTGTGTGGTGTGTGTGTGTGTGTGTGTGTGGTGTGTGTGTGTGTGTGTGTGTGTGTGTGTGTGTGTGTGGTGTGTGTTGTGTGTGTGTGTGTGTGTGTGTGTGTGTGTGGTGTGTGTGTGGTGTGTGTGTGTGTGTGTGTGGTGTGTGGTGTGTGTGTGTGTGTGTGGTGTGTGTGTGTGTGTGTGTGTGTGTGTGTGTGTGTGTGTGTGTGTGTTGTGTGTGTGTGTGTGTGTGTTGTGTGTGGTGTGTGTGTGTGTGTGTGTGTGTGTGTGGCAGGCAGCCTGAACCATTAGAACAGCCATTAGCTGTTCTAATGAAGGTAAACACAGTGAAGGCACAGCTCTTTGCTGCTGCTGCTCTTCTCAGATTCTGCTGAGTTGCACGTTACTGCCTCCTCCTGGTGGCTGCAGCTTTCATGAAGTGAAGGAGGTTTTTCTTCTATGAAGCAGCTGTGTGCAGCAGATACTGTGAGAGTCACAGACATGAATACATAGGTCAAGGCAGACTGGTTCACAGACTCTCCTGTTTTGCCGATCCGGTGCTTGAACAAATAACTCTACACCCCTGGCCGAAATGTCCCTAAAATGAAGTCCGAGTTTGAAATATATCTCAAATAATGTATGTATTTCCCCACATAAACTACTTTATCCTGCGAACGAGATACTTTCTCTCTCTTTTTTTTCTTTCATTGCCCTCTAGGTGCTTCGTACAATGCAAATGCAAATATTCTATTTTAAAAAGTAAAGTCCTTTCGAGTCATCTGTCTCAAGCCTAAGTCTCAAGTCATGAATACCAAGTCAAAGTCAAGTCTTTTATCAATGTTAGTCAAGCAAGTCTCAAGTTTAAAAATAGTCAAGTCATGTGACGCAAGTCAAGTCATGTGACTCGAGCCAAGTCATGTGACTCGAGCCAAGTCATGTGACTCGAGCCAAGTCATGTGACTCGAGCCAAGTTATGTGACTCGAGTCCCCCACCTCTGGTATATATTTTGGTTAGAATATTGCTGTATTACTGTATCAAATATAATAAAGACAAACAGTTGATAAGTAGTATTTTGTTAACTCAAGGTTTATATTAAGTGAGTTTTTATTGTGTTAACTTGTGTATTTATGCTTTTTAGATTGACTTTCTGTCTTTCTCTGTCCATCTGTTCTAGAAACCGAAAGGAAGAGAGAGACGTCACAGCTGTCAGCAATGTGACAAATCTTTCACAGCATCTGGAACTTTAAAGCGCCACCTGCGTATTCACACAGGAGAAAAACCGTACAGCTGTGAAGAGTGTGGGAACACTTTCAGTAGACCAGGTCATCTCAAAATACATCAACGTATTCATACTGGAGAAAAACCGTACAGCTGTGAAGAGTGTGGGAACACTTTCACTACACCAGGTCATCTCAAAATACATCAACGTATTCATACTGGAGAAAAACCTTACAGCTGTGAAGAGTGTGGGACAACTTTCACTAGATCAGGTGATCTCAAAACACATCAACATATTCATACTGGAGAAAAACCTTACAGCTGTGAAGAGTGTGGGAAAACTTTTACTACATCAGGTGCTCTAGAATCACATCACCGTATTCACACTGGAGAAAAACCTTACTGGTGTGAAGAGTGTGGGAAAACTTTCACTACATCAGGTAATCTCAAAAGACATCAACATATTCACACTGGAGAAAAACCTTACAGCTGTGAAGAGTGTGGGACAACTTTCACTCAATCAAGTGCTCTAGAATCACATCACCGTATTCACACTGGAGAAAAACCTTACTGGTGTGAAGAGTGTGGGAAAACTTTCACTACATCAGGTCATCTCAAAAGACATCAACGTATTCACTCAGGAGAAAAACCATACTGGTGTGAAGAGTGTGGGAAAACTTTCACTACATCAGGTGCTCTAGAATCACATCACCGTATTCACACTGGAGAAAAACCTTACTGGTGTGAAGAGTGTGGGAAAACTTTCACTCAACCAAGTAATCTCAAAATACATCAACGTATTCACTCAGGAGAAAAACCATACTGGTGTGAAGAGTGTGGGAAAACTTTCACTACATCAGGTGCTCTAGAATCACATCATGATATTCACACTGGAGAAAAACCTTACTGGTGTGAAGAGTGTGGGAAAACGTTCACTAAATCAGGTCATCTCAAAAGACATCAACGTATTCACTCAGGAGAAAAACCTTACTGGTGTGAAGAGTGTGGGAAAACGTTCACTCAATCAAGTAATCTCAAAAGACATCTTCGTGTTCACTCAGGAGAAAAACCATAGTGGGTTTAAGAGTGTAGGAGCCGCAATTAAGCATATTTTGTTTTTTTTCACAGTTTACAATAAACAATTCCCATCTATTGGCCTTGTGTTGGGTAATCCTTTTTTCCATTACAGATCCCATCCCAACAGCGCCATCTGTTGACGTAACATCAGAATTGACAGGCATAATGTTCACTGTTCCTTTAAAGTGGACCTATCATGCTATATTTGAATAATATAGTGTAGGACCATACCTATATAAGGCATATTTATACTTTTTATTTTTCAAAATACCAAACAGATCATGCATTTTAGCCATTCCTCATTTCGATCAATTTAACACTGTCTTTGCATGGGCTGATTCTGTGAGAACAGCGCCATCTGTTGACGTAACGTCAGAATTGACAGGCATAATGTTCACTGTTCCTTTAAGTTTCGTTTTCTGTGCGTCTGCCGACAGCGCGCTGTTTCATTAGTTTACATACCAAGGTTTAAGTACACTGTGTCAATAGTTGTAGTATGAGCATCGTCTGGGCTGGCCGTCTGGTAGAATCGGTATCCTGTGTCCAATTCCTCTCCTGTCACCTATGACCCCTTTTATACACCCCACCACCAAGTGTTCAAACATCAACATTCAGGGTGTCCGCGGGGTCTTAAAAAGTATTAAAAGTTGATAAATCAATTTAGCAAAAATTAAGGCTATTAAAAAGTATTAAACGGCATTTTACAAGGTATTAAGAAGGTCCACAGCAACGACAACAAGAAACACCCTTTAATTTACTGAAACAACATGTCGCGGAAACCCCCTCAAGTACCTCATTCACACCAACGGTGTTTCAGGGCCGGTTCGGAGCTGGAGCTTGAAAAGCACCGGGTTTTCCTCTTCACACCGCAGCGGAGCCGCCTCTTAGCTCCGGAATCCGGTTCGTTTCAAGCACCAAAAAATTGTTAGGCCAGAGTAAAAGCACCACATACGTCACGCTTACGTCGAGGCGGGGGCAGAGATAGATCAACTCCTGAACAACAACAAAAAGTCCGCGTTTTATCCAGTTTGTACACAACGATGGAGAAACTTAACAACTTTAAGAGTTTCAGTGTTTCTGCCATAGACTGTATATATAAAGGTTTCTGCTCATGGTGAAGCAACGTGTCTGCGTGTTAAGGTGGAACCTGAGCATTCACGTTGATCACCTCTCATTATAACTCATTATAAATCTATAAAACTATAAATATTAAAGTTTACTTCACGTGTTCATTTGAGAACAGCTTTTACATACCTGGGTGAAGGTTACAGTTCATTTAAATGAAAGATACAACGTTACTCCACACTCATGGTTCAGTCCACCTTAAGAAATTAGACCGACCTCGGAAGCAGTTGTGTTTTAAAAAAACCTTTATTGACACGAGTACACTTTTTTATAAGAATATAACTAAACCACAGAAATGACTCTGGAAAAGCTGCAGATAGAGCCATAAGAAATGAATGCAACTGATTTCATCCGCGCGGTTTGGCTTTATGAAGCAGGCACGCAAACGGTTACGCCATGATGCAAACGATGACGCAACGAAGCATTACCAGTCGGACTCTGGGCGGTGTGAAAAGAGCCAGAGCTAAACCGAAGAACTGGTTCTGAACCTGAAAAGCTCTAGCACGGAGCTTGAACCGGAGTTGCGTTGGTGTGAATGAGGTAAAGGTGGCCCCATGCATAGCGTGCCATAAAATGCTGCCTCTTATTTTAAGTTTCGTTGCCTTGCTCCGCTCGGTGGGGGGGGGGGGGTACACCTGAGAGATATACAGCAGGAGAACACGCCGTTCACCGCGGAGAATAAACAGAAGGGCAACCATACTCCGGGGTCTTCTTCGCTGCTTTTGGTGTATTTTGTGGCGGTAGCAGCACCACTTACAGGCCTGGCATATGTACTACAGCATTTCCAGCATTTCCAGCGGTCTAGTGTGAACGGACGCGTTAATGAATCGAATGCGTGTGAACGGAAGACTTTTTTGCGTATGCGTTTTACTGTATGCGTCCTTGTGGTTTCTTAAAGTATTCACCTTAAAGTCCAAGAGCGAGTTTCACTGTTGATTAATCTGCTTCATGTATCTAGAACATATTTACGATGTTTTCAGTTTGATTCTATTCTCTTGTTGAAATGATCAGACTACCAAAAATAAAATGGCCTTAGAAACAGACCAGCCTGCCCTCCTACAAAAAACGACCAAATAGGTCGATTGTTGAAGCACCTTAGATTACGACCCAGAGCCACGTTTTAAAGTGTGGTCGTGTAAGAAACAACATGCTCCCGTTTATTCACAAATAACCCTCTCTGCAAAATCCTAAATTGTGGAATAGTTGTGCCATTAAAATGCTTTTTGATTAGATTTCTAGCGAGAAGTGTATATTGTACTCTTAGAATCCACGTCCAGTCGATGTGTAGGATCTATAGTTTGATAGATATTACGAAGATGATCTGAGGTCTCGCCAGGATAACGTGTAAGCAGCTTCCATGCAAAGTTAGCGTGGGTGAAAACTGTTTTTCCGGTCTCGAAGTTTTCACAATAAAACCGGAAGTATTCCCCTCACTGTCAAATGATTACACAGTGATATCTGCATTACTCATCCACTAAACAACATCAGTTTATCCTTGTTAATTACACAATATTGATTGGTTTAAATTGTGTGCAATGCTTTTGTGTTTTTAACCTTCGATTCAGAGAAACAAATAGTTTTTTAGGAGTTTAGACACTACAGTTTCCGAAGACACTACACTACCCATAATCCCCAGCTGTCGTTTGGGACTACAACATCCGCCTTGCTTTACAAACCCAGTGATTAGTCATCAAGCCCTGTGATTGGATGTTGGAGTGGCAGTGCGACAAGGTTACGCTGAGCGTCAACAGCTCTTTGAAATGGAATGGAGCCACGGCAGACTTTCCAAAACTGGAATTGGACAGCACATTTAGCAAATATGGCAGCATCCATCGATCATCTTAAGATAAGATATACTTTATTGATCCCAAGTTGGGAAATGTTTTTGTTACAGCAGCATACTACTTTGTTCTACTCCATTACAATTCAGAGGTTAACCTGGTATTTTTACTCCACTACATTTTGTAAGGAACATGTCTGTCTTATGGACATAGTTAACATGGGACTTTTCCTTAAAATGTACTGAAGTCCGCACAATGTAAATGTGATGTCAACTACCAATGCAAATTCCCTGCCAAGGGCAAGACAAATGTTACCAACTATGCCTACACACATGCAACCCTTGGGGGTTCTATTTTGTTGTTATTCAGTGTTACCAGGGGCACGAACTTCTGACCGGTGTTCCCTCTTGGTTTAGTCCGTGGGGGAGTGCTTAAGTGTGGGTACACATGTTCACCTGGTGCACAAGGTTATGGAGGTGGGGGGTCTTGCTGGTGCTCAAGTGCCCATATACATCACCCCATGTTCCCATGACTGGTACCCTGCTAAAGAGACACTATTTCAGGGGTAAACTGTATCCATGTTGACCCCTGGTTCTTCATCCTTATACCCTGGATGCATGTAGATGGGCCTGGAAGAATGCAATGTGGAGTTCCAATGCAAATCGGCTTAAGTCCAGTCAGGGTCTGGACATGTTGCCATGACTGGTACCCGCCTTAAGAGACACTATTTCGGGGTAAACTGTATCCATGTTGACCCCTGGTTCTTCATCCTTATACCCTGGATGTATGTTGGTGTCCCTGGAAGAATGCAATGTGGAGTTCCAATGCAAATCGGCTTAAGTCCAGTCAGGGTCTGGACATCTTCCCATGACTGTTACCCTGCTAAAGAGACACTATTTCGGGGTAAACTGTATCCATGTTGACCCCTGGTTCTTCATCCTTGTACCCTGGATGCATGTTGGTGTCCCTGGAAGAATGCAATGTGGAGTTCCAATGCAAATCGGCTTAAGTCCAGTCAGGGTCTGGACATGTTGCCATGACTGGTACCCGCCTTAAGAGACACTATTTCGGGGTAAACTGTATCCATGTTGACCCCTGGTTCTTCATCCTTATACCCTGGATGTATGTTGGTGTCCCTGGAAGAATGCAATGTGGAGTTCCAATGCAAATCGGCTTAAGTCCAGTCAGGGTCTGGACATGTTGCCATGACTGTTACCCTGCTAAAGAGACACTATTTCGGGGTAAACTGTATCCATGTTGACCCCTGGTTCTTCATCCTTATACCCTGGATGTATGTTGGTGTCCCTGGAAGAATGCAATGTGGAGTTCCAATGCAAATCGGCTTAAGTCCAGTCAGGGTCTGGACATGTTCCCATGACTGTTACCCTGCTAAGAGACACTATTTCTGGGTAAACTGTATCCATGTTGACCCCTGGTTCTTCATCCTTATACCCTGGATGTATGTTGGTGTCCCTGGAAGAATGCAATGTGGAGTTCCAATGCAAATCGGCTTAAGTCCAGTCAGGGTCTGGACATCTTGCCATGACTGGTACCCTGCCTAAAGAGACACTATTTTGGGGTAAACTGTATCCATGTTGACCCTTGGTTCTTGTTCCTTGTACCCTGGATGTATGTTGGTGTCCCTGGAAGAATGCAATGTGGAGTTTCAATGCAAATCGGCTTAAGTCCAGTCAGGGTCTGGACATCTTCCCATGACTGGTACCCGCCTTAAGAGACACTATTTCGGGGTAAACTGTATCCATGTTGACCCCTGGTTCTTCATCCTTGTACCCTGGATGTATGTTGGTGTCCCTGGAAGAATGCAATGTGGAGTTCCAATGCAAATCGGCTTAAGTCCAGTCAGGGTCTGGACATCTTCCCATGACTGGTACCCGCCTTAAGAGACACTATTTCGGGGTAAACTGTATCCATGTTGACCCCTGGTTCTTCTCTCCTGGTGTCCATTTCATGTACATTTCCTGGTGTCCATTTCATGTACATTTCCTCGTGTCCATTTCATGTACATTTCCTCGTGTCCATTTCATGTACATTTGATGGGGGAGTCACATGTGGATGAAATAGACCCGATTCCCGGAGGTTCCGGGCCGAATTTGGGAGCTCATATGCGGCCTGCCGTGCACCCCCACCCGTGGAAAGCAAAAAAAAGTAAATAAAACGGTCAATTATATCTTAAATTCATCAAAAACTACGTTTTTAAAAATTCTCGAAAAACGGCTAAGTGCCAACGGGTGAGGGGGTCAACCCTTCGGCGCTTCGGGCGGAAGCCCCGGAGACATTTCCACTGACCCGTTTGCACTTTTCAACGTCGAGGGGAATTCAGACCTCCCTCCTCCGTTAACAATTTTCATTCATCTTTTCCAAGCTACCTTCTGCACGAAATCGGAAACCCGGTTTTTGAGAGCACTTAGAAAAAAAACGGCCTATTCTCATGATGGGGAAATCATGGAGGAATGCGTCCGATGATTGAGCACTTTGGATCGGATACAACGATACACTATTTTCGGACACAATTGTTGCCCGGAGGACCCCCAATCACGGTTTCTTACACCACTTTAAGTTTTTGAACTGGCCTCTGGAGGAATGCAAGGGAGTTTCGACGGAATAACGAGACACTATTTTTCGGACACATTGTTGCCTGGAGGACCCCAATCACGGTTCTTACAAAACTTTAAGTATTTGAACTGGCCTCTGGATGAATGCAAGGGAGTTTCGACGGAATAACGAGACACTATTTCGGACACATTGTTGCCTGGAGGACCCCCAATCACGGTTCTTACAAAACTTTAAGTATTTGAACTGGGCCTCTGGATGAATGCAAGGGGAGTTTCGACGGAATAACGAGACAACTAGTTTTCGGACACATCTGCGGTTTCTTCCAAAAGTTAACTTTAACTTTTTCTGACTCTGGAGGAATGCAAGGGGAGTTGCCAGGGGACTCTACCTGCATTATTAGGCACTATTTTCCGGACACCTTTTCACCAATTTCACCCCTTTTCTGCGGTTCGTCAAAAGTTAACTTTGAACTTTTTCTGACTCTGGAGGAAGGTAGGGTGAGTTGTCAGGGACTCTACCCGCCTTAGGAGGCACTATTCCCGGATACATTTTATCCATTTAACCTCTTTCTCTGGTTCTCTGGTTGCAACCCGTCTCTGGATCATGGAAGAATGCATCCGCTGCATGAGTACTTTGGATCGGATACACTTGTTGGCCTGGATGACCCCCAATCATGGTTCTTACCAAACTTAACGTTTTGAACTGGTCTCCGGAAGAAAGTAACGGGGAGTTGCCAGGGGACTCGACCCGCCTTAGGAGGCACTATTTCACCCAGTTTTGGCTCCCGCCTTGCCTGGATGATAGGACCGATAGATGACAGGGATCTCTGCCCGCCTAACGAGTGCCTAAATGGGACACCTTTCGCACCATGATGCAAATGGGTTATTTATTGAAAATAAACCGGAGAGATTTGACATGGGGTCTTTCTAGTTCGCTGAGTGCAACTTTCTTATTTTCACCTATCCTTCTTTGTCCCCCCGGTTCTATACATTATACTGGTGACACTTCCCGGTACCGAAATGCTCAGGCATACAAAAATGATGGCGATCGGTTGTCCTATCTGTAATAGTCCCTACCGTGCCCTGAGCAAGCACCTGCTGAGGAACCATAGTGTGCGTAATTTAGTTGGAAAGAAGAATTCTGCTGTTGTTGGCGAAAGGACGGATAAACATTAGGCTCCATCCCTGCATTATTGCAGGATGCGAGTACAACGGGACAAGGCTGGACCGCCACTTGTACAGAAACCATGTTGAGCTGTCCCGGCAGGAATTACATGTGGTTTTAACTAAACTAAAAATGAAAGTGGCCACGAAGAAGCTTCATGAACTCAGTTTGACAAACCCCAGAGTAGCAATGATTACCTCTTGGGATGTGGACACTGTGGGTGATGATGTCCTGTCACAACCTCCACCCTTGTCCCCAGTGATTAAATGTGACAACCCGGACTGTAAGGAATGGAGGATGGATGCAAACAGAATGAAGGCTCAGAGGGACATATATGCTGCTGAGGTGAAATCCCTGCGCTGCATGCTGCAGCAGAGGATTAAACGTAACCGAAAGAGGATGAACCAGAGGGCCGAGGACCAAGAGCGGGTGTTTCTAAGGAAACGATCCCGAACAGAGTCAACACCAAAGAGGCTGTCCAAGTCCAAAGGTCCCTCCTGCAGGAAGTCCCCCATTGCCTCTCACACACCTGTATCCAGCTCCTCAGAACCTGCATCCATAGATACCGAGGCCTCGTCATCCTCCCCTCCCATACATTCCCCCTGGTTCAGCGGCAGGGGCCGGGGGAATCGAATGCGGGACATTACATTCCCACGCATCATGGAGAAGTATCTGCAAGGCTACCGGGACTATTATGAGGGCATCGATCCAACAGTGAGGCTCCAAGAAAACGCAGTCTCCAAAATAAGCAGAGTCAAATCATTCCTAAGCTTCATGGCACACGGTTTCAATCGCCTGTCTGACTGGCTCTTTTTGAGGGATCTGAAGAGGATACGTGGGTGGTCCCGGAGCCTGATAAAGTCAAGCCTACAGGTCACGACATCTGACTTCTATATCAAAAACATATCACACTTTCTCAAGTACATGAATGAAACACCATGCAAGGGGAGCAGGCTCAACCAGAATGACATGATTTTAATCACACGGGAAGTTGCTGCCATCCTGAAGTCCATGAGAAAGAAGGTGTTTATCCACCAGATGCAGGTGAAGCGGGACAAGATGGAAGGTCTGCCAAGCCATAAAGACATCATGGCATGTTTGACTGCGGCCAAAACTCGCATCCCTCAGCTCCTGGACGTGATGACCAGCAATCCGACTCACGCAACCCGGAGCCTGCTCTATGGGTACATGACCCTCAATTGGAGCTGCATTTATGGGCACCGTCCGGGGGTCTACTCCAACATGACCAACACGGAGGTCCTAAAGGCGGAGATAACTGGCACTGCCTTTGGCCACCTCATCCACGTGAGTGAGCTATTAAAACATGTGTTTATTCTGGCAGTGATACACATGTTGTGGATGATTGATACTTGTATTGACGCTCTCTAACTCTGTCATAACAGGTAAGCAACCACAAGACGGCCAACGCGTTCGGGGAAGCGCAGATGTATCTCACCATAGAAGAATTTGGATGGATGAAAAGGTGGCTGGAAATCAAGGGGACGCTGACCGGCACCAACAACCGCTACTTCCTCTGCATAGCGGGGAAGAACCCATCGAGGAACCTTGCCACCTTCCTGAGGTTGGCATGGGCTGATGTTGGACTAAAAGGTCCCATTAACTTCACCGACCTCCGCACAGTCCACGCCGATAATGCGAAGAGGTTTCAGGACATAAGCAACCGCCAAAGAGTGAGTGATTTCATGTGTCACAACACTGCAACTGCAGACACATTTTATGCCAAGAATCCTTCTTTGAAGGAGGCTGCGGACATACGAATGCTCTTCACAGAGTCACTGCAAGCAGCGGCCGCAGCAGCATCAGGGGTGAGTGAAGACAATTTGGGGGACATTGACATCCACAGTGACCGTGACAGCTCTGGAGAGGAGCATAGCCCTACTCCCTACCAAGACTCCACCGATACCGAGACGTCAGATGAATTATACAAAGACTTCAACGCTGGAGAGCGGCGAAGAGGGAACAGTCAATGGCCGAACACAGTCCCTCAGACACGGGTGAAGAGAGGGTGCCAGCCTCTGCACCAACTTCACCCGATACGGACAATGTTGCCAGTGATCAACTTGTAAATATGCAATGTTTTGTTGTACTCAGTCCGCTTGTGCTGGATGAGTTAATAATGTTATAATGTTATAAAGTGTCAATGTATATATTTCTGTAAATAAAGTTTGTTAAAATTACTTAATTTGTCCTCTTTTTATAACCCAATATGGGTGATTTCCCCATTAAGGTCCCCAGGGGCACGAGGTTCTGGTGGTGTGCATGAAGGGGTTTAGTCCACGTGAGGAGTGCTCAAATGTGGGAGATGTGTAAGGCAGCGGAGGGTAAAATAAGGTAAAGTGTGAACCTCCAGCAGGGCAGGTGGTGCTGCTGTGAATAAGTCCTGACTATGGAGTCCGATGGGCGGACTGTAAAGCACCGCAAAATAGACCCCCTTATAGATTAACCAGGGCCATGAGAACATCCTCCACAGGAGGGTGGGTGGTGCTGCTGTGAATAAGTCCGACTATGGAGTCTGATGGGCGGACTGTAAAGCACCGCAAAATAGACCCCCTTATAGATTACCAGGGCCATGAGAACATACACCACAGGAGGGTGGGTGGGTGCTGCTGTGAATAAGTCCGACTATGGATGTCTGATGGGCGGACTGTAAAGCACCGCAAAATAGACCCCCTGTATAGATTACCAGGGCCATGAGAACATCCTCCACAGGAGGTGGGTGGTGCTGCTGTGAATAAGTCCGACTATGGTGTCCGATGGGCGGACTGTAAAGCACCAGCAAAATAGACCCCCTTATAGGTCACCAGGGCAATGAGAACATCCTCCACAGGAGGGTGGGTGCTGCTGCTGTGAATAAGTCCGACTATGGTGTCCGATGGGCGGACTGTAAAGCACCGCAAAATAGACCCCCTTATAGGTTACCAGGGGCACGAGTTTCTTGAGGGTGTAATCATCTGGGTTTAGTCCGTGGGGGAGTGCTTAAGTTCGGGGGCCCGGGGGTCCCAAGGTGCGCGAGGTTTATGGAAGTACGCATGTCAGGTAGATATGCTGGAGGTCTGTAGTCCGTGTTTTGGGTCTCTGTGAGCGGCCAAAGTGAGGTGGTTTCCCGGTGTATGTCATGGAAGTCTGAAATAGCCTGTTTGCCCATGTCAAATCTTATTATGAGGCACTATTTTGGGATACATTTTATCTATTTTAACCCCTTTCTCTGGTTCTTCCAAAAGTTCACTTATACTTATTTAGCCTGTGGAGGAATGCAAGGGTAGTTATCAGGGGAGTCTACCTGCATTATGATGCACTATTTTGGGATACATTTTATCCATTTTAACCCCTTTCTCTGGTTCTTCCAAAAGTTCACTTATACTTATTTAGCCTGTGGAGGAATGCAAGGGTAGTTATCAGGGGAGTCTACCTGCATTATGATGCACTATTTTGGGATACATTTTATCCATTTTAACCCCTTTCTCTGGTTCTTCCAAAAGTTCACTTATACTTATTTAGCCTGTGGAGGAATGCAAGGGTAGTTATCAGGGGAGTCTACCTGCATTATGATGCACTATTTTGGGATACATTTTATCCATTTTAACCCCTTTCTCTGGTTCTTCCAAAAGTTCACTTATACTTATTTAGCCTGTGGAGGAATGCAAGGGTAGTTATCAGGGGAGTCTACCTGCATTATGAGGCACTATTCCCGGGTACATTTTATCCATTCTGTACATTTGGCTTACCGCGACTGGTAGTTAATGTCGCTACGGGGGACGCGTATATCCCTAAGGTATGTTGGTGTACTACAACTACAAAAAGCATCGGTTTGTTTTCTCATCAGGAAATGCAGAAACAAACGATTTTTAATCATCATTCTCACGATATTAACGTGCCTAAACTCAGTAATTCACCATTTCTACGCATGACAACACACTTTGTCCGTGTTTGGCTCTCTCGCCGCACAGTGAAGCGTTCCCGCATGGACGTCACTTCCGGCTTCCCCCAAAACTTCAAAATGAGTCGAAGGAATTTCCCCGCGATGTTCGAAATTATTGATATTTAATGGAACGGTATCGCTTTTTCTTTTTTAAACTGACGGTTCGAGATTACTAGTAGCCCATTATTTCATTGCACAACAGTTGTTGGGATGCTGTCACAGGCGCTTTAAGGTAATTAGTTGGAGGCCCTATTTTATCCAACCTGGGCTGCTTCTCAGGTCGATTAAATGAAATCCTTGCTTCCCTCACTTGCGTCGTTTCCCTGCGTTTAGTCCCTCCCACCAGGGAAGCATGGAGGGACGCAAGGAAATGAGTTTTAAGAGCAATGGGACGTCCTTTCCTCCGGAGCGTCACGTGAAGCGACGTCCGTTTGTGATGACGCTGCACAGCTGATCGTCTGACAGCAGCCAGCTCTGTCCCCGTTATTTCCACACACCCCCCGCCTCTGTTAGTACACATTTACTGACACAAACATTTGTATCATCTGTTGTAGATCCTAATAAATAAAATAAAATAAGAACTCATTCTCAAAAAAGATAAACGCCATTCTTAAAATGTATAAACGAACAATAGTTTGATTAATATTGATTAGAGTGCACAAAAGAAATAAAATAATTGAGAGAAGAAAAAGAGATATGTTATCTATCAAAACCCAGTTAGATTAACATTCATTGGATTGCACACTTTGTTTGTTTGTTTGTTTGTTTGGATATGTAGCACATTAACATTTTAATAGCACTTAATGACTGACTGAATGGAAATGACAATAAATGAAAATGTAAAACGAAAAAAGCGATCATGAAAATGTTTCCAACAAATGAATAAAATGATTTTTGACCACTTTGTTGTTCAGATATATCACGTGTAACTAAATGAAACAGGAATTGAAACAAAACACGGTATAAACTGAGGAGTGACTCCCGTGAGGTTCGTATTTTCTTCACTCCGCTGGGAAACGGCTCTCATGTCAAGAAGCATGAGATCAGTGCATGCACTGCATCGTCCAATCAGTGAGCGATACACAGTAAGGGGGCGGGGCGAGTATCTGAGGATTTCATCGGAGGATGGTCTGGTGGTTCCTCGATTATCGCTCCTCGGTCCTCCGGCAGAAATAAGAGCCATGGGACGGTACTCAAGATGGCGCAGGCAAATCAACTTCCGGTGAGACCGAGGACCGAGGAGCGAGGAAATGAAAATAGTCGACCTGAGAAGCGGCCCCGGTCTCTACCTGACCGGAGTCACGCTGTGTGTGTCCGTCAAGAAACAAGCTGTTAAAAAGTAGTTCCAGCAAACATCCACTGATAAACTACGATGTTAACAACCTCATGATGACCTCATATGTTTTTAACTTAGGATCATACCTGTGTTTAATTAATGATACATACTAATACTATGCATTATACTATACATTTAGCACTGTTTTTCACCCAAATCAGCATTAAAAATGCGGGAGGCGCCGAAAAGCGACTAATTTGCATGCATGGACAAATGTAAAACCAACGCCGCACCTTTGGCAAGAAAGTACATCAAAAACTGGCTGCAGAGACGATGTATGATTGATCTGTGCAAGTTAACGATATGCTAAACTCGTTTTTAAACATCATGGTTGATTTTATAAGGCTGAAAGTCTGCCGTTTTTCAAAAGACCCACACAAATAAATGTTTTGCTTCCTTTTTTTTTTAAGAGACTGTAAGGCTCAAGTCCAGGATGGTCAACTGTTAAGTGTTTCAGATTGAGTTAATATGGTATTGAAATTGTGACCCATTAGCAATGTAACAAGTTTATTCAATTTACTTTCAATTATAGTCATTGTGTACATTTAGTACTGCATCCCATCTGGAGCAGCTGGTGCTTTAGAAAACCATTTATGCAATCCAATAACACGTACAATTCACAAATCAGTCATAATCAGTAAAAATGTTAAATTTAATGGAAGTGAAAGTCATTTTCAGAAATCAAGAAAAAAACATGTTCATCAATGCTGTCACAGCTTCAAAATCTGGTACCTTTTAATAAGTCCTAGAATAGTTCTGGATGGGTACAAACTTAAAAAAAGACCGGGGGTGGATACAGGGAGGGAGGGAGGGACAAGTAGTCACGGGTGCTGCTTCAGAATCGTCCTGAGCGCTCTCTGTCTCTAGAGCGACGTCTCTCACGGTCACGGCCACCTCCTCCTCCACCACCTCCTCCACCTCCTCCTCCACCTCCTCCTCCACCTCCTCCACCACCACCTCCTCCACCTCCTCCTCCTCGACCTCTGTCCCTTGAGCGAGATCGCCTCTCTCTCGATTGAGACCTGGACCTATGGCGGCTGTGGTAGAGAAGGAGTAGTTATTATAAAATGCCACACAAACAACTATGCATGCATTTTTACTTAATGCCTCAATGTAATACTGGATGTGTTCGTACCCCTTCCTCCGACGACCATAGAGCTCCCTCCTGAGTTCACGTGAGATGGGCTTCAGATGCATGAAGTTACAGAAGCCACCACGAGTACATTCCCTGTGGAGAGAAGGCAACGGGTAGCAGAAATATCAGTAAGGTATAAGAAGATAAAATCATGTTAAGAATATTTGCTACATAACGTTATCTGTTTGAAATTATTTCAGAAAGACGAGCTGCTGCACTGCTCTGAATGTCAAGAGAGCCTATTTAATAGGGCTGCACGGTATTGAAAAAAACTGACATCGCGGTTTTTCCTCCCCCTGCTGTATATATTGCGGTTTTTTTAACCTGTTAAACCCCAAAGTCCCGGCGGGTACTTTACTTTTTTTTTTCACGACAGTGTCTCAGGGGATCGTAATATTTAAGAACCTATTAATGTGTTATACCAGATTAACGGAAATAATCTCAGCTAACTGACGATACAAACCACTTTATACCAAAACAAAACACAAGTCTCATAAGAAGCATCTAAATGACCCCTGAGCGAAAAATGCTAACGCACTTTGGCACAGAACTCAAGATAAAAGTACCCTTATTATTACTTATCGTAGCTGCACTTACAAGATATCCGATTAAAGCTGAGGTTCCACAGATTATTTAGGTATATAGTATCATCACTGAGTGATCTGAACTCGGACAGGGGAAGCAAACACAGACATCACAACACGTACCTTTACGTAGCTTCGAGGGGAGATGTCTCACCGTAGCTGTCAATCTGATCAAAAGACGTGTTCAATGGCATTAAAACGAGAAAGAAAAAACGCGGCTGAATCGGTTAATCCATAGGTTTTTAACATCTCTGTATAAAAAAATTATTTAATTTATAATCCATAATTCCATTTTTATGTAAATATCGCAGAGCAAGAGTTAGCTGCTAATGGTAGCCACCAGAGTGGCTGCTGCTTCCGGTCTTGGATATGCGGAAGTCTCTCACACACACATTACCAAATAAGGACTGTGTGATTTCCCCTCGATTCCATTGGCTCTGACGGTCAGAAAGAGATGTCACATGTCAAAATCCAGCAAGGTGGGCCAGAGATATGGAATATCCACCCAAATGGCCCCAAAAGAGGATTTTTTTGGTGCTAAATCTGTCTAAAAAGGTCAAATATCAGGGGAAGTTCTACACACACCAACACATGAACAAATAAGGAGTGAGAGTGACGACGCGTAGCCAAAACCGGAAGCTGCATACCACCAAGGTGGCTACCATTAGCAGCTAACTTTTGTGATCCGATTTTTACATAAAAATGGAATTATGGATTATAAACAATTGCTTCAAAGCCACAGATACATTATCAACCTATGGATCAACCGATTCAGCCGCGTTTTTTCTTTCTCGTTTTAATGCCATTGAACACGTCTTTTGATCAGATTGACAGCTACGGTGAGACGATCTCCCGTAAAAGCTCCGTAAAAGGTACGTGTTGTGATGTCTGTGTTTGCTTCCCCTGTTGCGAGATCGGATCGCTTAGATACTATACTTAAATAATCTGTGGAGTCTCAGCTTTAATCGGATATATTGTATGTGCAGTTTCGATAAGTAATAAGGGTATCTTTATTTTGAATTCTGTGCTAAAGTGCGTTAGCATTTTTTTTTTTTTTATGAATAAAACCGCACGTCCCTGCGGTGTGAATACCGCGCATGCGCATACCGCGGTTATCGCCATGACACGGTATATCGTTCAGCCCTACTATTTAATATAACAAATGTGATGTGAATTGTATAAGGGGATACCTGAGAGATTATGTTTCAGTTTATAGTTAAAATAAAACAAGATAAATGTTGACACACTTGGTAAATATAAAAATGAGAAGCAAGTTAACAGGAAGTGGGTTCAGGGATATAGTAGTGACCAGACATTATGTTTAAAGTTGTATTCTGCAGCTGACACCTACTTCCTTGTTGTGATGTAAAATAATCAAAATGGTAACCATGAGGTATGAATGCTTGATATTGGTTAATCATTAAATAGGATACATGCAATCACATAGCACTCACCCCATCTCGTATTGGCGACAACAGGCTTCTCTGAAGTCTGTTACGGGAGACAGCTCAGCATGGATGGGCTGTCCATTAAACCACCGATTATTCAGGTCTATCACAGCCTTCTCCGCATCCTCTTCATAACGGAACTATAGAGGAGACAGACGGAGAGTAGTTGATGATAGAACTCAGTCTCTGTTTCTAAGCTAACGACCTTGGTATTCAGTGATGCAAACACAGGTATGGTGAAAAAAGAGAGAACTATTCGAAGCAGAAAAAAAACAGCGTAATATACCATCTGACAAAGGCCTTTGCTATAATGCTTAAATTAACTGGCTATTCTTTATAATATACTCAGATCAATAGGAGACAAAGATGTTAAGTTATAAATTAAGGGTTTTTATTATTATTTACAGGTAGATATTATCAAGGGTGTAACTTTGGTTTAAGAAGTGGGGGACACACAAAACAGGGGGTCCTCCGCAATGAAACATATATATTATCATTATATATAATGAGTGTGCAAACTTATCTAGTATCCTATCCATATGAACCTGTTTATTTATGGGGGGCCTTCACTTCCTCTAGGGGGGTCTGGGGGCATGCTCCCCCGGGAAGATTTGTTTTTCTTTAAATTGAAGTTAAATGCATCAATCTGCTGCACTTTTAGGGCAAAATTAAGAGATTTATGGATACAGCTCTCAACACTCATAAAACAGAACTGTATAATGCTTCAATTAACTGGCTATTCTTTATAATATACTCAGATCAAGAGGAGACAGAGATGTTAAGTTATAAATCAAGGGTTTTTATTATTATTTACAGGTAGATATTATACACTTTTGACTTTTAAGGGCTTCAGTTTTTCTTCATCTTTGCTTGCGAAACTGTTTCTACTGCTTTACGCAACCGACTGGTGCTGCTGCGTCATGACGTCACCGGTGCTTATCAGGCTCTAGCTCCGAACCTGCCCTGGAACCGCGTTGGTATCAAAGGGGCTCGCAGCAGGGGCGGACTGGCCATCTGTAGAATCTGGAGAACCACAGAACGGCCAGTCATCAAGGGCCGTTGACGGCCGGCCGGCCCTTTAAAAAAAATAGTTTAACGGCATAATTTAAGTTGCGCTGACGGCCGACAGAGGGCGACAGCGGCCGCTAATGCAGTTGTGTGGTTCTTATCTGTCAAATAATCACCGGCCACACGAAGAGAAGGGATTAGATTAGACGCCGCGGCAGACAGGGAGAATGAAAAAACATGGATACAAATCAAAGAAAACGAAAAGAAAGGTGAAGCATATAAATGCATATAAATGTCGCAAATTGACAGACCTTTTTGGCAGCAGCGCTGCTACAAGCACTATCAGCAGCAGCTTAGAACAAGTGCAAGATGATGAAGAGAATGATGAGGGCGCGAGTTCAGATATACAGCCAGCCTCCTGCGTTCATGATGAGGGACAGAGTTGAGCTGCTGGAAGAACCAGCTCAACTGGCACATACAAGTGCAGGGCAAGAGCAAGAGGTGGGTGAGAATTATCCCTTGAACTCAGTAGCGTTTTCTACTGGAGGCCAAGGGAAGCCAGGCTTCCCCTGTTTTTTTGGATTGTAGTTATAATTTTAATAAATAAATAAAAACACTTCGTTTAGTTTCGGTAATTATTCTGCTGGCCCATCTCTCCCCCTCTCATTGAGTATTTTACATAAGTGAAATAGCGCCCCTCTAGATGTTATGGTGAAACAGTAGATTGCACTCTGTTGCGAGAGGAGGCTAGCCGAAATTGGCTTCCCTTGGTGAAAAAAAATGGAGGGATTGACCAATCTGATGAGGCTCACGTCATGCCTCACAATCCAATCAAATCGCATCAACTTCAGTTCGTACTGTAACTGTCATCACCGCCATTAAAAAGTAGCAAGCAACTGAAGCAAGTGCAATTATGGAGGGTGGAGATTTGGAGTATTTCATCAAAAATACTTTTACTAAATTTCCGCTACAGGCAGCAGCAACTAAAAATGAAATCTGATGACAGGCCAATGCCCAAACTGGAGCTGTGTACAGAGAGGGAAAAAGGAGCGAATCGGACGTAAAACTTTAAATAATAAACAGCGGATTTCTAACATTTGACATTTCATGTGGCCGGACTGGGTTAGTTTCCAGGGCTGAATTTTAGTCCCAGTCCGCCACTGGCTCGCAGCGGGGTTACAGCGCAGAAGTGCGCCGCATTTGCACATGACTGATGTGCAACAACATGTGACTCCTCTGTTTGTCTTCTGTTGGTTGCTTGTTAGCAGACCCTTCACGCGATATCAGAGCGAACATGTACAGGAGGCGTAGAGCGAGAGATCATTGTCCACTAATCGTGCTCGCTGATGGATACAAAAATATACTTTGGCGGCCGTTAATATACTTTACGTGGGCTGCCCGCCCAAGTAAAGTCTATGTTTTGAAGTGAGAAGTTGTCCGTCAGTCGGACCCCCCCAAAACGAAAACTCTTCGGTTCTCCACGAATTACACAAGTCGTCCAAATCAGCGTTAAAAAAGCGGGAGGCGCCGAAAAGCGACTAATTTGCATCACTGGTATTAAAGCAGTGGTAATATATGTAGTTTTTAGAACCGATGCTCACCTTGACATACACATTTCCAACTAGGTGGTCACCGAGGTTGTCACACACGTTCATTTCCTCCACCTCTCCATACTTTTCCTCCATCTCTGTGAAGACCTCCTGTAAGGTTAAGAAAGACAACAATGACATAGATGATCATGAGTAGTAGTTACATTGTTGATTTTCAGTCCAGAAAAGTAATAGAATGATTGTTGAATCATTCTTATTTTGTTTCTACCTTATGACCGCTACAAATGTAATATATAAAGAGATAGTTGGGTCTGTTTACGCAAAAATAGTACAGCCGCCATAATGTGATACTTGATGTATGTATTTTTTAACAACATACTGTAAAAGGTGTAACCCATTTTAAAAACAAGGTTTGTTGAATCATTTCCTCAAAGAGAATGTATCAGCTACACAGTGGTGTGGTTGGGGTTTGAGGAAAATATTCAGAACTTACCTCAAAAAACTCATCATAGTGCTCCTGCATCTCCATATCACTGATGGCACCTTGTGGTTATAAAAAGAAAATACAAAAAAAACAGGAAAACCAAACAAAACAGATATATTATGTCCTTTCTTTTCAATGCCAGTGATTCAACAAATACATTTGTCATGCAACAATGAAAAGCCTGCATGAAGTAGTTTCAGCCACTCAAAATGCTGACATCGGATCATAGGACTTCCACCTGAACAACCCTCAAAGACTGTTGGCCTTTCTTTCACTTTATTTATCATAAAAATATCGATAAGATGAAAGAAACAATTGTTGTGAACACTTTATAAAAACATGCTCTTGCTTTTCAAGAATTGGCTTGAAAATCCAGAGAAACACTTACAGGTGAGGCCATCAGCAGACTGGGCACTGTTCTGAGGGTTCCTGTAAATGTTCAGGAGGGCAATTGTCTGAAACAGAAAAAATAAAAATGATTGGAACAATTTGTTTAGATAGGGGCTGGGTATTAAACTGTTGTGTTTATTTTCTAGTAACGATCACAAAATGTGTCAACAGCATAGAAAACTGACAAATAAGATGTGTGAGTCACAGTTAAAACTTAGACAATCTTATAGCTCCTATTATATACACAAGACACGAGAAATAAAAGTTTGCTCTGGTCTCTGTATCATTTTTATCATAACAATACTTTGAAATAAAAATTAATAAATAATCTTACCTGGCTGAATGTTGGTTTATTGTGTAATCTGGAGCAGCGGTCGCCATGTCGGCAGGCACCAATTTTAAAATAAAACGAGCAGTTGACCCTAGGGAGAAAGACACAATAAATACAGATGAGGTAAACATAAAAGCATTCTCATTAACCTGCCTCCATGTTTGCTAAAGGTTATGTGGCTTGGGTTTCTTGTCCACAGGCTAAATAGCAAGCATATTATCACATTTGACCTGCCAGTTAAGGGATTATCCTTGAGTTTTTTAGCTGGTAAGAAAAGCAAATCTACCAGCCCCTTGTATATTTACCAATGAATCTGCTAGTTTCAGGTCTATCAGTGTGTATTCTTCTTTCTGTGTATATGTGAAACTACTTTGTAATAAAAACCGACTAGTTCTTTAGCTGAGTTTAACTAGGAAAACATGCATATTTTGGTCACAGAGGTACCCAAATAAAAATACCCAAAATATGATTAAATACGATATTTTCATTTTGTGGGTTGCTGATGTAGGCTACGTTTGAATTTACGCGTGTATGTAGTTTGAAATGTTCCACAGGTCCTATCTTGTTCAGGACTCATTAAAAAATATATTGTTTTGGACCGACATGGTTAAATTAAGTTGTTCTAAACTTTCGTATATGATTAAAGGAGAGCTATCTGTTAGAAGAAACAGATCCTGAAATGAATAGTGAAGCGGGGGAGATACACTTGCACCCATTCATTAACGTAACTTGTGATTTGGCGTAATATCTGCAAACAAAAACAAAAAGGAACACTGTGCAATTAAATGCTATGGCGTTTGGTGCAATTTGTTATTTCGATACAATTGTGATTAGCTTGTTTAATGTTGGATAATGACTATCCGGGTATGACCTACTGTAACAAAGGCTTCTTATGAGTTTCCTTAAGTACCTAAGTATCATTAGCCAACTCCAATAGAAGGGAGTAGTTAGTGTATTGGTTAAGAGATTTGTATTCACAAAAACAAACTCGTTGTAATCGTTTTATTCTAACCATCCCAGAAAGGCTCAGCAGAAGCCAGATGTTGGCTAACAGTCGCGGCGCGGTATTTTACAAACGCTAGCCAGCGTGCTAGCATTTAGCCTAGCTGCTAGTTGTTAGAGCCGGTGAAACGTGTCCAGCTAGAGTCTACAAACGCTGCTGTATACATTATTAGTCGTCAAAGCAGGTGCAAGAAGTGATTATTGAACACATTGCTTAACAGTGACCAAATAACAGATAAATACTTACTTATCTTTCTCTGTCCCAAAAATGGACGCCAAGTATTCCGCCATCTTGGCTAGCCTGCGCTCAACCAGCAGCAGCAGCAGCGTCAAGGCTTCCGTCCTCCTCCTTCAGAGTAAATGTCTCCACACGTATAACTGTGCAGAAAATGTGTTTTCCCCCCACAAAAGTTGTTCAAATTATTGAAATATGCAAAGGTGTATTCATTACACGTGGTCATTGTAATGTTATCTTATCCTGTTTATCAATTCGTTGGATTTATTTATGGTAGCTAGCTAGTAATTAGGCTTCATCGGTCTATGTTTCGCTGAGAAAAGCATAACATGCATTAACTATAAACTGCATCATGAAGAATATCGATTTACCACTATCCTTACTATTATAATGAAATACAATTATTTTAAAAATAATAATGCAGATTGTCTTTTTTGTGCAGACTTCTCGACTGATAAGGTAGTTTAGAAATCAAAACTTAAACCTGATGGACTTTATTTTGAAGGCCAGCGCGCACACCGGACATGTGTCATTTCACTCACTTCCGTGTCGACAGTGCTTTTCGAAACAAAAGCTTTTTCCACACTTTAAAGTCCTCTTTTGTTGAATTTTTAGAATCATTAAATATTTTACCTCTTAAATAATTTGTTGTCATGTATATATAATACATATATATATATAATACATGACAACAAATTATTTGTTACCTTACCTTCTAATATGCATTAGAAGGTAAGGTAGGCTACGAGATCCCTTTGAATGTAGGGGTCTTTTTAAGGGAGTGGCACCCTTATATATTGGTGTTGCTGAGAACTTGAGGGACTTACAGTAAAAGTGAGTGTGCAATACCACCTGCTCATTAAAGCAACAACTTTCAATATTATGGATATTTAAATGTAATGATATTATTTCATAAAGATGTTATAACATACATCCTTGTGATCTCCAGGGAGGGAAGCATCATTATGGAAGACATGAACATAAGACATACAAAAACAAGGCCATAGATTTTAAAAATGGAAACATGACCAATTTTTTTTTATCAAGATACATTTATTAGTTAAACTATCTGTTACACTTTATTTAGGAACAATTTATAAAAAGTAAAGTCCTGACTACAAATCATCCACAAAAAGAAAACCATCATCAGCACACCTAGAGACACTAGCTTTATATAATATGTAACTAGATTAATAAGATTAACTAACATGAAACAAACATAACATTCAACAGATACAAGAGTCATGATACTGTATATTAAGGAACATTTGTATATTTCAAAAATAAAGTTGGACTCCAAATCCCCTAGCCCCCAAGGGACCAGGTACTGAATTGTTAGGGGCCTCACAATTAATGTGGCTCCTGTATTGAGATTTTGTCAAGGGGGCCTGTGTCAAAATACATTTAAAATGTTGTGCTTACATGGTGCACACTTTTTCAAACAGGAAAACATTTGTTTGTGTGACCGTGACCAAATGTGTGCAGAGTGAGGCTAAATAGAGAGCTCATCTTTGCCCCAGTATCGCATAGTGGGCTATCACCGCCCAAAGCCTACTCATATTTTGCTTGTAATCATACCTAATGCTTTCTTTAACGTTAACAGTCTGCAGGAAACACAAAGAAGTTCAACATAAATATGACTTTAGCCAATTGAGGATTCACTGCATTTCAGTCTCTCACAAATGTATTTATTACTACAACAATCAGTATTTATTCCACTGTACAGTATCTCATTTTACATTCTGTTCTTGTGTATCTTATGCTATTTACATGCATAGAGACCTATGCAACATTTAGCTTGTTGTTTTTTACTTGACATGTATATAATTAACTTCTCCTGCATTTCTTGCACATTGGTCTCGCAACATCATCTTGCACTATTTGTATTGGGTTTGTGACATTTATTTTCCCTTATCTATTACCATAACCACACTGTAGCTATTGTGCATATGACAATAAAGCCTGATGGGAATAATATTGTTGAAGAACTGGAAAGTGTGTTGTCAATTTAAATGGACCACTAACATGAAATTCAAAGCTGATGGGAAAAAAAACGTTGTTATTAAAACATTATGCTGGACACACATTTGTAGAGAGAACCCCAAACTATGGAAACGTCACACAAGTAAACACTAGTCACATTTTGTATTTTCCATAAAAGTGTAGGGTAACTGTCTTGCCAGTTAGTCTCCGCCCCTCCCCAGAGTGTGTTGACCAAAAACTTGCATGATACGACTCGACTGTGTGAAATTTGGCTGCCTATCTACTACAGTTGAACACAATCAAACATCTCTCAAGGCCTGCATTTTCACAGGTATGGATATCTCGCAGATTGCGCTGCTTATTTAAGAGAAAATGTACTAAATCGCAGCCATGTGAAGGGGTCTGTTTGCCGTGCTTTAGACTCTTCCCGCTATTTTGTGGCTTACTAGCCTGCTAGCTGTTGTTTATTTCCTAGCCTAGTAGGAAGAGGCCGCCTACCTTCAGGCAGTCATAAAAACACACTCACAGAGCATTAGCCAACTTGAAGCTAGGCCAACGCTTCTACTTGTGCCATTTCTGCATATGGAAGATTAAAACAGCCGGAGTATAGTTTAAGACAATCTCTGTTGTACCAGTTTAGTGTTAGCCGGGTTGCTATCTGCAGTGAAGAGGAGAGACTGCTGCCGCGCCTCTGATCGTCGTCCAGCCTCAAACACAGTGCGTATACATCCAGAAACGATTACAACTGTTTTTTTAGTTCGTACTTCTCCGTATTGTTGCAGTCAGTATGTAACTGCACGATGTTTAGGTGTCATAGCAACACCGCTGCTGCTCTTTTCTCCTGAAGCTCGTGTCGCATTTATGGCGGCTGCTCTCGGAAGTCTTGTAACGCTGTAAACCTTAGCCAGGATTTCCGGCTCCTTTCCATTTGCCCTATGCTGTTTTGTTTCCGTTTATTCTATTTCCGTTTTTTAAAACTTTTCTACATGCAGAGTTAAAGTGGGATTTAACAACGATTTGTTACGGTTATGAAGCGCGATGTGTTCCAGTGGTATTTTAACGGCTGTTTCTCACGTTGGGAGCAATGGTTGTGTAACGGCAGCCTCGCCCCGTGCTGCATTCGCGTGCAAAATAGTAGCTAACTCGGCTCACTGTATTCAAGCTTCAGCGTGTCGACACGTGTAGCCTGGTGTATACATTTAACTTTTATGTGATTTTTCAACATTTGTTCATTATGTGTAGTTATACGTGGTAACACCTAATGTAACTAATGGCCTACCAGTTGGCCTTTAGAAACCAATGCCTCGCCCTCGAGTTAGCTAACGTTAGCAGTCAGTGAACTGTTGTAGGCGGACAATGAGGAGTCGAGGCTGAGAGGCCTCTATAGTAGAACCCCCCCCCCCCAAAAAACTTTAGCCAGCACCACGTAAATACACACTTCAGCCGGAATATTCTCACGTATCGAAACCTCAATTATTTTTAACTTTTTGTATGCACTTTTAGTTGTTTGTGCTCACAAACCTTCCAATTACAGAATGTATGTATGTATGTATGTATGTATGTATGTATGTATGTATGTATGTATGTATGTATGTATGTATGTATGTATGTATGTATGTATGTATGTATGTATGTATGTATGTATGTATGTATGTATGTATGTATGTATGTATGTATGTAAGTAATAAGAAATGGTAACCATGCATAATAGTTGTTTTACCTAATGCTATAAATATTGAATTATATATAGAACCTTTATTTAGCCAGGAAAATCAATTAAGAACACATTCTTATTGATGACCTGAATACGTAGGTACTGTATGTATTCAGGTCATCATTGAAAATAAGAATGTGTTCTTAATTGATTTTCCTGGCTAAATAAAGGTTCTATATATAATTCAATATTTATAGCATTAGGTAAAACAACTATTATGCATGGTTACCATTTCTTATTGCAATGTTTTTCATTGGTAGTTTCAAGTTAAAGAGAAAAAAAGAATAGTACAACAGATTGTATGTACCAAAACATTGATCAACTACAGTAATAATAATAATAATGGGTTTCATTTATAATGTACTTCATATTTGAGTTCAAATCCCGAAGTGCTACAAGCCGTGAGCATGGAACAATATAAAACAGTAGGTCATATCCCCTAAGTATGTTGTCCATTTTCCCAGTAGTTTTGATTTATCAATCAATATGTAGTGTTAAGAAAAAGGGTTAATTGAATCTCTTGCAAATATGAATTGTTTAGAGGGCAGCACCGAAATATATGAAAGTAGTCTGCATTCATTTCCAACATTCAAACTGTTCTTGCGAACCCTGCTGTATAGATTACAATTTTGGACTCTCAAAATATAGTATGTTCATTCAGCATGAGGTCTGCCAGGATCTTGAGTTGGTAGTCACAGTCTAACCCTCCCAAATAACATTTAGTGCCATTTGAAATGTGACACTTTTCTTTATTTCTTTGTATTGCATATGTTGAAGACATCATCATTGACCTGTTGTGAATGTGTGTTTAATTATGGTGTGCTATAGTATGTAGTGTATCTAAGCATTAGTAACGCAACCTTTATTTAAATTTCCTACAGGTTTTTTCTCTGCGTAGAACATAATGTCTAAAGGTGAACCTGAAGAAATGATAGAGATCGAGATAGATGAGCAGGAGAAGCAGGCATGCCTGGAGGAAGGGTAAGCAGGAAGAGGATAATTTGAATGGCATACTCTTACACATGAAGCAAATAAAACACTAATCCCCCCCCCCCCCCCCCCCCCCCTCTTGTACATGTAGTGTTGAGGAGCAGACCATTACTGCGTCAGATCTAATTCAACAAGATATTGACATCAATGAGCCCATTGGCAATTTGAAGAAGCTTTTGGAGCCCCGCATCCAGATATCACTGGATCCGTATGAGATCTGCTTGCAGGACATTCAGGTAAGAATTTAGATAAATACAACATATTAAGATCTCTCTATGATTCGATAACGTTTTTGCTGCTAACACAATAGTCATGTAATATTGATCTTATAGTAGTCCTTTGAACTGCTAAGTGTTGCTTCTTTTTTTAAAGCTTATCTGTTGTGTTCTTCCTTTTAGCTTCACCCTGACCACAGCCTCTTTGACCAGGGTGTAAAAACCGATGGCACCGTGCAGCTCAGCCTGCAGATAATAACCAAACCAGGTACTCGGATGATGCTTTAAATATCAGATAATATAAAGCTTTGAATTACTTTTGATATCCAAACTTTGGATACACCAAACCCAACTCACCTATTTGTTTTATTTCCCTTGTCCAGGAGAGGAGAAGTTGAACATTTTGGAAATTGTGAAGCCGGTAGAAACAGTAGAAGTGGTTATTGACCCAGATGCGGGAGAGGATGGAACGATGGTAGAGGAGGGTCAACTCATTGCTGTGGAGCGATCTGGCCTCTCTGATGAGACCTCGGAGCAGGTTACACGCTGGGCTGCAGCACTGGAAGGATACCGAAAAGAGCAGGTTCGCCTGGGCATACCATATGGTGAGAATCACTTAAATAAGACGCTTTATTGTGGGAAGAAACATATTTAACGTGGTGAACATGGTGTTTGATGTTTCCTCCTCTCCTTCCCCAGATCCTGTGCTCTGGTCTGCTGACCAGGTGATCCACTGGGCAGTGTGGGTAATGAAGGAGTTCAACATCGATGAGATGGAAATTGGAAGCATTCACATTCCAGGTCGAGATCTCTGCTTCTTCAGCCAGGAAGAGTTCCTTCAGAAAGTTCCCAACGGAGAGATACTCTGGAGTCACCTGGAGCTGCTGCGCAAATGTAAGTTAAATAGTTATTACATGTTTTTGTAGCGTAAAGTTTGTGTTTTAAGGGGTCACCAGATGTAATGGAAGTACAAGTCCCACCTTGTTTATACCTGGGACAGAAATCATAGCCTAATAAATGTGTCAGTACTAATGCCTTGTATTTATTTCAGATGTGTTGGCAAGTCAGGACCAGTCGGGTGGGGACGCTACTGTCACCATTGATCAGCGTAAGTGGTTTATTGAAAGTGTGATTGAAAAAACTAACAAAGCTAGCACATTAGGGGAGGAATGATCTCTTTCTTGCAGAAGGAAAAGCTCTACTTACATTGTAATGGACACTAGCAGTTTTTCCTGAACATTAATATTCTGGTTATCATCAACTTTCCGTCTGTGTCTTCAGCCGTACAGATAATCCCAACACAATTAAGCACACCCACTACCATAAAGGTGATGAAGCAGAGCCGTGGCCCCAGAACACCGCGTATTTCAGGAGGAGAGGAGCGAAGCTCACCGGGCAACCGCACAGGTAATTCATAACTCATGATGTTGATGTGTCATTTAAATCTAAGCAGGTTACATACTTTTTTTAGACACACAACCTTAAAGTACTAAAAAGACTGAGAGGAGGGTTTGTTTACCAGAGTTATACCATATACTGTATTTTTACAAAGCTGTCAATCTGTCGGTATTGTTGGCCAGGTCTATACAGATGTGGAACTTTACATAAATTGGCAGAATAATCTATTATTTCATGTGATTTTTGTGACTGGTATTTTACACTGAATGCTCTGTTTCTTTGGTGCCAGGCAACAACGGTCAGATCCAGTTGTGGCAGTTCCTGTTAGAGCTGCTGACAGACAAGGATGCAAGAGACTGCATCTCCTGGGTGGGCGAAGAGGGCGAGTTCAAACTCAACCAGCCGGAGCTGGTGGCTCAGAAATGGGGCCAGCGCAAGAACAAGCCTACTATGAACTACGAGAAACTCAGCAGAGCCCTCAGGTTGGTTTAGTATTGTACTCCCATAACGTTGGAGAGCTTTTGGTCAAAATGAGTCCAGCACGTTCTGACTTTGGTCCTAGTAGTAATTCTTCAATTCCCACAATGCAACTCAAAAAGCATATTTTCTTTAAACACCTGTGCTTGATGCACTCTGTCTTTTGTGTTTACCACAAGTGGACATGGCCTACAGCAGTTCTGTGTTATTTACACTTTTCAAAATGCTTACAGTTAACAATTGTGATGTGTTTGCTTACATCAGAAAAGACAATATAGTTATCTTTGTGGTCGTTATATTGTACTTGTAACTGTAATGTTTCTCTTGGTAATTTAATGGCTGAGAAAAATGTTGGTAATCCTAATGGCCTTATCTTCCTCTACCATTATGCCTTTCTATTTCCTGCATCACTTTATCCACAGCTGAATTGTAAGCCTCGTAAGATATTAGATGGCACCGATAACGACACTAATCAGTCGATATTGCCATTGCCTAGCTGCGGTTTTCTCATCTCTCACTTCACACGTCGTAACCACAGGCTCACAAGTTTAATTTAGATGCAGCCAAACA
The DNA here is from genome assembly GCF_902827175.1 of Gymnodraco acuticeps. NCBI lineage: Eukaryota > Metazoa > Chordata > Actinopteri > Perciformes > Bathydraconidae > Gymnodraco > Gymnodraco acuticeps. The sequence continues at coordinate 592,893 of NW_022990764.1, forward strand.
CAGAAAATATACAACTGAGAAGTACATCATTAATGTATAAAATCTGTCATGGTGGATTGCTCCAAAACAAATATGGTGATATTAGATAACAAGAAATAATTTAATTCCATGTGGTAAAATACTTAAGTTGCAGGATTTTATTTGGGCTCCTTTCAGGCAGTTTTCTAACGCTCATTCTCTCTCTCAGGTATTACTACGACGGGGACATGATCAGCAAGGTGCAGGGCAAGCGCTTCGTCTACAAGTTTGTGTGCGACCTGAGAACTCTGATTGGCTACAGTGCTGCTGACCTCAACAACCTGGTGACCGAGTGTGAACAGAAAAAATTGGCCCGCATGCAGATGCACGGCATCGGTCAGCCCATCACCACGGTGACGCTGGCCACCACCGCACTAGACAAAGACAGTTGAAGCAGGACACGTGAAAACGCTCTCCTGCCGCCAAAGTTTGCTCTCCAGCGCTGATTGGAAATCAAATCAACTTTATTCTTTTTTTGATACAACTGTGTTTATCAGGCACAAAAATGCAAGGCTGATCATTGTGGATTAACAACTTTGTCATTATCTTTACAGTTTGAAGTGAGTCTGAGGCGGTAAAAATGAAATGACATTTTTTTATCCTTTCTTTACCTTTAACCAAGAGATGTGTTCAGGATGAGGAGGCAGGTGTCTGTGTGATGGAGTTTTGCTGCGTGCATGTGACCGAATGCTTGAGTGAGTGAATGAGATATGGACTTTGTGTATGAGTCCCTTGTCTGTAGTTTAGAATCATTTCCACTGTATATACCGGTACTTCATGTTTTTGATAGCCACCAGGACAAGTGTATTTTCATATTTTCCATTTATAGAGGACCTGCTTTGTATTTTATTTAGTGTTTGTTCCCTAAATTGTTGGACCCTTTTTTGTCCACTAGAGGGAATAAAGTGGCGAGCATTTTTCTTAATGTCTGTGATTCAGTCTTTTCATCTCTGAACTTATTAAATATTCTGTATAAATCATAGTAAGGAACTTAAAATGACAAACAGCCAGCAACTTATGTACATTCAAAATTTTATTCATGGTATAGTGAGTGTAGAAAGCTTTTTCCTTACTCTACGCAATGGTCCATTTAACTACACAATAACGGGGGGGGGGGAAAAAGCATCATTTTTTTTAAAAACACATTTCTCCAAAGACACCCAGAGTGAGCATCAATTCAAATGTTTAAACATTCATCTGATTAAGGGCTTCACTAAGTGTGTCTGATCACATAATGTGTAGAGGCGATATGTGTTGTATTTCTATGGTATAAAAAGCACAATATTCATGTCACATTCATGTTTACTGGAGGTGGCATTAATAACTTAATCAAGGGAGAGGGAAATGTGTCTCTATTCCGATGTGACATGTGGTCCACTCCCAGTACTGATGGTGATGATTGTTAACAACAGATATGCAGGCAAAGAAACATTCACCACAGGACGAACAGAAGCACTGTACATGTTTACGCAGGAAATGTAGAAAAATAGAATGAGAGATTTGGTGAAGGAATGTGTGAAGAGGAGAAACGCATCATATCTGTTGGCCCAACAACAAGTCTTTTAGCTACGTGCTGTGCTTCACAATAATGCTGACACAGCCAGAAAGAGTGGATAAACAGGAAAGCCGGGTTAGAGTGAAGAACAACTAAACAAGGGGGAAAGACTTGAGGTGGAGCTTGATAATGAAAGTGGGCCATTGAGAGCTGATCTCCAAATATATAAACTCAAGAGTGGAATGATAGATTTAGAAAATTCGATTTAAACCTGTTAAAAACCCAATGAGCAGCGTGAATTGGCATTAGGGAATTAACAGGAATAATATTTGGTGATCTTCTAAAATGACAGAGTGCATAGAACGCAAACAGTAACAAAATTGTCTTCCTTTCGGATACATACTATAACACTTCGTATATATTACATATAGAGCATTCTGCCCATGCAGCTAACACAACAGTGAAGCATGGAGATGAGTGTAACGAGCCAAAGTTAAAGCAAGTCTGTGACAACAAAGCAGACCGGTTCTGAATACTCTTTTTCTTCTTCATATCACAAGATCACAAAGAAGACACGAGAAATGTACAATCCTGCTAAAATATCTAGTGAGAGGACCTCAACATATAATATACTGCATCTGTCTTCAATATTGCCATGCACTACATATACTTACAGCTAATCTCTGTCTTAATATATTACACATAAAAAAAATAAGAAAACAAAAAAAAACATTCAAAATTCTTCAACGTTTACATTTTTTGATTATGTCTTTTTTTCTTTTTTTTCTTCTTTTTTGAAAAACAAACCTGAAACAGTTGGGCTTTAATCGTGCTCCGCCCGCCGCCAGCTCTAAGAGCCGTTATGTCATCAAACACAGCTACCATCGCAAAATGGAACAAACCGTGCAGAGCGAGAGGGAGAGGCAGGGATTTAAACAGCTTGGATTTACATGTTTCGGGTCTCAGTGGCGAGTCAATCGTCAACAGGGTTTTTCACTACAAACACTGATGTCTTTGTTCTGATTTGCAGAAATGTGCAGGTAAAACAGGGACCCTTGTCTTATCAATTACAGGTAAATATAATGTGTGGCACTTTACAATTGAGGGATAAAGAAGGGATTGTGCCATGTAATTATTTCGGCCCAAACTTCAGATTGAGACATAAACTGGTACAAATACTTCCCTCATCATTTCTTAACTTGTAAGCAAGATACAAATCAGCCTTTGCAGGACTCTTCACACCTCTCCTTTGCCTGTAGTGGTGAGAAACTGAAGGTGTAGGGGCTAAGGGGCAGAAAGGAACAGACCCTACAAGTGAGTTTTAGGGATACTTCAAGGGGGGAAATGTTGATGAGCTGTTAGTTCTGCATCTGTTCAAAGAATTTGTAGGTGGGGTTTTCGTAGCCGTTCTGCTGCATCTTGGCCAGGTGACGCTCCTCTGGAGTCACCGCTGCATCGACCTACACAGAGAGGGGTTCAGTGTCACACAAAAAAAAACACGATTGTACAAACTAACTGCTGCATTCCTCACACACATCTTTTCAAAACACCCTTTCTTTACCTCGATCACACCGTGATGAATAGAAGTATACTGTTTCTTTCTCAGCATCACCAAGGTGATGACAATGACGGTTGCTATGACAACCCCTCCAACCATAAGTCCAATAATGGCCCCCTTATTGGATCCAACATCCTCAGCGAAAAACACCTGCAATTAATTGGAAAAAAGAGAACAGAAATAAGAGCAGGGCCAGAAATAAAAGACACCATTATGTGCGTATTGTTGTATTTCAGCTCTTTCATACCAGTTTCTGAGGGTTGACTTCATATCCAGCACTTTGCCTCTCGTCAGTATCTTTCCGCACTTTTGGCATCTCCTCTGGCTTCAGGGGTGATACTGAAACAAAAATACACAGCAAATATTTGTTAGTAAAACACATACATGTATAAAGGAATGTAATAACTAAATACATATTGCATTATATTATATTTATACTGTATTAAAAAAAAAGCTAAAAAGATATTTGAAACTCAGCGTTACTTCATTTAGTTGATTTAAACTGAGCGTTAAAATAATTATAGTTTTTAACAAGACTACAAGATCTGACATAACAGAAAATTTTTACTTTCCTCACATCAGGATTGGTATCAAACATGCAGCCACATCACCCCAAGGTAGGGCTGCTCAATTAAACGTATTTTAAATCGCAATTACGAGTATGGCTTGCAAAGATTACGAAAACAACGTAATCGAAATAAAACGATTATTTTTTTATTACTTTATTTAGTTTTTTCTATTTTTTTTAGTTTGTTTTTTTTGGTTTCAGGGTAATCAACTGTTAAAAACATACTGTTAAAAAAAAATTCTCTAATAAATTGATGTTTTCAAAGTAAATGGATAATCGTTTTTAATAATCGTGATATCAATTATTGACCCAAATAATCGAGATTATGATTTTTGCCATAATCGAGCAGCCCTACCCCAAGGTACATTTAAATAAAAAACTGTAAAGTGCCCAGTCATGTTTAAAGTGCTCACAGTCATACTGGACTCAGAAATGGTCCGAAATACACACAAACACACGCTCACCAGGTCGTGTAGGGTGTCCTCTATCTGGAATTGGACGAGCATCAACAGGCTCAACTGCAGGAAAATTAATAAAGAACATTAAAAAAAAGCACCTTACATGCCATATCCATATTTCATGATATGGCCATATCGTGAAAAAAGTCAAATTGATATACATTTGCATTTTATGTTATTCAAACAAGTTTAAGCTATGCCTATACTAAAGTAGGTGTGTGTTACCGTGGTTTTCTGTGTTGACCTGGTTGAAGCTCTCAGGGTGGACGAAGCCCAGTCCGTCCAGGCCGGGCTCCATGGGGGCAGAGCTGTAGGCCTGGTCTGGCATCAGGGCGTCGTTACCGTAGCTCACCCTGCCGTCCACCTAAACACACAGAGCAACTTTAACAGGGATGAAGATGCACTGATGGACAGTTCCTAGGCCGATTCTGACATGCCATTTTTGGTGCAATTCCATGTGTGTGAAAATGATCATTACATCCAAGTTCCCCTAAGTGTCTAAATATGGACATATTGATGTGAGACTGTCTTTAACTTTCTTTAAGAAGTGGAAAGTCAGTTATCACTCATTGCATTTTAACTGGCTGGTGTGATTATTTGCCCAATACACTAAACTGAAATCTAATTATATCTATGACTGTGAGAGTCTAGACGTTTTTCCCTTCACGTACAGTGTTCTCTTGTGTGACCAAATGTTTCTCCCTTTTTGTTCTCAATAACAGTCACAACTATCTGTGATCAGCTGAGCCAAACAAAATCTCTTCCACCACCTGCTCTCAAAGACTGCATCAACCTTTCTTTGTGTGGGACTTTGTTTCTCTCCACTGTCGGACAGAGAGCTGGTGCAGTTTATACTGGACACACTCCATACATGCGAGTGGGTGAAACTGGACTCACCCGCCCATCGCTCTGCAGAGAGGAAACCTGCTGAGATAGCTCTGCCTGGACTCTCTGCATCAGAACAGCTGGGAAGCAAAAGGAGAAAGCGAGTGTGAGACGCAGTTCGATGATAGATGGAGTGTGCGGTGGGTGTGCTGGTTACTGAAGACAAACTAACTGCCATCAGCACACCATCCATCCCCTCAGACATGCTGTTAAAGTGGTTTCTGTCTCACTCAGCACTGAGCTTCTTCATTAAGTCTGTGTGTAACATCAGCTGGTAATAGTAGGTTTGTAAGTTTCATAATTTAACAACTTATCTTTTAAAAATGAAAACATCACACCATGACATAATCATGTCAAGCCCACATCTTTAACATTTATTGTTGCTTAGTCTGCTGATTATTTCCCCAACAAATTAATTACTCATTGGTCCCTAACATGACAGAAAACATTGAAAAATGCCACAATTAAAAATGCTCATTGTTAAAGGCAATATATTTAAAGTCTTAATTTATCCGACCAATAGTCCAAAAAAGGTTTGTATTTATTGAGTTTCCGTTTTTGGATTTTATTGTTATTTTAAAAAATATTTGCAATATATGTATTTACATTTTAGAAGCTGAAACTAGTTAATTTTTGGCACTGTTAAAATAACTTAAACATTTGATCTTGTATCTTGATTTTTGCAGATAAGTATAAATGTTTCTGATCAACACATTTTTCTAGCTTTAAAACTGATATTGAACAACTGTGAAATCTAGAAAGGGCCAAAACATTCAGACATGTAAAAACAAAAAACAAGCTATGGAAGAAAATAGTACTTGATATTTTCTGTGTTTTTCAGCATTTAACTGAATTGGATCTGGTAAAATATTATCAGGTTATAATAATTATAACTATGATCACTATAATAATATTCACAAAAATGTGAATCATAAAGCAGTTATTCGTACAGTTAGTAAGAAGCATAGAAGCAGACACTTACAGACTTGGCTCTGGAGCTCGTTTGCCACACTGGGCACTTTGAAGAGCAGACCGACGGACTGATTCATCCTTTCATCGATCACACGTAGGTGGGTCAAAACCTAAAGGTCAGAAGAAAATGAGGAAGTTGTACTTTAATTCATAATTATTATTTTGTTTATCTACATTGACATATCATTTAAGTTTAGATTTGTACTAAGAATTTACCAATACCATCACTTTAAATCCTTGAAACACATTAAAAACAGCCTAAGAGTTGTGTGTGTACCTGAGGCCGGATCTGTGCAGCTTTCTTGGGATCGACTGTGCGGACATGCTCGTAATGTTTCAGCGTGTGCTGCCTGTCCTTCTGCTCGGCACGGACGTACTTCTTCAGCAGGGTCAACACCTGACGAGCCTGGGGGGGGCAGAGTCATATAAAAACATTACTGTCATTTGATGTTTTTATTATATAAATTCCAGGTAAAACTGTGGAATAGTTTGGGAATAGTATTTAGGAAATGTACAGAGACAGCTATAGCTACTCTCTTAATCCTTCATGAAATGAATATCTACCACTCCGTGAAGACACTCGTGATGTTTAAAACGCAGTTAATGGGGCTCATTTTTATATTGCTTCAGTTTATAATCGTACATTTTATAACAGATCGAAAAATTCAGATTCATTTTTCAATAAATGACTCCACAAACAACATAATTATTACATTCAAAGAAACTACTTGTAGTAGCTGAAGTACATTATTCAAAAGTTTACATTAACTTTGGATAATAACACGGGAGAAACGGATCCTCTCTCTCTCTCCCTCTCTCTCTCCCTCCCTCTCCCTCTCTCATGCAGCGCGCTAAACAGTGGGCGGGGCTTCAGGTGATTATGCAGCAGCTGATCTGATCTCTCTCGCGCATCCGGTTATACTTCATTCGCCGTTTATGTCCATATCGATCAGATCCAGCTCTCCTGATCGGCCTTTATAGAGGGCACCGATCAAACTATTAAGAGTGAATATCGGCCGATAATGACCGGCGGCCAATCAATCGGAGCATCGGACATTTTGACCGGCAGGTTTTGAATTTACCGGTTTTTATTCAATTTTACCAGCTAAAAACCGGTAATTACCGGCTAACGGAAACCCTGGTGTGTGTGTGTGTGTGTGTGTGTGTGTGTGTGTGTGTGTGTGTGTGTGTGTGTGTGTGTGTGTGTGTGTGTGTGTGTGTGTGTGTGTGTGTGTGTGTTCGTACCCGTGGAGGGTTGGCCTGCAGGGAGCTGAGGTAATTTTCCAGAGCCAGGCGTCTGTGGCTGTTGAGCAGAGCCTCCACCCGGGCCATGTGGGTCTCCACCAGCTGCTGCCTCTCTCCAGCTGCCTCCCGCTCCAGAGCCTCCACCTTCTCCTGGAAGTGCTGCAAAAGAAGAACATTTTACAATTTGAAATGTTCCCTCTGTATGCCTGATTATAATTACAACCAGTTATAGTTATATAAGAATCCTCCCCACAAGTGTCACTTTTATTTTGCTCTTGCTTTTAAAATAAGTTATTTCTTTGCCCATTCATTTTTGTAAGAAAAAGTCATTTGGGAGACAACCCTGCGCCAGCAAAAGCACCAAGCGTTTAGGTAGGAATTACCTTGGATATATTCAATGTTGTTTTATAAAAGGCAGCCAGTGTTTCGAGGCCGACAGCACAATGTGTTCATTGTGGTGAAATCTTGTGAGCAGCTTAAAAAGCATAGCCTTAGAGAGACCTCAAACACAAGCACTAGTTGGGAAGCCAAATTAATATATTCAAAAACACGAAATGGGTGGGCTGTAGGGGATAACAAAGAGTCATCACCAAATAAAAAAATCTGTCTAAACCCACTTTATTAAGTCAAGTCAGACTGAAGCACTCCTTGGTGCACCAGTCAATCCTAACAGTAAAAACAGAGCTACATCTCAAATGTAAACTAAAAGGTCTTTGAGTATGTTTCTCTCAGTGATTGTGGTGTTATGTTAAATGTTTGTTTTTCTTGTATTGTGTCTTAATATTTGTCCTGTTGATGTTGCAAATGGAGCTACTTGATCTGACCATTAAAGTATTATTGTTCTTGTTGAAAGCTAGCTGTATGGTTGCTGCTCCTAGCAAGAAACCCTTTACATTCACAGCGCATTTCTAGCCCTGTGGATATCAGCTGAGAGGTAATACGGGAGGCTGCTGCTAAATTCAGTGAATAGCAGTTTATTGAGTCATTACAGCTGACAGGAATAACACGTATTTACAGCCCAGTGACTTTATTTACAAAAGGTTGAGAATCCTTTAAAACAAATACAGAAGGAGTTGAGATGCGTGTCCTACCTGGATGACAGCTTTCTTGTCAGCACGGGGAAGTTTCTTGGCCTGCCTCTCAGCCTCTTCCCACTCCCTCATCACCTGGACATCAAAAGTGTCACATCAGGGACAGAAGCATTAAAGACCGACAAACTCGTGTGGATACATCGACAGGGCAATATCCCAGAGAGAATGTATAGGATGTTAACCCTGACACACAAACATACCTGGGACATCTTTTCACGGTGTTTGGCCTCCAGGCTTTCCTTGGCCTTCTGGAAGTCAGAGTGTTCGTTGTCGTCTCCGGGTGCTTCAAGGTAGTGGTCCACTGCGTCGGGAGGACTGGGGGCCATGGTGGGCACTGGACGACAATTAAGAGGCAGAAATGAAATACAGATCAAGGGAAAACACAAGACAAATGTGTATGAATTATACATGAACAATACATGCAGAAAAACTCCAGTGCATCAAAACCACACAATGCATACTACTAAGGTGACGCACAGACAAACAGTCATCAATGCAAAGTTTGTTGAAAACATACAACATGTTAAGTACATACAGATGGGTTGAACACAGACACAAACAATGATATCAAAACTGACGGGCTATAAGGGGACAAAGGGGGATTAGTTTCCCAGGAGAGTGTTGTCCTTATGTCTATTTCATATGGGAGCCTGGAGATAAGAGGAAAGGTGCTGAGTCAGGATAAGGGCAGAAGCTGCACTCAAACAGCAAATTAACCCATTAACCCTTAACAGTACTCTCCCTCATTCACCCATACATGACTGTCAACACTCTGCAACACTCAGTTAGTTAGGACATTTTTATGACGCCAACAACTAACAGGTCAGACCACTACGGAGCTGCAGCACAGACACAGAATGTGTAGCTGCAAGGCATGCATGTGTGTGTAGAAATGCATGCAGACACACTGATATCCAGTGTTCAGAATGTATGCTGCCTGGTCCACATGCTGTAGTAAGGAGTATCAGTTAGTGTCAAAACAGTGAAATGAGAAGTTAAAGAGAGCATCGCGGCTGCTTTACAAAAAGGGAAACGTAATGATCTTCATTTTCCTTTTAATAAAGAGTTCATACATTAACAATTACACTAATGGTGTGTAATGGCTTGTAACTTAAGCTTATTGAAGAAGATGGCTAGTAAAATTCTATCTACTCAACAAATCCCATGAAAACCGTCAGAGAAGTGATTTTGAATATAGTCTGTGTAGTTAAAGCTTGATGCAGTAAAAATATAGAAAATTAAAAGCCTTATAGTTAAAAAAACGATGTAAATATTTTCTTTACTTTTACAAAAAACAAAAGCAGTTATTCAAGGGATATGATTGACTTTATGGCATTTTCTTTTCCTGTCAGAAGATGGGTTTTTATCTTCCTGAGAAATTAGGCAAAATACTATATATACACTGGTCAGCGCTCCAAGTAGTTAAGAGCCATCAGACACTCAGGGAGAGTCAGAGAAAGTGAATGAGACAGAAGATAATCTGCAGCAGCCGGAGGACAGGAATCAGGCTGGCGGTTAGGACGCTTCAGAGTATAGAGGGTTCGGCCCGGGACTTACACGAGGTGCTGCAGACCGCTAGGCAGTACTCCTCTGAGTCAAAGTTATTCCTGTTGCCCCCACAGCCCCCAAACAAGAAGGGAGCACAGCTGCCCTTCTCAGGCAGGAAGTACCAACGCTCCAGCATGGCATGACACGGGCCGGACTCAGCACGAGCCCAACACACGGCTGAGGTATGTACACACAGGCAAATAAAAAAATGTAACATAAAAAAAATGAATGAAAAATATGAGATTGTCGATCAACAGAACAACCAACGATGAAAAAAAGGCAGATAAATGAATACATTTGTATCTACATCTAGATTTCTCACCTCGGACGACTTCCTCAACGGATTCAGTGGTGGTGGTGGTGGTGGTTGTCATGGCGATGTTAGCACTGCGCTCATCACTATCCCTTTCGTCGATGACATCGTCCTCATCGTCGTCGTCCTCATCATCATCATCATCATCGCCATCTCCATTCTCATCCCTTTCAAATGTTTCTGTCTCTTCATCCTCCTCTTCATCGTCCTCAGTTGTGGCTGGCTCTGTCTCTGCCGGGCGAGTCATGCTGCGTGGAGAGGAGGATGTTCATGTATTAACGAATCAGTGTGTACTTCAGAGGGGATGAATGTGTGATGAATGTGTGTGAGTGGTGATACCTGTTATCTGAGTATTCGGTCTCAGCTCCGCCCCACCAGACGTCTGACTCCTCCCCTTCCAGCTCAGCGCTGTCGGCCTCTCGCTCCGCCTCCGCCGGACAGCAGACAAACTCCACCCCTCGGAAACGGTCAATACCACATGGCAAAAGCATCCCGTAGTCATGGAGATTCATTGAGCGGTCTCCACAGGACTAAATATAATAATGAGCATTAATGACAACTTCTTATAGAATTATACACAACACAAAAAAAACATACGACATTTAAACATTTCACAAGGAGATGAAAGTTTATAGTAAAAGCAATGATGCCACAAACGGGTTAACACGAAAGAGCGACGATAAAATAACAATAATCTGAACAAATCCCTCGCAGATTCAAACATGCCATCAGTGGAGTCTTGTGATTCATTTGCTTGGTCCCTGTGACAACCGTTTTATTTCAAAGGAACATATTGATATTGATATTGAGGACCTTTTTCTCCTCACCTCTTTGGCAACAGTGTGCCAGTGCAGGTGGCTCTCACACTGGTCCATACGCTCCTGGTGCAGGAACTTACACTTGTCAGGAACGAGCAGGGCATCGCTCACAAACTCTCCAACTGAAAAAGGAAGAAGGCCTATGTTAATATCATGTAAATAAACATGCTCAGTAACATTCGAATGATGAACTGGTAAACTTGTTACCCAGGCAGCGGTAGGGAACCACGATGTGGGTGTGACTGCGGCATTGCTTGCGGCCTTTCTTGCACCAGTCCTCGATGCTGATCGGCTGGTTGGCCTCTACAACATTTGTAATCTGCAACTCTGGGTACACCTGGAGAAAAAGCGAGATATTTTCATGTCCTTTGTTACTGCATTAGCTGCATCTTCCTGTCTACTTGATTTATTTGTCCCCATGTGTTTCTCTGTCACCGTCACTCTGTATAAATACCTCTTGGCAGTACTGCAGGATGCCCTCCTTGGTGCTGATGCAGCTCTTGGTGCCTGAAGGGTCAGACTCCCATTTTCCACTCTGCACATTAATGTGCATGTTGAGCTTCCCGCAGAACATAGCCACCTGGGGCTCAGTTTGCATATCCACAGAGTCATCAGCAGGCACCTGGATAGACAAGGAGAAAGAGAGGACAACAATGATGATAGATGGTACCAAACTGGCTGAAGTATAACTTAAACATAAATATCTCCTGATGCAGCTAATGTATATTTAGCCACTCTCAGTTTATTCCTTTTTCTTTCACCTGCAGTCCTGCACGTCTCTTTCTGCAGGACATAGATTAGTGAATCATAAGGTTAAAGGTCTCTTCAAAATGCATCTATAAAATCCTTGCACATTTAAGTTACTACATACAAGGTAAAGGATTTTATTACTGGTTTAAGCCTGAGCAAGACAAGATTCTCTGATTTATCCCTTTAAGCCTATAAGCCAGACAGCTAAGCATTACAGCCACAGGCCAGCACATGTGCCCTTTTGCTCATCTCCTACATTAAAGGAAGCGCAATGAGTATGTGGAGATCATATTGCGTCTCATTGCAAAGAGGAGAAACCTTTTGAACCACAGACTATTAAAATCCAGCTGTGAGCTAATGTGAGATAAAATATAACCTTCTCTTCAGCCCAACAGTCTCAATGTGCTTTGCTTTCTGGATCTTGTATTTTTCTAGCAGACACTAGAAAAGACTGATGATGCAAGCTTGACAATACGCCACCAAGCCATCTGTTGACAATTCAACGATTGTTTGTAAAGCTCTGCATTATATTATCTGCCTGTGATTCAGGATGGGTTAACTCATTGTTCCTTCATGCTGAAACTACTCTATTCTCACCTTAATAGGCCATTGTTATTTTTTATAGTTGATTTATTTTGCGATGGGTAAAATAGGAAGACAACTCAAGATGGTAATCCTAAAACTGCCAACTGAGTATACCATGCATTGACACCCTCATGTATCATTGGCTAATCTTTAATGGACACGCATATAAACCAGAAGGCACAGTTATATGAACAAACATGCTATTACTTAATTGCTCCTTTACTTGGTAGTCTTGGATTACACTGAGACAACCAGTTGAAACTAGTCTTCATCTACATGAAAGAAAAAGGTTTTTACAAACTCCTGTTTGACCGTAGGGCAATGTGGCAGCAGGCCACGGCAAAGGTTATCACATCTTAGGGCCTGTGCTGCTCTTTTAATCATTGACTCAGCCTGCAGCCTAAAACACATGCAGGGAAATGAAATACATTTCAACACAATGATTGGATTTACCTAGATTGCATTGGCTATAAAGCCAATCTGACCAGACAGATCATATGATCCTATGAAACATTGCAATCTTAAAATAGCAATCTAAAATACAACTAATATATGTAAATTAATTCACAGGGTGCTCTCAATATGGCATATGTATAGCACCTCAGCATAGTCATACTAGAATGGCAACATGGTTATAATGGAAGGTTCTCGACAATAGCAGTGTCCTGCTTTATTCTGCTGTAGGGGCATTTTATAATGTAGCACGTAGGATTTTGTTTGGGTTATATCAAGCCTGCAGTTAATAGAAACACTCTGCTAAGTTACATGCACCCTTAAGTGTAGCATGGTACTGAGAGTAGCTGTATGCATATTGATTTGAATTATGCAATATAGGCCCTATTCATTCTATCTCCAGTAGATCCTTCAAAAGCTGTGTATTTCTCTCTGGTCCTGCAAAGCATCAGCAACAGCAGCAAGCTGCAGGCGCCATCTTGCTTAGTGTCAAACTAAAAAGGCTGCATCTTTTTCCATTCTCCTCAGCAATATCACACCCTGCAGCTGCAACACTGCTGAACTGGACCGAGTTGGCCATGACCACGCAGCAGCAGCAGCAGCAGCAGCAATAATAACACATACATTACAATAAATAAAAAAATAACGTCTGTATCAGGAGATATAACAAATGAACCCTCAACGTGTTGTATGTGTCGGTCTTATCTGGTGTATTTACGGGTTTAAAACACAAATCCCAAACTGACTGCATACGTACGACGTTTTTTAGCCACTAGCGGTTGCCATGCCAATCCGTGTACATTTCTGAAAAGAGCTAACGTTAGCTTTAAACCCTTTTAGCTGCATTAGCTAGGTTACTGACAAATAACTTCCTTCTACAGCAAGCAATATTGTTACCTTATACATAACTGCGTAAAAGAAACTCCCTCCACTGGATTAACCAAAACATGTCCAACATTGCAGGGCCAAACTGTCAATCACTGACATCTAATGGTAGGCCTTGGTAGCATTGCTGACATTTTCTGGTTAGCCAATTCCTCGCAGTAAATCTCTTGTGTAACACTATAAACCTGAAATATTGATGAACGCACACAACAAGATGTTCAAAACTGGACAAAATAACAAATCCTTGGATAACATCAAGAGTGGGCCTCGTCAAATTCCCGTAATATTGTTATCTTTATTAGCAGCTCCGTTAACTGTTAAGATTACACGGCCTTCATGCTGACCGTAACATTTAAAATATAACCGTTAAACACGTATGTATTCTGGTTAGACGGTGGTCGGTGTGGCTACAGGCCCGCAGATGAGCCGCGGAGCCGCGGAGCCACGGATCCACTCACCCACTCCCACCGTCTGTGATTTCTCCACCGAAGGCTACTAACCTCGAATGAAAGCGTCAAGGTCGCCACCAGTAACAGCAAAAACGCCGTGAACTCCCCCATGTCGTCCTCCTGGTATCCAGCACCACCGGTACGTTCTCGGTTTTCCCGTTAGAAATAGTCGAAGCAGACGGTGATATGTGTCGACACCAGCTGAACTATTCTCGGTGATCCCTCCCTGTTTAGCTCCCGACTGTGACGGCGCGAGGATGGATGTGTTTGGTTTGGGTGGGGGCGGTGGCGAGGGCCGGGTGTGCGTGGGTATGTGTCCGTGCTTTCATGCCAGGGAAAAGTCATTTGACTTTAAACCTCCACCCATTTTACAATATTATCTTTATACGCAACACTGAAGAAATTATCATTACATGTTATAATATATGTTGCGTTATGTGCTCTCTGAACTAATAGTCCTGCATTTGAAACCTCCCTTATAATAAGTACAAGTATGTGGGCACAGTAACTTAAAGCATCATAAGTGAAAGTGGCATCTCACTTTGATTTTTCCACCCAGCACTTCCAGTTTTTCACTGTTTGGCTACAGTCACTGGACCAGAAACAGTAATCTGAGAATTACTTTAAACTGTATTGTGGATATTTTGTTATTATTTTTCTTCTGAGTGGTACTGGTAAGGGTTGAATTATCAGCAATTAATAAAGTTGAGGTTATTTTAGAGTAATACTTAGCTAAAATGTGAGTTAAAGTAGGCTAATTATTAAGTTAGGTTCCACCCACCGCTATTCATGATGAGCTTGTCCAGTAACATACTGCGGTCAACTCAGCCGTCTCTCGCATTTGCTTTGCCAAATGAGCAGTTCTTCATTTTTGAGTGCGCGATTAATAGCGTCTTTACGGTAATCGCCGAGCAATAATGCATGTTTTTGTGCTATATTTTTTGATAACAAATATGTTTTACCATAAGTTCTTAATAAAACTGACACTGTTGGACTCAGTACTAGTTTGACTGCTACCAACAATAAAATGAAGTACTTTAACTGTGTACTTTTTCAGTTATTCTCTGTCAAACTCCCCTCCTGAGAACAAATTCAAGCCACTTCTGCTATATTTGATGAGGGAAAAACATATTTGTATCCATAGTAGAGGAACTAAGGTCCCTAAAAGTTGAGGTACCCCTACCCGAGGTAGAACAAAGCACAACCATGTTTTTTTCATTACTTTAATAGGCCTATGTCTAGTTTATGAAATGGATTGTTGTATACAAATATTTTACTGCAAAAGTATTATTTCTGATTTAATATTTGGAACTTTCCTATAACCGAAAATAGTGAAGATGTGGGCTCCTCTGAAGGGGACCGTGTTGGCCTTATCCCATGTCTCTCTGGAAATAATTATCAGAATGTCACCAAATTTGGCCTAAATGTTCACAGAGAGGTAATGCATATAAAGCAAAGACTATAGCAATACCTTTTACCTTCTTTGTAATATTAACACTTAAACACACATAAATCATAGGCGGAAATGGAATAGGACATTTAAAATGCAAAAGGTATGTTTATGCTTTTCTGTCATTTTTAAACTAAAGAGTCCAATCACCCAAAAATGTCATTTATATGTACCAGAGACTCTTATCTTTTCATACAAATAGTTTTTGCTGACTATTCACTTGACCCTCTATTTCCAGAGATACATGGGATAAGGCCAACACGCGCCCCTTCAGAGGAGCCCACATTTTCACTATTTTCGGTTATGGGAAAGTTCCAAACATGAACCAAAAATAATAATTTTGCAGTAAAATATTTGTATACAACAATCCGTTTCATAAACTAGACATATTAAAGTATAATGAAAAACATGGTTGTGCTTTGTTCTACCTCGGATAGGGGTATATCGATAACTAAAGCCTTTTGGGGGGGTTTGTTCCTCTACTATTAATATAATTGGTACTGTTGGACTCAGTACTTCTTAGACTACTACCAAAAATACAATGAAGAACTTTTACTGTGTATACTTTTTGAGTAATACTCTGTCAAACTCCCCTCCTGAGTAAAATAATTCATGTATTTGCTACATTTGTTGAGGGATAAAATGATTTGTTGCTATAAGTTCTACAATAAATTGATACTGTTGGACTCAGGACTACTCCCACAAGTACAATCAAGTGTTTTTACTGTGTACTTTTTGAGTAATACTGGGTCAAACTCCGGTCCTGAGTACAATAATTCATGTATTCTTCTATATTTGATGAGGGATAAAATGATTTTTTGCAAGAGGTTCTCCATGAAATTGATATTGGACTCAGTACTACTTGGACTACTCCTACAAGTACAATCAAGTGTTTTTACTGTGTACTTTTCACACTTAATGTATATATAATATCCTGCTTTATATTTTGTTACTGTACATTTGTATTTTAACATGTATATTTTCTACTTTTTTTTAATGCTATTTTATTTCTATTTGAGATTTTTCTATTTTGGATTGTTTATTTCTAGTCTTTTAATTTCTCTAATGTACAATGCCTTGTCTTTTTATGCTGCTGCAACGCAAACATTTCCCATCAATAAAGTACTTATTTTCTTATCGTATCTTAATATTCAATTTATCCAAAAAGCGGGGGATGCGGTTGCTGGGAAATAGTTTTCATTTATATGTTCAATTTGATGTATTTATTCTCAGAAATTGAATATTTTCAATAAGAAGTGACCTTTGAATAAATATTGCAAAACAAAGCCTATCACCTGCAGGCTTAGCCAGTGTGTATTTCTTCCTGCACACTACACTACAAGATTTCGATGTGTACAAATCTGGGCCATTTATTGTGTCATTTCTCCAAACACATAGAGTACAAATGCCTGTATTGGAGTCTTCAAAAGGTGCAGTAGAAGGACATTAGCAGCATCATAAGAGGCCAACAAGAGGGACAAGGGTGTGTCACTGAGTTGAAGGAAAGTTGTTAACAGCTATCCAGGATAGTCTCTAAAGACTTTCCAAGGGGTAACAATGCTGCTGCTAGAGTATTGATCGATTCTAGTGGATCTAGTGTTGATGTCATCTACCATATCCTCTTAAAATACTCTGTCCAACATTATCCGTATTGTGAAGAACATTTTTCTAACGCTTATTGAATATAGCAGAAAACATGCATTATTGTACTCAGAAGGGAGTTTGACAGAGGATTACTCGAAAAGTACTCAGTAAAAACACTTGATTGTACTTGTGGTAGTAGTCCAAGTAGTACTGAGTCCAACAGTATCAATTTCATGTAGAACTTATCGCAAAAAATGATTTTATCCCTCATAAAATATAGCAGAATACATGCATTATTGTTCTCAGGAGGGGTTTGACCATGGGTTTGACAGAGGATTACTCGAAAAGTATCATGTACAAATACTTCATTGTACTTGTGGCAGTGGTCTAACAAGTAGCCTACTGAGTCCAACAGTATACATTTCATGTAGAACTTATGGTAACAATTATTTGTATCACAAATAAAGCAGAACAAAAATGCATTATTTTATTCTTGTACTAGCGTCAGTGCCGCTTCTCAGTGATTACCATAAATGCGCAATAAATCGCGCACTCAAAAATGAAGAGTCGCTCATTTGACCAAGCAAACGCGAGGGACGAAGGCATAGGTGGGAGGCTCATTTATCGATGACAAGGCAGATGCTGACGTATTTGTAATCATTTTAAAATGGTCTGCTACTCCGGAAACTCCAACCACATGTAGGCCTATTACTTTCGCTTCGGACGTAAAAGGATTTCTGGAGCATTGAACGGATTTTGGAAAATGTTGGCTAATGAAGAAAATACCTCTATAGTAGGCTACTACACGGAGGAAATTAGAATAAGAAACTCTTCTTGAAATTGTAATAGGCTGCCAAGTTCACAGCATATCCTCGAGACACTGAGTCGCAACATGAGAACTTTCCTGGCAGTGTTTATTGTCTTAACTGTCTCAGCAGGTAAGCCTCAATACAAACCACTCAACATTAACCTCATATCCTGAAGAATTATGACAGTTCCATGTTATCTTCCAATTACCCTACATGGGATATGTAATTGTAAATGTAAGTGTGTAAGCTACTTCAGCAAGTGGACCTTGGACAATACTGGTAGATGTGTAATTCTTATACACAAGTTGCATTTTGTGTTTGTGCTACAGTACGTCTGATCGTTCGTGCGTTTAGTGGTTGCCTAATTTTACATTTCAATGTAGTTATTTGCGCAACTTTAACAAAGAAACAGCCGTTAGCAATGAAAACCCTCAAAAATGATCATTTAATGTGAATAAAGAGGAACAAGCCCTGCCTTGACGTCACGAAAAGGCTTACCATAAATGTAACTTTTGTGCCATCAATTCGTTTTTGTTGTATTTAGGTGAACTGATATTGTTTCCAAACTTTCCAGTGATGCAATTATTTCTGTTTGATTTTAATTATCCGTCTTTCAACATCTAACCTACACACAAGGTACAGTGAAAAACCATAAAGAATCACGTGTTTCCATAATTTTGCTGCGACATCAAAATATGACATTTTTTTTCTTGTTTGAAACTAAACAACTTTATTTTGAATATCTGTAAGACTGGAGCTTCACATTTTTCACATTTGTCTGTCAATAACTATGTATACCTTTCTGTTTGCCCAATACAAACAAAAGGAAAGTGTGCAGTTAAGGAGTGGCTGTGCAGTTGTTTGAACTACAAATCAGAATGGAGATATCGAATTAGTCAATAGCTCTGATACAGAATGGAATGTTATTTAAAATGATTTTAAATGTAAGTAGGAGCCACGTTGTGAGTTCCTTCTAAACACACTGAAAATGTTACCATGGAATAAGGAAGTAAATACAAATAATGTTAAAAGAAACATATTTAAAAATAAAATGAAAGCAGACATCAGTGTGTGTGTGATACGTTCACTGCAGATGTATGGTTGGAAATAAAGCTGATGCTATCTTTGTTAGACATTGCAGTATGTCTATCAGGAACAGAAGGTTATCAGGACCCAAATGCGGAATAGAGAGATTGGGGTATAAAAGTATGAACAAAAAGCGAGCTTTATTAATAAAAAGCTGTTCCAAACAAACACTAGAAAAATTAGAATGGTGGCAGGAATGGACATTTCGTCACAACTTAAAATCAGCTGCTGTTTAGAGAAAATTATGAGTTAGGCAACTATGCAAAGAAACACTAAAGTCCTTTAAGATCTTTAATGCGTACACGCATGACGCCTCCCGAAGAGTGTGTGCTGATGTCTGTAGGACAGACTCTTTATAGGAATACATCAAAGATCACTTACATGTCAGGCAACACCAATTGGTCCAGGTGGTCGCCTTATCACAATAGACCAAAACACTCATCAGATGCACAGGATGTCATGAAAGCCCCCACGGAACTATTGTTTTCTCCAGTTTACATATCGTACTCACTTCCCTTTTTAAGATACACTATTCAGATCCTTTTAAATAAATATCTTAATGGAGGGTTTTTAGTCATCAGAGTAGAAACGGAGCAAATGTGCAGCCCTTTTCATTAGTGTCCACATGGATTTTTAACACAAAACTTATTTATTCATGTTAAATCACCTAATTGTTTTTTTTTGGAGAGGAAGAGACCTCTGCGAATAAGTCTGAAAAGAAAATCAGCTATCAAGAAATCTTAACCACACTGCATTAATTATAACAATGGCAGTGAAGACAATTACCAGGATGTGTTTCTGTTTTGATTAGGAGACCCTAGTGGCAAATCATTACAGCATTCAATGTTTAAAAATGTATGTTAAAAACTCATATTTTTACGAGAGTCTGGAAACGGAACTTACCCGAATTTACTTTTCCTGTTGTAGATAAACATGTAACTATCAATGGCACCCTAGGACACGATGTCCTTCTGCCATGCGCCTGCTCAGGCAGAAATGTGAGCAGGGAGGTTGGGTGGCAGACAGAAGGCCCAAATGCGACGCAGGTGTTCAATCACACACAGACCACTGAAACATTCTGGGGCAAATATAAGGAGAGAGGAAAAGCGTTTCTGTCTGAGAACAGAGAAAACTGCTCAATTCTCCTCACCAACATCACAGCAGAGGACCAGGGGAAACACAGATGCATCTTTAGCATTAATGAGACATACAAAAAATCCTTTGTAACTCTAAACATTTATGGTAAGTCATTAATTTATTTTGCAAATCAACCAATCTCTTATTTAACCCATTAACAGTAAGAGTAATACAATCTTGCACCATTTTAACTTTAGTCTTCCCTCACCAGCATGCTACAGTGTTCTTCAGACAGCCAACAACAGTGGAGGTGTAAATGTTTTCAAGTGTAATGTAAAGGGACGCTACAACAAGACAGAGATTGAGTGGGAATTGGATGGAGTGCCTCTGCAAAATTCAATCACCACTAATATAACTCAAAAATACAACCCGGATGATCCTACTGGCCAAATCCAATTCTCCAGCCAACTCAACACTACTCTCAACTGGACCTCAGCACCTAGATGTCACGTCAAGGCCAAAAACATAGCAACGTACAACAGCTCTGATTGCAATGCAGGTATTTATTTGATTTAATTTATTTCAGAAAGGTTGGGACTTATTGTTCAATACTACTCTGCAAAAAGCATTATTATGGGATTAGTTTTGTATCATAAAGATAAAGCAACACTTTTTCAGAATAAAGCAAAACTATGAGTTTAAAAGAAAAAAAAACTGAGTCAAGCAAAATAAAATAAATTTCAAAAATAAAACTATAAGTTGCAAACAAATCATTTGTGTAATCATGTAAACTATAAGTCTTTTTTCTTTGTTTTAACATAGGTTTTTGTTTGCAGTTACTGTTTCTTCTTTCTCAATGATCAGACTTTTGCTCTCGCTGCAGCACTCTCTTTTGAGCTCCCTCATTTTTTGTTTGAGATTCTGACACAAACCTCCCAGGTGGGCGGGACTTTCAGGGGTGCGTCCCCATTGGCTACTCAGTTTTTGAGTGACAGCCCAGTCCTCCAGCGATTGTACAGTGCAGGTAGCTGCGGTGCAGTAGCGAGCTGAGCGTGGACAGAAGACCCCTAGTGATGGGAATTCCGGCTCTTCTTGATGAGCCGGATCATTTGGCTCGGCTCACCAAGAAGAGCCGGCTCTTTCGGCTCCCAAACGGCTCTTCAGTTGACCACATATTATACCTTTTAATTAAATCAAATGTAGCCCTGTTTTGACTAATTATATGTGTGCACATATATCACTTAAATTATTCAATACAACCTTTGTACTGAAGTATTCAAAAGTAAAAATTACATGTTTAATATTTATAAATGATTTGCTGTGGCCAATTGTTTTCATTGCTTTTACAGACCCGTGTAACTCTCTGATACCACCCAATGAATGCATTGACTTGCTTGTAGAACCATGCTACACAAAACAGATAGCAACACCTATAAAAACTATTTTTTAAAAAAGGGGCTACTGTATCGACCTATATAAAGTATATAAATATAGTTTTTATTTCAAAATACCAAAAAGATCCTGCATTTTAGCCATGCCTCATTTCGCATTTGCTCTTTCCAGCGCTGTTTTTGCAGGGGCTGATTCTGTGAGCTGACCACGCCCCCTGCAGGAGAGGGGAGCGTGCTCTGAGATCAGCTGCTGGGCTGTCAGAAGACGGGGAGAAAAAGAGATCTCCGTCCTCCGTGTTTTATTCTTATAGAAGTAAGAAGAGAAGTAATGGGGCAGAAACCCTCCGTTTAACGCAGCGGTCCAGACATAGCATCAAACGGCGACACATATTCAGTTGCCAGTTACTTTGGCATTAGGGCAGGGATATCTAGATACTTTCCAAGGTTTGACATAATGAATTGTGCTACTTTTAAAGCAAGCAACGATGTTTTCAAATCTGTAATCAAAAAGCTCCTCAAAAACACTATCGAAGCAGTTCCTGCCGATGCTACGTTAGTTCAAACAGTAACAACGGACTACTTTTCTTAGCGGATGCATGTCAATTTAAAGCAATACATAAAACTATTTTTAAATCAATAAAATCATTTTCTAAATCCCTAAAAGCATTTCAATTAATATTGGGAGTCATGTCGTTACTTTGTTGAGAATGTGGCCATGTAGTAAGCGGGATGATGTGCACATTGCATAATGTGCCTTCAAGCCGATCTAGATCCCTCCGCAAAACAAAAAAAACCCGGCTCGTCCGCGGGCGAGAGCTCTTTGAGCCGGCTCGTTCGCGACTGACACATCACTAAGAAGAACCAGCATTTCAATTATTATAATACTACAAGTGAAAATATATGTAAGTATTGATCATTTGTGTTGTTTGTGCTATACGGTCTCTTTCTTTATTGTGTTAAGTGAGAAGTAAAGCTGTGCTATGAAAGTTAGCTTGTGCTACCTTTAGATCCATATCAATGCAAGCTAAGTAGCCTAACAGTTAGCTACATAGCTAGCAGTGAGTGAGCGTTCAGACACCGGCGCACACACTCAAACAGACTCGTGTGCCTGACTCTACCAACAGGTTTTCATGATTCTGTTTAGATATGCAAGTATAAGCCATGATAGCTTATTTTATTAACACGCTAATTTGATATGAAAATCAATGGAGGCTGAGTTAACTTTGTAGGAAAACCTACCGTCCATGAGCTGTGTTTTATTTGTTAACTTCATATTTTTCATTTCCTAAAACATTTATTTTCCTCTCATATTAACAGTGTGGATCATTGAGACAGCGTGGCGTCCAGAGTCTTATCCCGTTTTCCCACTTCCTCTGAGGGGACAGCACGGAGGGGGGGCATGAAGAAAGAACTGCACCAGCTTCATCCACGCTGGCGTTACTGTTATCACTGGCTCAGTGTCATTTCATTTGACCAAATGTCTTTACATATACATTTAATAGCTTTTATTATTATCCACCTTTTTGTTTTATGTCCTTTTATTTAAAACATTCTTTGAGACTTCATCTTCTGGTTCAAATTTCAATAAATGTAATTTGTATAATCACTCTTTTGTCTTTATTATACATGAAAATGTTAGAGATTCCATTCAAATCTGTTGATTATTCATATCTTCCTCAGGCTAGGAATAGTATGTTGAATTTTTAATGCTAAATGTATATAATTTTCTCACAGGATATAGAATGAAACAACACCGGTTTTATCCATTGTGTATGAATGCTTCAGCTCTAAAGCAGTCTTTAATTGTTTGTCCTAAACATAGCAATATATGCTTTTGAAATGTAACATGTCTTTAAAAAATAATAGTATACAGTTTATATTGTGTATCACCTTTAGCTTAAAAATACATAGATGTGTTTTTTTAATCTATAAAATAAATAGACAGACACTTTATCAATCCCAAATTGGGAAATTATTTAACAGCAGCAGTGTGTTCAGGTATTAAAATATTTAAAGTTGGAATAAAGTATGAACTACACATCACAAGTATAATGCACTGCAATCCATAAAATAAATCCGATATGTTCATGAAAACTCCCCAGGAGACACCGACACTAACGTGGCCGAGTGGACTCCGGAGTTTGCTGCATGAGTTGCACTGTATGATCTGTGGAGGACTGGGCTGTCACTCAAAAACTGAGTAGCCAATGGGGACGCACCCCTTAAAGTCCCGCCCACCTGAGATGTTTGTGTCAAAATCTCAAACAAAAAATGAGGGAGCGCAAACGAGAGAGCTGCAGCGAGAGCAAAAGTCTGATCATTGAGAAAGAAGAAACAAGAACTGCAAACAAAAATCTATGTTAAAACAAAGAAAAAATACTTATAGTTTACATGATTACACAAATGATTTGTTTGCAACTTATAGTTTTATTTTTGAAATTAATTTTATTTTGCTTGACTTAGTTTTTTTCTTCTTTTAAACTCATAGTTTTGCTTTATTCTGAGAAAGTGTTGCTTTATCTTTATGATACAAAACTAATCTCATACATTATGATATTATCTGTATCATTCATCATGCAACATATCTTAAAATAACTAAAGTCAAGTTTAGGATGGGCCATCAAATAATGGCATTTTTTGGCATTTTTCTGACACAGATACAAATATTCACTCTACACCAGACTACAACTACAACAAGGACCAACGAAGAAGCTACTATTTTTACATTCCCATTATGTTTGTGCTTGGACTTTCATTGCTCTTGTGGTGCCGTAGGGTCGTCTCATAGTAAGTGTTTGTCATAATGCCAAAGATCTGATTCTAAAGCAGTTTGTATTTCAGGTTTACTAGTTTAACCAGTTGCACAACACTTGACACAAACAGCCAAACAAGATAACAGAAAGTAAATCAAATGACAAAATATAGGGAGAAAAACAAACGGAATAATACAGAATGTGTTTAAACCAATTTGTGTGTACTAAACAAGATGTGTTCATGTGTAAAGGAGAGAGGAAGATAAATATAAGAAATAAATGATAAGGGGAAAAACAGAGTTAAATAAAAATAAGCAATTGTGTTGACATTGGACGTTGTGTTTTATCTTTCCATATCTTCTGTCTTTGATAAAGGAGTTTACCCTGGATACAACAAGTTGAGACCAACAACTTCAAAGGCTAACAAAACAGGAAAAAAACATCGCGAAAAAGAAAAGAAAAGTGAAAGCACCTTCAACCTCACTGTGGTTAGTCACGTGTATGATTCACAATGCCTGCAAATAAATTGTTAAGAGGCAGGTTACATCCTGTGTTCATGCCACTCTGGGAATGTAGTTTTCTTTTTTTTTTAAATGTCCATTTTGTGAACTCTTGTTTGTATGATGCTACTTGTTTTTCTTTTCAAAAGTCTCTAATACACACAACAGTTAAGCTAATTCATATATACTCCCGTATACTTTATTAATAAAATACTGTATAAAACAGAGCCATTTAATGATAAAACATGTCTGCCTTCAAATTTAAGATGTTGGACCTTATCTGATATTGCAAGCTTTTGCAACAATCATAGTAAATATGTATTATGTGTTTAGCAACCATATTTTAAATTGTAAATATTATGTAATATGATTATTTTCAAATATAACACAAAGGTGATATTTTTTATAGCACAATACAAATACTATAAATCTTGATTTCACATTAGAACAAAATGAAATGCAGAAATGTGTAGAAGGTCTAAGACATGTATGTACCATGGGTGACTTACTGTATACTGTGATTTTCTTGTTTCTTTAACGTTGATGATCAAGTCTCTTCTATTCCTTTATGATGGTGCGTTTATTTTTTTCTGTATATGCCATAACTTCCCTATACATAGTTCACTAAGTACAGATTTGTAATACTTTTGTAAATAAATAGGTTATGGTCATTGTTTGTAATATAGTACATCAAGGTCTGTGACAGTTTTGTGACATTTAGAGGTCTGACACCGAAAACGAATGTCTGTGAATAATGGTTACATACCAAACAAGCAAACAATGATTAATCTTTCCAAGTCTGAAAAGAAGTTGGTGCACTGCATAATGTGTGAACTTTCCAACAAAGGTTTAAAGTTAAAAATTTCAAAATGCTTTGCTGGGTCCAGTACTGACCAAGAAGGCAACGCAACCAATAACACCACTCATCCGATCCCTTTACTGGCTACCAGTGGCTGCTCGAATCCGCTTCAAGACACTGCTTCTGGCCTACCGTGCTGTGAAGGGATCCAGCCTTTCCTAGTTCATCCAGGATATGGTTAAACCATACACTCTAGCACACACTTCTCTCAGCTAAATGAATGTAATGTAATATTTTGTAATGTTTTGTAAGAACAAGTAAACAAGCCTTAAACCCTTTTGTCTTTAGACTTTCAGTTGCTAAATCCTAATGTTGTTTGTATCCTTTCATCATTGTTACTTTCTTTCTATCAATTTCTTTGTTGTGTGCGTGTCAACATGATACCGTTACATTTAGTTGCTTCACCGCATTCTTGGGGAGTTTGTCACTGTTGAATACATTTCATGTTGTGACTGGTTAATGGAGATTATAGGCAGACAACTAAATCAGCAACAATATCACAGAACATTTTCATGGATTTCAACAATTTCAGATAAGTTCATGACTTCAAACTGATCAAGTAAAAACTCCCTCCCTACTCTTTGATCTCATACATACCTTCACAGCCAGCACCTTGTAAATACACACCATTCACATTTAAATTAAATAAGTTATAAATTAATCTAAATCTAACAGTCATAGCTGTAAAAATATAGATCATGGCGTCTTCTCATAATAGAAGTATGTACATTTGTGCTAGCCTTAGCCAATCTATCATAGAAGTTATATTCCAAAAGTAAATTATATCAAAGGGGGCTTCCTTTGTGACGCTCAAGACTTACAAAAAAAAGTGTCAATGTTAAATAAAATGTCAAATATAATGTCACGTCACAAACGTCTTGGCAGATGGAAGGAACAGCTTTGTGGAATATGTATTTATTAAATAAATATAAAATTAATTTAATGAAAAGTAATTTATGAGAAAATAACCCAGATTGATGATAAAGGTTAGTGATATATTCATTGCCTGCCCTAATCCAACAACATACATGTAAGTGTAACACATTATATGAAATAATTATTTAACCTTTTTGATTTACATTTCTTGTAACGTCTAGATCTAAATTATATACTGTGTACAAATAAATGAGAAACAACATCACCGTGGTACGCCATTGCGTGTGACGTAGTAGCGCACCAGGAAGTGATACAGGTGGCTAACATGCTAGCTCAGGACTGTCGAGTCGAAATGATTTTGAAAAAGAGTTTTGTGTTTTTTCCCAGTCTGAAAAAGAATTGACATTTCGTCCAAGGTAAGGCATGTAGGAAGGATAGGAAACTCTCTGTTTTAATGTCAGTAAAGTGGTTACGTATGAACAAAGTGTGTTAGCTTGATGCTAACGTAAACAGAACTAGTTATGAACAACGTTAATTTGGCTTATATTTGGCAGATAGTCCCTTCACGCAGTGTTTTGTTAATACTGTCTATATGTGCTGATGAGCAAGCTTGAATATCTTACTATATTTAACGCATAGTGAATGCAAGTTGAAGGGATTATTCACTCTACTAATGCTTAGACAGAAGCTAATTTACACTGACAGTACCAGGGGTGGTTTATAACAGATATTCTATTATTTATTTATGATGCTATGTGTGATTCACTATCAAGTACCTGGAGTGTAGTTATAACCTATGATCATGGACCATTATTAGTACATACTTTTTACATCGCTGTACAACTTTTATATATATTTCTTATTTTAAAATACATTTACGACATGGCTCTTTACATTCAGTATATTCCTTTTGAAATACTGTCTGCCACAAATGTATATAACTATTCAATATTTTCCTTTTATTTTCCTTTTATTTAGCATTTACTGTTTTTATGGCCTACAAATTAAACTAACTTTTTTGAGAGCCTCAATCAAGATGTTCACTGCAAATACTGCTTGTCTGTAGTTGTTGTGCTAATGATAATAAATCAATACAATCTTGATTTCAGTTGAATGTAGTTAGTGCTGAAATGAAAGGTTGGGTCTAGTTATCATTCCCTTTTTTATAATAAATAAACAATTTGAAGTCATTCATAAAAAACATAAACCATAAATAGCTTTTGTTTCATCTTCTTGAATTAACAAGTTAACATTGAACTTAATAGCTTTAATTATTGCATTGTTGTTGAATAAACACATTAAAGATGTCAACTTTTGATCTGAGAAAACCAAATTAGCATTTTTTAATACTTAATGACAATCAAATAAACAATGATAGACAGCCCAACAGATATATAATTTGTAATGAAAATAACATAAGAGAAAAGTTAAACCCAATTTAAAAATGTGGAAACAGGGAGTGTTTGGCATTCTTGGTCATAAATAAGATAAGTTATTTTTTAATATTCAAAATTGTTGGGACATTTACTTGTACTGTTTCTACACTAAACTATGTTATTTTTGCTTGAAATTTTATTTAACTTATTTATTATTATCAAAACACATATTTCACCCATTCATTTTGCTTTTCATTTATTAACCGATTATTAAACGTATTATTTCAGTAAGGATCAGAGACACACAAGGCATCTACAATGGGCCAACGAAGAAGAGCGGCAGCTGTGAATAACTCTTCATCTCAGGGAACATCTGCAGCTCCCGCAGAGGCTGCTGGGATCCCCAACAGGAAGCACAACATCTGCATGGTGTCAGACTTCTTCTACCCAAATATGGGAGGAGTAGAAAGTCACATTTACCAGCTATCGCAGTGTTTGATTGAAAAAGGACATAAGGTGGTCATTGTCACGCATGCCTATGGCAGGAGGAAAGGTGTCAGGCACCTGACCAACGGACTGAAGGTCTACTACCTTCCCCTGCAGGTGATGTACAACCAGTCCACAGCCACCACCTGCTTCCACAGTCTCCCACTGATGCGCTGTGTGTTTGTAAGGGAACGCATCACTGTGGTGCATGCACACAGCTCGTTCTCCGCCATGGGCCATGATGCACTGTTCCACGCCAAGACCATGGGCCTGACCACGGTAATTGACTTATTATGAGCCAGGTCTCAGAAGCATTTCACAGCACATATTCTGCTGAAATTAAAGCGTATTTTCATTTTCAGGTGTTCACCGACCACTCACTTTTCGGGTTTGCTGATGTGAGCTCCGTGCTGACCAACAAGCTTCTGACGGTGTCGCTGTGTGATACCAACCACACTGTGTGCGTGTCTTACACCAGTAAGGAGAACACGGTGCTCCGCGCAGCACTCAACCCAGAGATAGTGTCTGTTATTCCCAACGCTGTCGACCCTACTGACTTCACCCCTGACCCCTCCCAGCGCCAAGACGACAGGATCACTATTGTTGTTGTCAGCCGTCTCGTCTACCGCAAAGGTACTGAGAAGCTCTTGTATTAGACATTTAAGCTTATTGATTACATTTTGGCTTGACAGTGGGTATCAGCAGAATGTGAATTTTGGTGAATAACGCTTCAAAACGCTTGAGTTTGCACAAATCAAACTTGCATTAATACTTATTCCAGGGACGGTGTTAGTCATAAAATCATTCAATATAAATATCTGATTCTTAAACATTCATAAATCTTAAAATAGTCAGCTTCTGTCAGCCTGTAATAAGCTTTAATTAAGAATTGCATCATTTTCTTTTTATAGCAAGTGTACACCAACTCTTCCTCTGTTTAGGTATCGACCTTCTTGGTGGAATAATTCCAGTGCTCTGCCACAAACATCCAGATCTGCAATTCCTTATTGGTGGAGAGGGACCAAAGAGACTTGTTCTGGAGGAAGTGAGAGAGAAATACCAACTACATGACAGGTATACTCATATCCCTAAAAAGTGATAAGGGAGGTACCACTTAAACCTTTTTTAAAACATGCTCTCTGCTACTTCACCAGCACTGTCATATTGCAGCAGCTGCATTTCACATACTATAGGTAGACAACACTGTTTAGCTTACTGCTTATTCAAATATTAAGAAATGATTGTAACTAAGCTGTGATATCTGAGGAAACCAAGTGACTGTGGTGTGAATTTTCAGCAATTGACGACAACAGCACTCTGACATTGATAGTAAAACACTGAACTCTTTATTTGTTACGGTAGTATTGCATTTGCCATATTCTTTTAATTTGTGTGACTGCAGGGTGCGTCTGCTTGGGGCTTTAGAGCACAAAGATGTTCGTAACGTTCTGGTGCAGGGTCACATCTTTCTCAACACGTCTCTGACTGAAGCGTTCTGCATGGCCATCTTAGAAGGAGCCAGCTGTGGACTGCAGGTATGTAACCATTTATAAAATAGGTCAAGGATAGGGAATGGTAGGAAAAAGTCTGTCTGTGTATCTGTCTTGTCTTTTTTTATATCTCTATATCATAGATAGATAGATGGATAGATAGATGGATAGATAGATGGATAGATAGATAGATAGATATACTTTATTCATCCCACATTGGGAACTTATTTGGTCACAGCAGCAATGTGTTCAGTCATTAAAATATTTCAAAGGTGGAACTTAGGCCCCGTCCACATGGACACAAAACGGGTTGCATCTGCCACAGTTCTCTATGGTATGGACGGTTCGTCCACACGAGGCCATAACGGAACTGCGGAAACGAAGCCCTCAAACGATAATGGCTCCCAAGGTGGGTAGATCTTTGGACGAAACGCTCTGGGGGGCCTAACGGCTCCGTGTGTACGTCCTATACGATCATTTCCTGATAACGATGAAGCCATAGCTCCGCCTCTCCCCACCTCTGCTGACCATGCTACAGATGTTAGAGCAAAATCTACAGCTCCTCTACCACAACCATCAGCAACAAGTGGACATGGAGAACTACATGAACTACATGTTGCTAAATCCACCGCAGAGAATAAACAGAAGGGCAACCATGGCAACCATGCTCGGGAGGTCTTCTTCGCTGCTTTTGGTGTATTTTGTGGCGGAAGTACAGCGCCACTTACAGGCCCGGCATATTTACTACAGCGTTTCCAGCGTGTCGAGCGGTCTCGTGTGGACGGACACGTTTCTTGAGCTGATACTGTGTGGACGGAAGACTTTTTTGATATCGAATTCGGTTCGTTTTCGTCTCCGTGTAGATGCAGCCTTAGTACAGTAGACTTTCTGTCTCTCCCTCCCGCCTTCTTTTACTCCTCCCATTGTCTCTCAACCTTTCACTCTTGTCTGTAAGAATTGGCTGTTATTCAATGCTGAAACTTGTATTTTCCAGACTTAACATTCTGCTTTAATCATGTTGCAAAACAGCCTTTACAACTGAATGTAGTTGTCTTGACACAGTTGAGGAAGTGTCCTTGTGGCAGATTTTCTGTGGGTGAGCTCGTAGGTGGTTGCTCAAGTCTGCTGCAAAGCACTGCTTTGGAAAAAAATTATACGTTTTATACTCAAAAAGTCGTACCCTCCATGTAAAGTTTGTGGCGCAAAAGGAGCCATACATTAAAAAAAGATATATATATATATATATATATTGTTAAAAATAATAGTTGTAAATGACTGCAGCTGGCCACCCATACACTCACATGTGACGGGGAAGTTGGGTCTGGTGTTTTCTCAGGAGAAAGAGAAAATAACTAGTTTTTATCAGGAACTAGGTTATACTTGAGTAAAGCTAGGAGAACCGTCTCTGTCACGTCTGAATAAAGCTGTAAGGAACAATTGAAGTAAAAAAGTCACTTATGTCTGAACAATTGAAAATCCACCGCCAGCTGACAAAGCCAGCGATTTAATGTAATCTGTGCCTGAAATGTTCCCCTGAGTGTTCTTTTAATTTAAAGAAACATATTAAGGCTAATAGCTTATTTAGGAGTCAGTAACTACAAGATGAAAGTCTGGGTTTGTCTGGCTCTCAGTTCTCTCTGGGTGTGGTCAGCAGCCTCACTGTTGGATGTGATGCAGGGTGCGGTCAGAGGTGAAAAAGATTTGAACTTGTTATCAATAAGAGGTCCAATACGTTTTCAGCTATTTATTCTCTCCTTAGTTTGAAAGGGATGTTAGAGCAGATGTTTTACTCTCACATAAAGTGTGATTTATCATTATGTGTGTTTGTATACAATGTGCTCATCCACTTTTTGTTTTGTTTCTCAGGTGGTCAGCACTCGTGTGGGGGGCATTCCTGAGGTGTTGCCTGAAGAGTTGATCACCATGTGTGAGCCAACGGTGCGGGCGTTGTGTGCTGGTCTGGAGACGGTCATCGCCCGGCAGCGCTCAGCCTCAGTCCCCTCCCCTGCCTCTATCCATGCTCGTGTGCAAAACCTCTACACCTGGAGAAACGTTGCTGAGAGGACGGAAAAGGTGGATTCACTAACACCTGTGCATGCCTTCATAATAAAGAGATGTCTGTAAATACAGCTGCACCTTTTTTTATCAGCTTTCTTTATTTATTTGTTCCCTCTACAGACCAAAGCGAGCTGCCGTTAAAGCTTTAGTTTAGATTTTGGATGTAAAAAATCCATTGTCGGGTTATTGATAGTGTGTGCTGTAGTTAACTGGCTTAAAGTTTCTTTTTCTGAGATGTCATGTACTGTAGTCGAGGTATGTCATGTTTACTGGAGCCAAATCTGTCAATATTTGGGTAGTTCAAATTCAAATGGAATTCAACTTCGATTAAACATATTTTTTAGATTAAAAACACCTAAACAAAGTATTTAATTTAATTTGACTAAAACTGAAGCCTTCATTTAGTAGTTTATAGTAGAATAAGTGAGTTTCCACAGAAGGAGTTTAGTAATTCTCCCCTCAGCTCTTCTAAAGGAAATATCTTCATCGATACGGTAGCAAAGTGTAAACTGGTTCTCGGATTTCCTGTTTAACCTGATTTTTCTTGGGCATGTAAAACTGCTGTTCATTCACACAGCTGAAAGCTTCACACTGAATGTAAATGGTGACTCTGTTCATTGTCTTTTCCTCTCAGGTGTACGACCGAGCGGCCGGAGAGGAGGTGCTTCCCCTGGACAAACGGTTACGGAGGCTGAGGGCTCACTGTGGCCCCGTAGCTGGCTCCATCTTTGCCTTCATAGCTGTTTTAGACTTCCTCTTCCTGCTGTTCCTGCAGTGGTGGGCCCCAGATCAGGTCATGGACGCGGCAGTAGACGCCACCGGCCCTAACGGACTGTGGAAGGAAGCTGGCGGTGAAATCAGAGCCAATTCCAAAAGTGCAGTGAAGCGAGCAGCAGAACCAGAAATGTCAATATTATGATAACTCCATACCTCTGCTTCATTTGAGCTGCTTACATGTGCTATATGTTCTCTCCGTGGTGCCTACTGACATTTAAAACATGGCTACTACTTGCAGAATATGCTCATGGTAACCCAGATTATTGTTTACATTCACTAATCCAAAAGGACTACCTTGTGTGAAGATATAAATGTAAGACTTGAAAAGAGCTTTTTTTAATATTTAGGCATTGAAATGGAAACTGGTGGCACTCCTTTGAGCTTTAATAAGCACTTTTAAAAAAAAAACTTAGTATAGATTGCACTGTAACAGATGGATTAAAGGGCTGGTTAATTGTACAATTACTGGGAAACAAAAAAGGGTTATTTTTCAGTTCAATCATAAAGCATTTAGAACAATTAGTTTTCGATAAAATTCCTTGTTTGCACACAGTTCTATGTATTTTTGTGCAAATGTCTTTATTTGTCTGGTTTTAAAATCATGAATGCCACTCATTTAACTCGAGATGTTACATATTTATACAACACCTGGGAGTTTATGTTAGTGACTGACCCCCAGACAGTTCACAATGGAAAATAAAGTGTACTTTTTCTAATGTTTCATCTGTTTTCATGTAATTTCATGGGGATCGTCTACTACCTTGTTGGAGTTTCATCTTTTCCCAGACCATTACAAGACAGTGTAAACAAAATTAGTTTAACAAAAAAGAGTGCTCTGAAGGCAAAACACAGATTAGCTGTGGAACAGGAGGTGAACAAGGCCAACAATGGGGATTTGCATAGCCTTGCAATTAGAGTTGAACATTACATCTTGCCTGCAGTGACTGAAGAACTCAACTTACTAAAACAACACTATGTTGTTATGAAATAAATCTGTAATAAATCAGAGGATGTGCGTCAGCATGTTGAGTTATAAGTAGCTGTTTTGCTTTGTTTCAGAATACATTTCTTTAGGACATTTTTACTGTGTGTTTTCATAAAATGTTGATACAGTCGCAGATCATTTTAAGCTCAGAAAGTATATTATCAGAGCATAGATAACACCCTTCTTTTTCTATTTAATAACATGTCCAAACCTGTGTGCCGCTCTGCTTTTAGTTGTGTGTATGCGCATTTCTTACTGCTTTATTCAAGGTATATCATCAGAACAAGCCCTAAGAAATCCATTGTTATGCTCATACTGTAGACTATATGCATGGAATGGGACAAGGGTGGGCGGGAGCCGGGAGGTGGCAATGTGGAGGAGGTGGCCAAGGACCCAGATAAGAGAGGGAAGAAGGAAGGCCGACCACAGGTCCGTGTATTCTCCTGGGTGAGCCTTAGTCCTGGTAAGTCTTAGACACGTCTTCTGTT
Organism: Gymnodraco acuticeps; assembly: GCF_902827175.1. Taxonomy (NCBI): domain Eukaryota; kingdom Metazoa; phylum Chordata; class Actinopteri; order Perciformes; family Bathydraconidae; genus Gymnodraco; species Gymnodraco acuticeps. The sequence continues at coordinate 627,029 of NW_022990764.1, forward strand.
TCATTTACATCATGGTTGCAGTTCAGACTGAGGTTTCCCTTTGCACCCAACCTTGGCAGAGGCCCCTGTACATCTACGGGGGGTTGGCATGCAACTCACTGATGGCTGGTAAGTTTTTTCTCTGTCTTGTTTGTCCTTTTCAAGCTCATTTTTCTTCTGTGATGAAAGAATCACAAATTGATTACTTTTGTATTTTCTTGAACAAATTCAGAAACTTTCTAGTAAGTGTGGTTTAGCTTTGCATGTGTTAGGTTAAACAAACAGATCAGTGTGTCATTACATTTTTTTGTCAGGATACCAGTTTGATTGTACCTGAACCATTAGCATATTGTTTACTTGGCTCTGCAGTACTAAACACAATCCTAAGTGTGTATTGTTCAATAGGTTTGGTGTTTGTAATGAGTAATGACCCTGAACAACCAGATAAACATGCATTGAAATGAGGTCATTTTAGCAATACAATGAACCAAGAGCAGGATCAGTTGGCTATGAGCGTATCTTGTTGTTTTCCAAATGTGAAGACCTTCCTGATATTATTGTTGTGTTTTAGATTTCTGGTCCGACAGAACTCCTCTCCATGAAGCCGCCTACCAAGGCAGACTGCTACACCTGAGGAGCCTCATCGCACAGGTGAACTTGGGTCCACCTGGATGTCTGCTCACAATGCAATGCTAGGCTGTATCTGACTGTATTTCCCTCTGATCTCCCTGCAGGGCTTCCATGTAGACACGCTCAGTTTGGACAGAGTCTCTCCTCTCCATGAAGCTTGCCTTGGCAGCCATTATGCTTGTGCAAAGTTCCTGCTGGACAGTGGTGCAAATGTAAGAACATTTGTGTATTTTTATTCTAAAGACTGTTTTTGGGGTGTTTCTCATCTGAATTGTCATACATGGAGAACACAGAAAAACCTTGAGATTGTACATCTGTTTAATTACCCACTTTCAATGTTATCAGCTGATTTTATGGACATTATCAGTGCTCATTGCAGTCATCTATCTGTTGGTCTTCAACAGTGTGAAAATTATAAAACCTACTAGTTGGTGTAGCAGACCCCTCAAAACTAAATATCTACTTTAAACACTTGAACCAGGCCATTCTACCGAATTGGACTAAAGTCAGGTTGGAAATGTCTTGAAATGTTGTATGTTTTTTTTGTACCATATCTAAATTACACATATCTAGTAAAAGAACCGTACATTTTGATATCGTATTTTCAGACTGTATTGGAATGTTCTTCCTCTACCAAAAATGGTCACTACCGAAACATAGTACATACACTGCAGTAAAAAAGTATTATAGTAACCTGTTAAGATTGTTTTACCTTCCCTTCTCTAAATAGTATTTTAACAAATATTTCTTGAGGATTTTCACAATTAAATTAATAAAAGTTCATTATGAATCAAATTTCAAAGTTCAATTTATACAATTCATAAAAATCACAATGCAAACTTTCTTTGTAAAATGCATAATACTGATCATATTGATTCCAGAGTTGAGGATTGTTGAAATTGAACATGCATTAAACCAATCAGTATCATATCATTTTAGTTGATAACTCAATATACTTAATTTTTTACAAAACATCCACTGTTTCGGTAGTGACCACGGTATCTTGTTCTCAAGGTTGTATCATATTCCCTCAACCTTATTGCTTAATCTTAACTCATAACATGCCTTATGTTAAAGTGTGAATGTTTGAAGCTACTGACCCAGAATCAGCACTTTAGTAACAGGCTGAAATAGAGGGGAATGAGGCTAGAATGGGTGATCTGTTTGGTATTTTGAGCAAAACACTTCATAGACATGTTTTTTTTATATATCTGAGACCTATAATATATGCCTAAAAATAGTATAATAAGAGACCTTTAAAGTAACACACTGAATTTCAGACTTTAAAACACATTTATTTCAAAATGGTGGGATTTACCTGCTTATCATTCCATTTTGTCACTACCGAAACGATCATGTTAATTACCGAAACGTAGCCATATGTTTCGGTAGTGACGATTCTAGCTAAGTTTCAGCATAACTAAAGAATGCTAGCAAGTACATGGCTAGCATACACGTCTTTGAAGAGGATTGCACACATAAAAAACATAATACTTTGCATAAAACCCCGAAAAAGTTTACTTAATTGAAGATAATATGTGTTCGGTAGTGACAATTCTTAAGGCAGGCCGATTTTCAGATTTTGGAACAGATTTATATTGAAAGTATGGGATATAGCTACTTGCCATTCAGCCATGAGGGACAGGGATGCAGTGTCACTGCCTTGTCAAAAGTGCAGGGGTGTGGCTAAAAACCAGACTCAGCCATTGGACTAAAACCCCTTGTGTTTCAGTAGTGACATGAAAAAGGGGGACATGATTTTTTGAGTATAGTTTTTTTTATTTATAAATGATATCCACAATAAATCTAAATAGTCCAACTTCTGTTTGAATGTAATCATAAAGATCTTCTAAATACACCATTGAACAACATTTAAAAACAATTTTTAAGTGTTATTTACAGAAATTTAAATTTAAATGTCAGGGTTGGGGACAGCTACTTCCCAATAGAAAGTACCCTAAATGATCTTTTTGTATATATTAAGCTTATCACTATCTAATTGAATGCATTGTGTTTAAATAGAGTCTAGACCATAACATATTCTTAGCAAATATCTATGTCTGAATACTTTTGCATTGTTAAATAGTTTTCAAATAGTTTTTCTTGTTGTGGGACCGCACTTTGTACTAATTCGGTAGAATGCCCCATATTCAAAAACACAAAATGAAATAAATGAGAAGCTGAGATAATGTACATGCCAGTTTAAAAAAAACATGTGTGCATGTATCACATGGCTGACATGCTCATACAACTTATTTGAAAGACATAAAGCGGAAAGGGAGTATAACTGTCTATGTAAAGCTATAAAATCATTTAATTGCTCTTTGAGGACTTTAAGTTTGAAAATAAATCTTAGGTGTGGAGTAAGAAAGAGGTGAGCTTTCTATACCATCCATGGTAGCTCATTCTCATCTCAAGGCTACATTACCCTCTTCTAGCATGAAACAGCACTCCATCATAAGTCAAGGACATTTTTCTACAGACCGTATTTGTTGTTTTATGTTGTTTACAAGTGCTTCTGGCCCAGTATCATTCTCTTTCAAATCCCCCATAGGTGGAGGCAGTTTCAACAGATAGTGCCACACCTCTCTTCAACTCTTGCAGCAGTGGGAGTGCTGCTTGTGTCAGGCTCATGCTGCAGCACGGTGCCTCCACACACACCCCCTACCAGCTAGTATCACCTCTACATGAGGCTGCTAAGAAAGGTGAGTCTTAAACATGTATGCTAAGTATAAAGATGTGATCTGTCAGTGCACAGATGCTCATGCTGTTTCTCCATCAGGTCACAGAGAGTGTCTGGAGTTGCTGCTGTCGTATGGAGCTCACATCGACATGGAGCTGCAGGTGGGGGGGACGCCGCTGTACTCTGCCTGCATGGCCCAGACTGCAGCCTGTGTCAGGGCGCTGCTATGCTCAGGTAATGTACTGTCACAATATACAGAGTAAAAAAAGTGTTGCCTTTGCTGGTTTTACTGATTTTAATCAATAACAGAAACAAAAATGACAAAATTATTTTTCAACAACCTCAAAAACCTTTTACACAAGTCAAATAAAAATATCCCAGAGGAATTAATCAAACCAAAGGCATAAAGTAGCATATAGCGTGTCATTAGAGGAGTTTCATTGTCACAACATGTGAATAGCCATTAAACACTTCAAGATGATTTTTTTCCATTATAAATACCAAATATGATTCTGTTTCCAGTCTATAAAATGGGAATATTTGGTGCTTTTGAATTGTTATAGTGGACTGTATATCTTTAGGTTTAGGCGTAAAAAAAAAAAAACACATTTGAGAATTCAAAAAAATCTGAAGATTTAACGATTTGAAGATACAGAAGTACATTTTGTCAGAGTTCTTCCATAGGTTTCCATCTTTTCATGTTTTTAATAGACACCTATTTTGTCTCTGTACAGCTTCCTTTTAATTGTGACCCAAACAAACCAGCGTGGCCACTTCAAGGTTTTTTTGTGTTCAAGGTCTGAATCTTGTTATTTGTCTGTTTGCCCTTTACTGAATCTGTTGTTAAACCACTTTGTGTGACTGTGTAGGAGCAGATGTTCGGATCGGGTGTGGGCAGGACAGTCCTTTACATGCTGCAGTTCGAAGTGGAAGAGCCAACGTTGTGGATCTCCTGCTGGACTTCGGGGCTGATGGGTGTTGTAGGAATGCAGAGGGAAAGACTCCTCTGGATCTCTCATTGCCAAACAGCACAGTTAGGGACACGTTGCAGAAAAAAGGTTTGCTGTAGACACTCATGCATGTTACATAAACTCCATTTATTCGTTCTGAGGTGTAACAAACCTACCCTTTATCTCTGCCCAGGTCCCTGCTCTCTGTCGCAGCTCTGTCGCCTCGGTATTCGTCGAAGTCTGGGAAGGAGTCGTCTCCACCGAGCCTCTGGCCTCTCCCTCCCTCACAGTATCAAGGACTTCCTCCTCTATCAATGAGACGTCTCTGCCCTGAAACCTTGCCTCTTTGTGCGCCCCATGCTGATTGTCCTTCACATTTGTGCCTTGTCCCTGGCAAGGGAAAAAATGGACATCGAGAGAACATGGAAACTAAATCAGTCATCTGTATTTTATAGTATTGTTGCTTTTGATATAATTATTGTTATTCATGCTATTTTGGATACAAGCATTAGAAGTTCCAATATATTCATATTGCAGTTCATTTGTATCAGGTTTTGTATTTTTATATGTATAATGAAGTGTTTTCTATTTCCTTTTCATAAATTCTATACTACTTTATTCCAAAACCTTGCAATGGGTAACTTTCCAGATTATACAAACAAATCAGTTTACAGCTGTTGGTAGTACTACTGCCAATGTGAAAAAGTAGTATTATTGGCTCCGGAGACTGAGAAGCCATGTCCCTTGAGTACGTATCCATTGAGGACTACAAGTTTGAAAATGACAAAAATCTTGGGTTGTAAAGCAAGAAAGAAGAAGACTCTGTATCCACTAAGAGTAAATACTGTATTTTGTAAAAAGTTTTTTTTAATTTTTTTTTATGTACACATCACTGCACAATGTATAACCAACTTAAATGGCCTTCTTTAAATGTAAGAAGGCACGCATTGGCTTCAGCTGATATTTAAATGCATTTATCTTAACTATCCCCCTTATTTAAAGCAGTATTTTGTACCCTACTCACCAAATCATCAAGTTAGACATTCTGTTCAGATTTATTTCGCTGTCCCCTCTGCAAAAACATTGATTGGCAGAAAAGCATTCATGTTCAAAGCTCCAACAGACTGGAATACTTTACCTGCTGCTATTAGATCTCTTGCATCATTGGGTATGTTTAAACATGCATTATCATCTCACTTTCAACTGTTATTAATGAAACTGATATTGATGAAACTGATTTGCTCGACTGTCTCAAATTGTAATGATTGTGTGCATTGCTTGAATTTTACTTAACAGACTGTATTTTGTCTTCTTGTTTATGTATGTAAGTTGTTGCTATTGTCGGGACCCCCTTGAAAACGAGATGGTGCATCTCAAGGGGTTTATCCCAATGAATAAAAATGTCTATATATGTTAGAAAGCTGGACAAGTGATTTCATTCAGCAGGTGGGACTTCACTGTTTTAGCTTTAATTGGCTCCTATTTACACAATTGCAATTCCTGACTGTAAGGCTCAAATATGGTATTGTGGTTTCTGACCCGTAATGTAAAGTGCATGTTTGCAGGCATTTGAGGACTTGCGAAGTGAGTTTTTTTACATTTCTATGAATGTCACCACATCATTGTTACCCTGAGTGCGGATCCACATAACTTCCTACAATAAATTCAGCTGACATAAAGATCCTGAGCTTTTTCTTTGACTGGTTAAAGCCCCTCAAGATGAGAGGTGTTCAATGTTAAACTGTAAAATATGTAATAAGCAAATTGTAAATAAGCAATCTGTATGTAAAAAACCACCTGTATGTAAATTGTAAATAAGCCATCTGTATGTCAAATATGTCTTATATGTCTTAAATGACATGATGAATTGGAAATGGGGGACCCTGATGTAAACAAGACGAAAGTCTTTCTCTGGTCTGCATCCCCTTAACAATTGTATGTTTTGAGTTGTACTGTACTGTACCCAATATACAAGCTGTTAATAAACTTTTCAATCAATCAATCAATCAAACATGGAATTAGAATAAATATTAAACCAACTAAATAAGTTGGAAATATTAGAGGAAAAGGCCTGTGACCTATAAACTGTAGCGAGAAAAAATGATCTGATAAACTGAGAGATAGAGTCTCGTATGCGATGTTGCTGAAAGGGAATTCATTTCCCGGATTCAAATGTCACCCTAAAAGGTCAATTTTTCAGAGACTTTAAATATCTTGTTTGAGCTGAGATAACTTGACAAGTCCACCTAAAAGGCACAAAAAAAAACCTTGGCTTTCAGCAAAAGTTTTGTAGAGTGTGGGTGTATGTGCGTGTTTTTATAGGTTTTTTCTGCTGCTTGTGTCTAGCATCTTGTGGTCCATGCGCTACAAAGGGAAGGTTCTGAGTACAGGGGGCACATAAGATCAAAAACCACTAATGTTGGCATTCTGTGGAGCCACAGTTCACAGTGGGATTGTGTTAAGGGTCCAGGTTAGTTCAAGGCAACGAGAATTTCAAAGTAAGACTCGCTGCTGGAACTGTATTGTATTTGTTCTCATCATTGGCTCAAGAATGAGAGTGCTATGGATCCACTGAGTCTTTGTAGATATATATAAGGTACGGGAGACTCAAAAACTCACAATCAAATGCTTTGTCTCAACTTGTGAGAAAGAAGGTGTTAAACCATGAGCCGCAGTCTGTACGTTTCTCCAGGGATACACAGGCTCAGGGTTCACTAACCCTGGTCAGTGCTTCATGCTTCTAGACTTCTCCAAACTGCACACCTGCAATCCATCCCTCCTCTGCTCTGCACTGTATCAGATTCTTCATCCATTCATTCAAAATGTAAAGCAAACATGGTGCATCACCTGTCTCTTGAATTGTGTCCTCAAGTTCTCTCTCTATACTTCCCCAGCCACCAGCTCCCGTCTTCTTTTCGCCTCCACCAGCCAGACCTTTCCCCTCATCCAACTTCATTCAATAGAACCCAGTAAATAAATATTTTCTTATCTTATGCATTCACGGAGTCTGTGTCCTGCATTCAAATTAAATCTAATTAAATTTACACCTCTGCTCTGAGCTCTGACCATGTGTGTTGGAGTGGGTAAAGGTCAGATATGCAGAGTCTTCCAACTTGCAAAGATATATCCAGCAGAGCCCTTTACTTTGCAACAGATACGCAGCAGAGACTTTTACTTTGCATGGAGATATGCAGCAGAGCCACAGAATCTCAGAAACCTGATAGGTTACAAAAGGTTTTATGTTTTTGTTCATTGAGATGTTACTGCCTAAATGTTACAATCACAAAACCCCTTTCGAAAAGTTATGGCCACAGGAGCTCATACATCTCGATAAAGTTTTATTAGATATAAACATCAAGATATTCATGTGAAGACAATTCAAAACAACACTTCACACAGCAGTTATAGTACATACATTGTGGCTTCAATATAAAACCACTATCTACAATATAATACTAAAGCTTAAACGATTAGATTAATCCAAAATTGGGATATTTTGTAGACTTTAAAATGAATCAACAATGAGAATAATTCTTAGTTGCAACTCTCTCTACATTAGAAAGCCACATTAAACACAATTTAGAAAGTACAAAGATATGTATACATACAGAGGTACTGCCAACCAACATTAAATAGCACACAATTTAACAGGAACACGTCTATGTATTTTGACATTTGACAATTCTAATAACTCAATATTTCACAAATGTCCCATAAAACTTCTCTACTCTGCACAACAGCAGATGTTCAGAATATTTGACAAACATCAAATGTCAGATGGTCTTTCTGCTTTATATATATTTAGCTGTCATTTTTTAAAATAGAAACATGCACCACAAATCTAAGGTCGGGCCTCTCATGCATGGTTTCCACTGCAAATGACACTTGATGTAATCTGTTTTTTTTTTTTTAAGATGATGAAAGACTAGGAAAAGCACGTGCAGTAAACAGTCCGACCATATGGGAATTGAAGTGGGGACTTGCTCATGTGGTTAGGCCCTATACACTTAGCTATTAGGCACCAACAACTACATTTATTTTTACACAATCATATACATTTTAGAAAGGGCCAACAGAGAAAACTTTTAAATGTTTTATCAAATATTAACCTCATGCAATGATAAAATATATTTTCTCTACATGTTTGTGACATCGTCAAGCGACTTCACATCTGCAGTGCTTGCATAATAAAGCATGACACCTTTCTAGACGTGCCCACACCCTGCAGACTCAACTCCTATGTTCCAAGACACTCAAACACACCCTGACTATGTTCGACTGAGGTCATCCCCAAACAATCGTCATCTATCCCTCTCCTTGACCCCCTATCATCCCACCAAACGCGACCCAATCTTTCTAAACCGCTAGCAATTCACACTGAGGTTGTCACTTCTAAAGCAGAAGTAAACATGTGTGAGCAAAGACGCTGAACATGCCTCCATTGCTGTGAAGCACATGTGTAATCATGTTAAAGAGGACACCGTTCCTTTCAGACGGTGGTGATGTTGGTGCTTCCACTGTTTTGACTGTTGAAGCGGCTGGGGGAAGTGCAGCACAGGAGCTGCTTGTTGAAGTGTTTTCTGAAGCTTTTGCTCATCAGGTAGAGGGCAAATGGGTTCACACAGGAGTTGGTGAAAGCCAAAATGCGAGCGCACACACTGGCGATGAAGTGGCCCAGCGAGGTGTCCACCAGGTCGTAGTGGTAGGAGCGGTACAGGTAGAGCACGTGACTTGGCAGCCAACAGACGGCAAACAAGCCGACAAACACCAGCACCGTTTTGGCCAGACGCTTTCTGGACTTGATCTGCCGGGAGAGTAGAGAGAGAAGAAATTAGCTTGTGTCTTTGATCTACACTGAAATATCTCAAAAGCTATTGGGTTGATTGTCTTGTCATGGTCCTCAGAGGATTAATCTTAATGATTGTAGTGTCACCTACATTCCTTTGTATTTGTTCACTAAAATATGATGGTGCAGCAAACGTCATAGCTGCTTAACATCATGATAGCATTGCCATTTTTCTATCCTCATTGAGTTTTGCATGTCTAAGGATATCATATAAATCAGTTTCTCTCAGTAGGTTGACCAAATATGGTTTAGAGAGTGGTTTCTCTTTATAAATAAGAAAAAGGATAAGGAACCTTCTCAGACCTGTTTCTGGAGGTGCAGGTTTCCTTCAGCAGGGATTTCCACGGAGCTCCTGACCAGACTGTGAGCAATGAAGCAGTAGTAAACAGATATGGTGAAGAGTGGGATGATGTAGAAGATGAGGAAGAAGGCAGTGGAGTGGATTTTGGGGTGCAGCTCCCCCGCGCTGGGGTAAGGGGCACAGGTCACAAATGTCTCGTTGGTGTGGCTGGTGGTGAAGGTGTGCAGGTCGGAAAACACAGCCTCAGGGATGGCCAGGCTCATCGAGAGCAGCCAGATAGCCCCCGCTCGGAGACAGATACTCCGAGTAGCGCTGGACCTGTGGATGTCCAGAGGTCTGACTATAGCTCTGTACCTGAACAGAGAGGAAAAGAATATGAGGAGTATTTAGGCAACATTTTGGCATTGTGTGGAAAGACTGTTTGCATAAAGAAGTCAAAATAACTGCTAAACATACAGTATGTAATTGTTTAGAGCACCTCCTATTACTGAAAAAGGATCACATACTTATTTTATTCCAAGAAAGATTTACTTTTATTTATTTACAACACACACTAATAAACAATTCTATAGATGCATCAGTGTTAGCCAGCTGATTAATATTCAACTGCAGATACAAGTTCACTTTGATAGCTCATCTGACAAAATGAGAGAGAAAATGTAATTAGTCTTTCATCAGGAACCACAGTCGATTCTTTTAACCCCTTGATAGTTTGAGTTAAAGATCAAGGATGAGGGTTTATGAATCATTACTGATATTTAATGTTTGTTTTTGCTTCGAGAATCTAAGTGCTGCTGAGAATAAAAGAAGATCTCTTTCTGCCCTTCTGTATTTTTCGAAAAATGTATTCTCTTTAGGTTGATTCATCTTCACCAGGATACCGTAGCTCTGCCCTTCAATTAAATTACCGTTGTTCTATGGGACTCATGAAGAAGGAATAATTAGACTAATCGTCACTGCCAGTGCCTGCACATCTGTGCTTAGACCAGTGTTACTAAAGAGACGATTTCTTCCCTCGCAGTATCTGAATCATTTTCAGAGATATTATCATTGTGTTATTCTCAATAAATAACCAGAGATTAGCAGTGGCGGAGCTGGGGGGTGGCCACCCCCAGCTGAATCCTGGCCACCCTATTGGCCACCCCAAACACCCTCACCACGGGGGCCCAAACAATTTTAGAACATTAAGAAAAAAATAAGTAACCTTTCATCATTCATCAATAATTAACATTAATATAACGTTATATTGATAATGTACTCACTAAACTTACAATTCATTTAACTTGCCACTTAACATATCTGAAGGGAGACTGGAATACAATATATATATCAAAACAAAAAGCTAACGTCTCATTTCAATTATACATTTCAAACACAGTATTTTCCCACATATTTAAGTTATATTCATTTGGATTGATGCATTCGTGTTGAGAATGCTCCATTCAAAAATGTTATTATTAAAAAGGCATTTACACCATAAAAGATGACTATTGAGATCTATTGTCAGGAATGTTAGTCTTATGTATGGCCAGAGGGCAGGACCTATAAACACATTTACTACCCAATAGCATGGTGAGGCTGAACAAAAGGACCTGTTGACTATGTAAATGTAGTATTTAAAAAAACCCATTTACTGACTTTTTTGGATAGCTTAAAGTAATGTTGTAAAATTACAACCGGGGGCCTTACAGGGTTAAGGGCTATTGTTTATTGTTATTTACTTTAAGATGTTTATTCTTAACCAATCATTTAATTTAAAAACTCTTATTTAAATGATGTGTGTGTGTCTCTGTATTCCTGATGATACACTGAGAGAATGAGCTCATAGGGCTGCTGATCACCATAAGCTAAACAGTCTGTATATATTGCATTACATTTGTATAATGTAAGCTTCGTTGTTATTTTGCCTGTGGGAATAAGAACAAAAATAGTTAGATATACTGAATATTATTTGATCTATTCCACCACTAGCTTAATCCCAAATAATGTAGAGGTGTGTTGTAGGTGCCTTAAATAACCCTGTAATGTATTTTTATGTTCATATAATAGTGATTTCAATGCCACCCCAAAATGATCACTGGTTCCATCCTGGCCACCCCACTGAAAATGTCCTGGCTCCGCCACTGGAGATTAGATAACAGTGTGAGAAAATAAACACATTTTGATGTACTTTCTATTTTTTTAATCTGTTAATCATCTTGAAAACCAGTATGGGTGTCCCTCAATTTAACAGCAACTCAAAAACACAAGAATACACTTTCCCTACCAGAGGACATTATTGATGTAAAGTAACTACTTTACTCATATAATGTAATTTGGATGTACTATACTTCTGATATTCAGATTAAGATTTGATAAAGTATTTCTATAATCAATAAATGAATAAAGCATGATCTATAATTAAAGGTTAAGATAAAACAAGACTGCATTCCACTGATATTATGATAAGTATTTCATGGGGGAAACAGACAAATATCTGATAACGGATTTGGTCTGTCGGTGGATTTATAGTCATTTATATACACAGTCATTCCAAATAAAATGTGCAGATAACAGAACAGCCAATTTGATAAATAAACATAAACAATCCAGAACATTATAAAGACGTTCATAAGGGGGTAAATGTGTGAGCATAAACATAACCCTATAGTCCTCATGTCATGTTGCATCAGTAAATGCCATTCTGGTTGTTATATTAAATCTAAAGAAGACTCACGCTTTAAGGATTCAAGAAGAAGATAAGCTAATAACACTTTTATAAAAGCATGCCTGAGTTACCGGTCAGCGGAGAGAGCAGTGAGGGTGAACACGGAGACTCCCACCGAGCTGAGCTGGATGAACGGGATCAGTTTGCATCCAACGCGGCCAAACAGCCACTCGTCCACCAGGTACCGGCTGGCGTCCACCGGGGCGCAGGTCAGCAGCAGCAGCACGTCCCCCAGAGCCAGGCTGGATAGGAACAAGTTGGGCACCGTGCGCATGGACTTCACCATCAGACACGTCCTCATTAACGTGACATTCCCCACCAGACCCACGAAAATGATGATCCCGTAGACAGCAGCGATCCCGATGCCAGGGAGCCAGATATGGTACTGGTGCTGCTCCCATGTGGAGACATTCAGGACCGGATCCCCGCTGTCCTCTGGGGCTGTGAAGAGTGAACCCTCCAGAGACATAGCAGCCGGTACAGGTAGAGGTGTTTAATGGGGAAGTCTGGTGGTGTCTACGGTTGCCTTTGTGACTGTCTTTATATACTATGGGCTATGACCCCCTGCGTCTGCGTGCGTCATTCACGAGCTTCATGCTGTCAAAATGATGGAAACATGTAATGTACGACTTATTCTTTCTTGAGGCAAACTCTTGTTAAACATAATTGAGACTTAATTGATGCACAAATGTCGCGGAGAAGTCCAAAAATGCGCAAAGTGGTTGCCTATGATTGGATAGATTTGGAGATGCCTTTTCTTGAGGGTATAGCAGTGCTTTCAACGTAAGTGGACATTGTATGAAGTTGGTTTATATTTGAATGGGCATCTCCAGCAAAGGAAGGCAAATGACCTGTTGCTTGAGCAACTTCAGCATGCTCTTGTACCTCCTTGCTGGTGAAGAAAAAAAAGATCGTTTTTTACAACTTCCTTGACCCCTCTCAAACTCAAACCTCATCATAAAAAATACTTTTCTAGTTCTTGAAATGTAACAATAAACTGCACTCAGCGTGACAATAGTGACAATCCAAGTAAATCTGCAGTACCTCAGGCTTCTCTGCCCTACAGTAAGCAGTGGTGGAAGAAGTATTCAGAGCTTTTAAGCAAAAATACCACAGTGCAGACATGTAGAACAAAAAGTAAAATTACAAATGGTCCATTTCAGAAAAGTGTATGTTATGTTGATTAATTATAATTGGTGATGCTTTTAATGTGTCCATTCAGCTGGTAATGGTTTGTACTATTTTCTTTATATTGCTGGGTAAATTTCACTTAGGGCTTAATGAAATGTAACTTTACATAATTTAGCATAATATGGCAGAGTATAATTATAAAGTAGTAGAAAATGGAAATCATCAAACAAAGTATTGGTATAAAAAAGTACTTGATTAAACATAGTATAGCCTAAGTTAAAACACAAATGTATTTTCTAATTATTTGATTAAAATAAAGTATCAATACCTTCAAAGGGAACTATGGTTTGCCTGTCATCATTACCTTATTGTCTGAGAGTATCTTATGTTGGTAAATTGTAAATAATCAATCTTCATAAAAAATCACAGCCAATTTATAAAGAGCTGCACAACCTTGCTGTGAAGAATGTTCCTGCTGACCTTCAATGCTCACTTGAAAATAAAGTGAGGTGTGGAAGTAAATGTCAAATCTTTGAAAAACATTGTGTTTTTTTATTTCTGAACACATTGTTGAAGGTCCCTGATACACACTGCAGACTTTATTTGCTTGTGCATCAGTTTGTGCCAATTGGGCTCAAAATCATTTCCTCATATAAATGCAAATTAAGTTTCCTGTATCAAAGCAGGAGATAACAGAGATGAAAATATGCATCTCTCAGCATGACTTAAATCATTTTAATTTGCCATACTCTTCTGTAGCCAAATATGAACAAAATGGCTGAAGAGTTGGTGATTCTCAAAAGTATTTCCACCCAAAATGCGTATGATGTGACCGAAAAACATTCATCAAAGTAAAATGGCTGCTTGGGCTAGAACCATGCTTTTTTTTCTGAACTCACAAACAGGAACAGAATCTAGAAGCTGATACTTATTCTACTGTCTGCTATTTCAAGTGTTATGTGGATAGATGACGTTGAACTAACTACTTTTTTCAGAGCTCTGAGCGCAACTGCAACCACTTCTGTTCTCCCTTGATGTTGAAGCGACCTCCTCAACATCTCTCTCTCTCTTTCCATTATCCTCAGACTTCATGTTTTTCCATTTCAAAATAAACCCATAGAAAAGTCTTTGTTCAATTTGCATTCATTTCCCTTTTAAATGGTCAGAAATTCAATTAGTTATAGTCTAAAGCTGACATCTGCACTGGCATTCATCGTATTTCCATCTGCATTATGTCTTTGTGATTGGGGAAAATAAATCTCATTTCAAGTTAAAAGGTGATTCTAAACCTCTTTCACACTACCTTGACTAAGATAATTACATTTTGGAATTGACCCACAGTGTGACCTGAGTAAGGAAAACATACAACACATACATCTGTATATTTCATGTGCTTGGGGTTAAAAAAACAGCAATGAATCATGTTTTACACTAGGAAATTATTGTGTGTTTTGGTTGGTAAAACTTCAAATCTGCGAAGAGGCTGGAATATAGGTTATTCTTGCCAACATAGAAAAACATCTGGCACAGTGCATGGTTACAGGTTACAACAAGTACAAATAATAAAGAAATGAACTTAAAGTATCAAAGTAAAAGGACTCGTACTCGTCCCTGGAGTTTGACGTATTATCATTTATGACATTAGTAGATTGTCCAATTTCATGTGTTGTATTTTGAAAAATATTCAAATGTTAATGTATCATCTTAATATGCAAAGTAACTACATCTGTCAGATACATATAGTGGGTTAAGATGACGTATTTTCTAAACGTACAGAAGCAGATAAGTAGCAGAAAATGGAAACACTGTAAACTATACCGCAAATGAGCCCTGAAATGCTATTAAGTAATTGGGCTACATTTAAAAAAACTCCCATTTAGATTAAATCAATTGATTGCATTTGTTTACTAAATACGTTTCTTTCAGCACCATGGACAGAAGCCTGCAGTCCGACAGAAGACTGCAGGCTTCTGTCGGCATCTGCTGGTCAAGACGCTGAGCTGAAATCTGAGAGAAAAAGGAAAAGTTTTGATTTCTTGGAAAAACATTTGTTCTTGTAATGAGTTAACCCAACAGGATTGCACCCAATTAACCAAACGTTTTCTACTGTAGATTAACTGCTAATTAAGCTAGCAAATACTCTAGCTGTCTGTAGCTAATGTGTTGCTACAAGTTAAACCTTTTACAAGAGTAAACCAATACATTGGTGTGAGGATTACTTTTGTGTATTTTAGTTGTGTGGTTTATGTGAATAGATACTAGAGTACCGTGTAATATTTCTTATGTAGGACTTTTTTTATTGATTTTTCACAGGTGATTTTTAATATAATTAATTCAGCAGCTTGTCAACACCTTCGCAAATATATCTGTTACTGGAACAACTTATTAAGTTATTTTGAGCAAGTTTATGGAACGGGTTTCCCAGTTTTAGCAATATTTGGGAACATGTTATTTGGGGGAAAGAAGGAACAAAAATATAATCTAAAAATCTGAATTCATTGGTCTAAGTCTAAGAGCTTTACAATTAAAGGAGAAAAGTGTCCTTCATTGAAACATTTTACATATAGAACAAGAATGACATAACCATTATTTAACAATATCATATTGCACCATTATATTTTAATAAATTGAGAAAATGCAGAATATGAAGGAACACGTTTTAAAACACAGTCTGACTGATAAGATACAGCTTTTCGATGCTCCTGAACACACCATTAGTGAAGTAACCAAGTATAGCAAGTAAAACACAATGCAAATATTGGAAATAGGGTCTCTGTAACCGTAAAAATAAATATTGTCTGATGAGTAAAAAACAACGATCGAGTGTCTGAGGCACAGTAAACACATACTGTCTGCAGGGCGTCTCTTCTTACTTACGGGCGCCCCCTGCAGACTCTCTGCGGGACAACAGCTGCGTGTGAAAACATCCTGCATTCCTCAACTCTGCAGTTCAGCGGCGGGAGCCTGACTGGATCAACACCTCCGGCCGGAGATCCACTGACCGCCCGGCAGGGAGCCCGGTATGGCCGCGCGGACCCCGAGCCAAGCCGCGTCCCCCAGATGGCGGAGTGAGTGAGGATGCGCCTCCCCAGCTCCATCTTTGTGTCGGTGTCACTGTTCACAGCTGAGACCACGGCAGCGCTGTACCTCAGCTCCACGTACCGCTCCGCCGGGGACCAGATCTGGCAGGGGCTCACGCTCCTCTTCACGCTCGTGCCGTCCGTGCTCGTGCAGCTAACCCTCACCTTCATCCACCGGGACCTGGGCCGGGACAGACCGCTCGTGCTGCTACTGCACATCCTGCAGCTCGGACCCATCGTCAGGTCAGGGCTGCCTTGTTTATTTCTCTTTCATGAAGATGCCATGGTGGCCCTAATCATCGTGTCACGTGACCAAACATCTAGGTGTCCATGCGTAATTTGTGTGGTTAAAAACCAGCCCGGCCTGTTTGCACATAAGCTGTTAACAGACGGTTTGATTAATGCTTTCGCACATGCTGTTGTTTTCATTTATTCGGCCTTTTGTCTGCCTGTATGCTGATGCAGTGGATGTGTGTGCGATATAGTTGGGAAATAAAACGCTGATCAATATTCCTGTCGATGTACCTGCATAGCCACACAGCTGGCAGCCACCACTGTTTTGTAGGCTCCTTTCAATAAGATCTCCTCCTCCCCCTACACAGTTTAATCATCCTCAGCTGGGTCTGATTTATGCATGGCTGCTCTGTCTGAAGGGACATTGAATCACACATGAGGAAGAAGGGTTTCCGCTAGGATTTTTTCTCGCCGGTCAAATGTCCGGGCAGAATTTATTTTACCGGATACATTTGAAACTTACCGGTCATATTTCAATAATAATAATAAGAGTTATGTAGCAAAGTACATTATTCAAAAGTTTACATTAACTTTGAATAATCACACGGGAGAAACGGATCCTCTCTTTTCCTCTCTCTCTCCCTCCCTCTCTCTCCTGACAGCCCGTCAGTTTCTCATGCAGCTCGCTAAACAGTGGGCGGGGCTTCAGGTGATTATGCAGAGCTGCGTGTCTCTGTGAGACTCAGCAGCTGATCTGATCTCTCTCTCGCGTCTGGTTATACTTCACTCGCGTTTATGTCCATATCGATCAGATCCAGCTCTCCTGATCGGCCTTTATAGAGAGCACCGATCAAACTATTAACAGTGAATATCGGCCGATAATGACCGGTGGCCGATCTATCGGAGCATCCCTAATTATTACCAGACATTTTGACCGGCAGGTTTTTAATACATTTTACCAGCTAAAAACCGGTAATTACCGGCTAACGGAAACCCTGATATATATATATATATATATATATATATATATATATATATATATATATATATATATATATATATATACACAGGGTTGGGTTGTAACGGAATACATGTAACGGCGTTACGTAATCAGAATACAAAAATCAAGTAACTGTATTCAGCTCACGTTACATTTGAAAAACGAGTAATCTGATTACAGTTACTTTCGTAAACCTGAAGTGAATACATTTTGGATTACTTATTGGAATTATTGGTGGAAAGATTTCCTCACAACATTTAATATTCATTACTAAAGGTACAGCCGAATCATCACAGCCCACAAAACCTTTTACCGCCGCAGATGGACCAAAAAGCGTTTGAAAAAGAATCGCGGGTCCGCTCAGTGAAACAATAACAGCGAAACATGGAGGAACACAAGTCTGCGTTTAAATCGGGTGTGTGTGGTTAAAACACATCAGCCTGCGGTCGCTCTTTCTTTAGCCTTACTAATGATTATTTCTGAAGGTAAACACAGTGAAGGCGGTGCGTGAAAGGCACTGCGTGCTCGTCTTCTCAGAGGCTGTGTTAACCCTCCCGCTGCCTCCTGGTGCTGCAGAGATTTCATGAAGTGAAAGAGGTGTTCCTTCTATAAAACAGCTGCGGGCAGCAGATACTGTGAGTGTCACGGACATGAATTCATAGATCAAGGCAGACTGGTGCACACACTCTCCTGTTTTGCCAATCCGGTGCTTAAACAAATATAGCTCCACACCCCTGGCCGTAATGTCCTTAAAATGTAAAAGTCCGAGTTTGACATTTTAATTCATGTCCTGCCAACACTGGCAGGACAGAAGGCGACACGCTCGTTCTAAGCCGTGTCCCTCACTCCTCACATCCCAAACTGCATCCCCAAAAAGTTAATTATGTTGTTACATCGTTTCAGATGTTGTGTTTCAGTTGTGCTCTTGATAAGCCATTAAAACAGTAAAAACACATTCCTTTTGCTTTTTGTGTCTCCTGTACACCAAAACATACCCATCTGTGATGGAAAAAGAAAGTAATCCAAAAGTAATCTAAAAGTAATCTGATTACGTTACTTTTTTAAGACACGTAACTGTAACTGTATTCGGATTACTTTCCGAGCCATGTAATCAGTAATCAGTAACTGATTACATTTACAAAGTAACCCTCCCAACCCTGTATATATATATATATATATATATATATATATATATACATGGTGTAAGCCATGGCCTGACTTGGATGGACCATCTGCCTCAGCTATAGGAGCCTAATCCTGCCTGATGTAGAAATAACTGGATGAAAACCCATCTCATCTTCTGTAAAGTAAACTGATCTGTCGATTTGCCGACACTTGGCTTATATATATTTTTTCTCCTTCTTAAGATAAATAATTTGAGTGCATTTTCAAGAGACCGTCAGCTTTTCATGTGTAAGAATTTGCTTCGTTTTGGATGTCAAGGAGTCAAGTGACAAAATAATTGTTGGATGCAGCCCCGATGCAAAGCCATTTTTCAGTAGATTTATTGAAAATGTAGGTGTGATTGAGTACAAAAAAGGATGGCATATGGCAGCAGTTAACATCAAGATCACAAACAAAACATTGGATGCCGAGTAAAGATAAAAAGTAGATGAATACAAAATGGGAAACTTTTTAGCTCCCATACACTTTATTTTAGTGAAAGAAGGCGTCAATGGACAACATGACAAAGAGCAAGTCACCAAACTAGTTTGATCTATATGTGTATAATTCCTGATAGGAATTGATACAAAGACAAAATGCATAACCAATGCCTGGGCAAAACACAGAAGAGAGTCCAGTTATTAGTAGGTTCAAATAATAGTTCTCAAGAGGAAATCCCATTTTTTAAGTTAACATTGTAATACATGGTGCAAAGATGCTGTCACTATTCAAAAGCTGGATTTTTCGTTTGTTAAAAACAAAACATGTTTTAAATGTGTATATTTCCTTTATTACTGGACAAAACAAGCTGTTTGACTGTAAACATTTTGGCTTTTAGCAATCAGTTTTTACTAGTTTCAGACATTTTACATACCATGGGAATAGTACATTCAGTTTATTAATGATCATTTAACTCAGTTAGTCAAGCTAAAATGTAAAGTGTGCAGCTTTTCTCTGTTCTTATTATCATAAATTCAATATTTGGATTGTTAGTTGCACTTCTGGTTTAACACCTCATTAAGATCTGCCGAGTACAAACTTAGCAACTGATAGAGACGGTTATATCTAAATATTCATATTTGAGTTTTTTACGTTAGTTGTATTCCCCTGGAGGACCAGTTGAACACACGTCACTCGCAGCATGTTGACTCCCTGCAGTCTGACCCGTCTGCCTGCTTCCCCTCGAGTGTTTTTCAGAAGATAAATGTTCAGACATCTTTCTTTAGTGAAGAGCAGAACTAAGAATAGCACATGTCGCTGCCGGCTCCTTATCTCCAACAACACAACCAGGGAGGGAAATGTTGTCCGACAGCTGCACTTCCTCTTCTATTCCGCCCAAAACAACACTTCTTCTAACATATACACATTCCCTATCATTAAGGGCCATACCAGCAGTGCTTAAGTAAGTTCCTTAAGTAATTAGATATCTTATTGTAGTTCCTTATAAGTGTATGTTTTTCAAGTGTGATCACTTCTTCTTTTACAGCTCTAAACAGAAGTGGACAATACTGAAAGTACATTTCTTGCCATGTACAAAAGAAACGCAAAGTAAATGTACTTTAGCCTTTTAAAGTCTCCCTGCACTCACAAATACATTTAGCTTATAATTACTATAGTCTTAAGTACCATTGCAGGGTTATGTATGTGCAGAGTTTTAAACTAGGATCATATCAAATCTGAGGTCAAGACAACTACGAGCATGACGTGACTTTTGACATCAAACCTAACTTAACAGCCAATTAGTTTAAAATGAAACTAACAAAAGAGATATGTGTGCACCAAGTCTGGGATTAAACATTTCTGGGAGGTAGGCAACATTGTGAGTCCAGCAATTACAGTTGTAATATTTAATTAATCACGTTTTTAATGAAGGTATAAAACATTTGTACTTTGTGGAAAACATATGAGACACACATTATGTCCTCTAAGGAGCCAGATTGTCATGAAGCTTGGTGGAAGGGTGAAGCATGGTTCAGGGAAGAGCCCATGACATGTTGGAGTGGGTCCAAAGCATGGGGCGGATAGAGGCAGTATTTCCCTTGTGGAAATGGTCTTGGGCGTAGGTCTGTGCTGAGTTCCCTTATAGTTATTCAATGCATAGTCTTTTTTGAAGTCCTAAAAGATATTTCAACAAGCAATATGGGAAGTCTTTTGTCACTAGTAACAAGATGTTAAGTCATCGCTGACATGGCAACATTTAAGATGATGTGGTGAAAATGTTAGCAGCGGTTGCTGATTTATACATCAAGCTGTTATGGAGCAACATTATTGTTCCTTGGAAGTGGTGTTTGTAGCCACCTGGGGAATGTTAGCCCAATAATCATGTATTCTCTGTTTCGGGTTTCTCTCTCTTTTGCTGTCTATTGCCCCACTACGTTCAGAAGCTAGTCTCTAATTGTGTCTCCCTGCTGTTTTTGGCAGAGCAGATCATATAACGTTTTCAGAGCTTTCTTACTGAAAACAACTGTCTTCTGCTGCTGAAAACTCAAATATGAACTGTGAGGGTGTACCAAACTGTGAGGGCCAAAAAAACAAACAGATTTTAGATGCTTTAAACCTTTTTTTGACCTGAAGGAAACTCTACAGTTGGGTCATGATTTACTTCGAGTGACATCTTTACCTGCAAGTAGAAACTGATCTAGTGTTAAATTGAAATAAATAGCTGGCAGCTACTGTGAGATACGATATCTGTCTGTTGTTTGCACCCACTCCATCTTAAGAGACACATCTTCTCTACAGCATGCTGAGGTCAGCAGAAACGCAGCGTGTGACTGATTTCTATCTCTTCATCCTTGAATGGGATTTTGGTATTTTCTTTAACATCTGAAAAGCTGCTGACTCACTCAAAACCTTTCCACTTTTATTTATTTATATTATTGAATCAAGTCACTGATGCGTGTCACTCCAGCTGATGCAGCAGTCTGTCCCGCAGCACCCCTGGGTGTAAATCCTCCTCCCTCACTGTTGTATTGCCTTGAACTCACCTCGACCTGACTTACCCTGACAGAGAGCTAATTGCTGGCGTACATGTACCAATAGATAATAACGATTGATAATACCTGTTAACGATCCCCTCCAGTCTTACTAGGCTAGTTCTGAATCCATCAATAATGCATGGAGCTCTATTGAACTTCATAACTAAAGCACCAAGAGCTGAGTCCATTAAAGGGAGTAATTCATCAAATCCATTAATAGTTTAAACATGTTACCGTGACAAGACATTTCATTTTCCAGCTCCCCAAATGTGAGTTTTTGTAGATTTATATTTTGGTTATGGACTGGTGTTCTTCCAGAATGCGGAATCGACTTGTGCTCTTGGAAACTGTGACGGCCATTGTTTTACCATTTTCTAATATTTTACGGACCAAAACACATATACAAAAAAAGTAAACATTAGTCAATAATGAATAGATTCAGTGCAACAGAATGCAAAATATAAACAAAATAACTAAAATGAACAAACGATTGACATGGTTAAGGTTATGTAACCAAGGAAAACAAACACAGAAAGATTGGAAATGAATAGATGAATAAATAAATACAAGTGCATCTCTGCCCACTAAACCACCCTCCTCCCTTTAAAGAGCTGTTTGATGGACGTCTTCCAGGGAAGCCAAATTATCTTAAATAAATACTATTATCCTTCAGTGCTAACTCAATTATCTACTGCTGCAGGGTACTCTACGAGTAATCTGGCTGAAGCTGTACTGAGAGTATTTCAGATGTTTTCCAGAGTTTAAGTAAAATAGTTGATTTGCTGTCATTGAGCCGTAAGCAATTGACTGTCTATGAGGAACACTCTGTTTGATCAGCATCTATTATAAATTACATTAAACAAACTGTACCTAAATGTCAGAAATTACATTTCTCCCCCATAGTTCACAACATGTTAGAAATAAGATTTCCAATGGCCAACGTGAAAAGGAGGAGAGATGACCGCTAGTGTGAATGTTTCTAGGAGCACCTGCATGTTGATTCAACCCTAAGGAATTGTCTAATCTTCAGTGAATACACTGAGCAGGATTATTTAAAGAAACGTTGTTTGTATATCAAGTAGAGACAAGAAAACAATGAATGTCTGTTGACCATAAAAATGGATTTGAAAGACTTTTTGAGACAGAATTATTGACTTTATTGTGATTTACAGGCATACATCGACTCTAAATAAGAGAGGTTCAAGAACAAGTCTGTTTGTAAACAGTAGTATTATCATATTTTTCAAAAATGTATACATTTGAATAACTATTTTAATGAGATCATGTTTCCCTCATTGTAGTTATATGATTGACTTTGTGCCTTTCTATCCTACACTGGTTTATGATAAATACCTGCAGGAGGACTATTAATCCTGAGCTGTGCTGTGTGTCCTCGTTCATTCTGCCTCTCTGAATGCTCTCCCTCTTGCGTTGCTCCCGCAGGTGTCTGGAGGCGTTCTGTATTTATGGCAGTGTGGGCCGTGTGGAGGAGCCGTATGTCAGCATCACCAGGAAGAAGCAGATACCTCGCGGGGGTCAGTCTGAGGAGGTGGAGCGGCAGGTGGGGCAGGCGGAGGGGAAGCTGTTCACACACCGGGCAGCCTTCGTCCGCTCCTCTGTCATTCAGGCCTTCCTGGGGTCGGCCCCCCAGCTCACCCTGCAGCTCTACATCTGCGCCCTGCAGCAGGGGGTGTCCATCGGGAGAGGTGAGGAAGCGTGTACTTTAATGTGTCACATTTTAATTGTCTGGCCATGCGTTACATCAATCCACTTCACCGTGTGGGCTGATCAGCTAAGTGCCATGTTTGACTTAAGAGGATGGTGTTTTCATGAGTCAAAGTGGTGTTATGTAACCGCCTCTCTGATACCTAGGATGGCACATATGGTGTTTCCCTCAGCCAGTCGCTGCAGAACTGGCTGTCCAACTCTGTGTAGCAGCCAGCTTTTATTTCCCTTCTGAGAGATTTAGTAAGAGTTCACACAAAGTCACACCAGGACATCTGGTCGTCGAACAAGGACAAGATAAAATATGTTATAATTACATAAATCGTACTTCCTCTGCTCCGGCGGTCTGACACTTCTATTTCACGCTGACCGGTTTAACGGCCTCCATTTGATGAATGGGAGCTTGAAGGTCTTTTTAAAGGAGAGCGTCACCAAAGCCCATATGTACATTATAATCATTCCTCCTAGTCATATGAGCAAGTAAAAGCTACCTTAAGGATGGGTTTTCAGTGATGGTGCTCCACAGTCCTGTTTTAGTTTATCCAAAGCTAATATGAAGCTATTTTTATGAGTAGAATCATTCATCCACAGTTTCAGTCTTTTAGTCCCAAATTGTCTCTTTTTGTTTCGATCCCTATTCTCTGCACATGGACACATTAAGAGTTAATGTTATACTAAAGAGACTGAATCAACTAGAGTCTCATATTTACTTTACTTAATCTTTGGAATATATACATTTGTGATATTCTCCCCCATATGTCACAATGGAAACGTGTCTGAAATAAGACTTGTAATGTGAAAAACAGGAGAGACTACAAGCAAAACTAGTGTGAATGTTTCTACCATCAGGAGATTGTTTGTTCTTCAGTGAATACACTGGGCATGGTTATTTAAATACACCTTGTTTATATATCACGTAAAGACAAGCTGAGAAAACAATTAAGGTCTTTTGACCATAAACATTTATTTGAAAGACTTCTTGAAACAGAATCATTGCCTTTTTGTATGTACAGGCATACATAAGAGGTTTCTCAATTCTTAAATGTCCCCTCCTCGACTCCTATCCTCGAGACTTAGTCCCGCCCACAGGAGATGCGAGCGGAGGACTGAGGAGGCGAACCGAGGAGAGAGGAGGGGAAGCAGCAGGTGGTTAGAGAAATGAGAACTCCTCTCCTCTGAGCGGTCATTTTAAAGAGACGTCCATTAATGGTGACAGGAGGCACAGCAGCCCTCTGTCTGATGGACAGATGTGTTCATGACGACTTATATATTTACTTTGATTCATTGAGAGTGCGGTATAATGAGACAATAACAGGCTACAGATGCGGACACACACACACAAATATATTTATATAAATATATACAATTTCAGAATCAAACAAGTATGAGAGCACTCTCATAATAACGTAACACAATCAGAGACTGGATATATCCCCCCCCCCTCCTCTCTCTGGTCGCTGAAATGGGGAATTGAAATGACGGGCCAAAAGTTGTATTTACAAGTATTAAAAGTAAGCAGAGGACACCAAACCAACTGAGACCCGTCTGTCCGCCGCATCTGAAGCGCGCTGAAATTCATTTTCGGGTCACTACCGGAGGACCGAGGAGTCGAGGAGGGGAAATTTGAGTATTGAGAAACCTCTATAGACTCTAAATAAGAGAGGTGCAATAACAAGGTGTGATAAAAATAACGAACATGTCAAAATATGGTATAAAGGTTTTCTGCTGAATTTGTGTGTTTGTAAACTGTATTATCATATTTTGAATACTTCTCACTGAAGATTTGTAAATGTATTTATAGACATCTGTGTAATTTTCAGGTATTATCTCTTCATATCTTTTACCAAAAATAGTAGTAGGCTACTCCTCTGACACGATGCATGTAATGGTAATCAGTGAAACTCATATTTTGTCTTGATATTTCTGTCTCTTCACTACCAGGCACGCTGATGGTGATCTCGCTCCTGTCCATCGTGTACGGAGCGCTGCGCTGCAACATCCTGGCTATTAAGATCAAATACGATGACTATGAAGTGGACGTCCGGCCCGTGGCTTATATGTGCATTTTCCTGTGGAGGAGCTTTGAGATCGCCAGTCGGGTGGTGGTGCTGGTTCTGTTCAGCTCTGTGCTGCAGCTCTGGATCCTCCCTGTGGTTCTGCTCAACTTCATAGTGTTCTTCTTCTACCCCTGGATCCTGTTCTGGCTGAGCCACTCTCCGTTCCCTGAGAATATAGAGAAAACTCTGACCAGGGTGGGAACCACCATCGTGCTCTGCCTGCTCACCTTCCTCTATGCCGGCATCAACATGTTCTGCTGGTCCGCTGTGCAGGTGAAGCTCTGCGACCCGGACCTCATCAATAAGTCCCAGAACTGGTACCGCATGGCCGTGTACTACGTGCTGCGTTTTGTGGAGAACGCCTCGCTGCTCCTGCTGTGGTTCATGTATAAAACTGAGGTGTACAACTTCATCTGTGCCCCGCTGCTGGTGCTGCTGCTGCTGCTCGCCTACGGCATCGCCATCTTCTTCATGCTGGTCTTCTACCAGTTCTGTCACCCGTGTCGGAGGCTCTTCTCCTCCAGCATGACCCAGGGCCTCTGGACCTGCTCCTCTCTCCTCTGTCTCTCATGCAACTCTGCTTCACCACAGAACAGGCCCACAGGAAAGTCACCATGTCCCCCCACACGTAAAGAGCCAGCCAATGACGGAGCCCAGGACACATCCAGCGACACCACCGACGACATGCCTAACGAAACAACGTATGACATGCTCAATGATACAGTCTGCGACTCTCCCAATAAAGTGAGCAACAGCATCTGTGTTGGAATCAACGGGGACATTAACCACAGTGTATCCTGCAACGCTTAAAGCACCACAGCTGTAGGACGTGCCATCCAGAGGAGCCACTGACAGTTATCATACCCTCTGTAACTTTTTAAGTGCCACGTGAATCTCTTTGGCGAGTTGAGTTGACCCCTTTTCATTATGTCCATCTCAACTCTGTTTTCTACCACTGTTAATCAACAAGAAGCTAATGTGTTCTATACCTGGAAATGCAACGAAGAACCCTTCATCCTGCAGCCTTTACTATAATAAAAACACGGACAACACAGTTACTTCTCACGCTTTGGAGACTGTGTCCACATATATGCTGTATTACGGATCCCAAGGCGCCATGCATATGACTTTATTGTATTTAGGATCTCTATTTGGCATGGAGGTGTGCACGTTTGAAGCATCAGATGAACCTCTGCGGGGGGGGGGGGGGGGGGGGGGGGGGGGTCTGTTTTGTACAGGGTGTTTTCTGAACCCCTCCCTCTAGTTTTATGGCTGCAAGCAATCAGCTTTTTTACTCCTTGATGAGAGCTTTATCATTAACACGCGTTGCTTCTGTGATGTGTCTGTGCTTGGCGAAGAGATGTGAATATCAACATACTGTTTTAAAGTGCTCGTTCACACGTGAACTGTAACGTCTCAAGCATATTGAGTTTTGCACGTTTACAAAAATGATATAAGTGGCTTTGGTTCAACTGTTGAACAGAAATGGCTGCAGTGATGTGAAATGCTTTGTTTGGATATATGTGCTTTTCTAATTCATACTTATTATGTCCGTCAGCTCTGTGTCTGTGCGTCTCACTAGATAGAATATTTACACCAAATGCACACTGAAATAGTTTATATCTAATGGAATTTATTTTAGTTGTAACCTGTATCTTTGCTTATTTTCAACCTTTATTGTGAAATAGTGTGTGTACAAGGGAGAGAATGCCAGTGTTGTTTGTTTTTGCACCTAGTCCTTTTTGCAATGTATCTGCAGAGGGATGAAAACCTCGGGTATCAAACGAGTGCTCCTTATGTTTGTACAAATTAGATGAGCCAAAAAAGATGAGAAGTCTATTGTACACAAGGAGCATCCTCAAAAGAACAAGATAAAAGGCATTAAAACAATAATACATTTATATCTATATGTGAACATTCTCAGATTTGTCTTATTTTCAGCCGAAGCAATATAGTCCTATTCTGACCTCTAGTGGACAGAAAACCAAACTGCACCTTGAGTACCTTTAGTGTCCGTCACATTCAGTTTGTAGGGATCAACTCTCATTCGGATGCAACAACTGCAACAATTAACGAATGCACTGTAGATGTTACAATACATTTATTTATTACACAGCCTTCATTAACTCAATTTTACAGAAGAATTTCAGGATTTCTACGGAATAATTCCAGGAAAAGTGCATTAGTCGCTTTGACCATTAAACTCCATCATACTGAAAAATGCACACGCATATCTGCAATAAATATAAATAAATTGAAATCCTTAAAACATTAATGCAGACTAGTAGAGCCACTTTATACAAGACGTCAGGTAGCTATTTAGCATTTTCTTCAATAACACATTTCTAGACGGCATCTGTTTTATTTGGGAATGTACTGAAGAAGAGGAATGAAGACGAGATGAAGAGTCTACCGCCATGTTAGCAGCTCTGTGCGGCTCTTCTTAAGCATTACAGTATTGCAGTGTATCCTGAGGAGGATTTGAATGTGTGTTTAGCACATTTCATTACATTTACTCCAAAAATGGACACTGCCATCCCCAGAGCCTTCATGGTGGCATGGCTATAAACTATTAAAGTTTTACATTATGCACAGATAACAACATTTCGGACATAAAGAGAGAAAATATTTAGTTTTCACTTCCGAAGACTGGCCGTCTAATCAAAGTACATGAATGTTTGAGGTCACCAGGTCTCTAGAATTCCACATTTTCTCAGAGAAATGCCGTGGACTAAAACCACGACTCTTTATCATAGCGTGCGGTTGTTTCAGCCTGTGGGGAGAAATACTCTACAAACATCATCAGAGGATCTTCTTGGTCACGGTGCCATTTCAAGCTTCACACATGGCGGAGAGAAAGCAGCTCACAGCGTCACAGCAACAGCAAACACACTGACCACACAGTACATGGTGCGGTTCTCCCACCGGGCTGTGCAGCTTCCTGGAAGACAAACAAGCAGGAGAGATGACGCAGACGTCCACATCAAACAAGTATTTCATTTCTAGTGGTTACTCCTAAATTCATTCTCTAAATGTTTTCAAACACAGTAATTAGAGCTGGAACTATTAATCTAGTCAAATTGATCAACAGACATTACATATTACCACATTAATACTAATACCACTATTACATTTATATTGTAAATAAGTTCTAGCTTTTTGGGGGTTTTCTGGATTGGAATGGGAGAAATGTAGGAAACCTGAAGTTATAAACCTGTGATCGGGTTGGTCGTAGTGTACATAAACAGTATACAATATAAAATAATAGAAAACATAAAAATACTAGCATTTCGAATCCAAATGTATAACCTTCTTTGCTTTTTCCTGATTGAAAAATATATGTATACAGATAATTATAATCCCTCCTATAAATCAAACACATTTAAAAGTGTTACCAGTTCTAGTTATCAGTCATTTCTCACCATCAGTGGTAGTGTCCCAGTAGCAGGAGTTGGCTGTGTGGAGACCAGCGCCGCTCTTCTGCATGATCGCACAGTTTACTGTAACACAACAGAGAGTATTCATGAGTCGAGGAGAAGCTCCACATGTCAACATTGCATCCTGAGTTTTCTCCATGTTATTGTTTATGATGAGCAGTTTCCTCACCTATGTATTTGAACGGCCGCCCCTGTTTCACCAGGTGAGTCAGAGAGTGCTCCACGATACTGGCCGTCCACTGGTTCACTTTATTCTGGTTGTAATCTGTTCCACCAATAACACCTTCCACACACTGAGACAAAACCACACAGAGAAGGTCAAGCACACTCATCACTTTAATGTGCAGTAAATACAATTATCTGATGTTAACAGTAATTAAAAAGTTACCTCTTTAATTGAGATATTGACCTCATCGGCATTGAAGGCAACCTAGAGACAATAAAAACAAAGAATTAACACAGTACGTTTGTGGCATCATGCTTGTTCTATTTTGTATTTTTCCATGGAGAATCCACCTTATAGAATGTTTTTCTGATTATATATAATGGTCAATCTGTGAAAGAGTTCAAATTGGCCTTACAAATGCAAAGAGGTTTTGTAGTCTAGCACAAATCCCATAAGCAGGTGTACAATGACTAACAGTATTTAAGTAGGTAAGTATATATCTCTTTTTTAAGGAGCGTTATAATAAAGACTAGAACATACGGAGATTTATTACATGAACTCAGAAAAAAATGCAAAAGCCTACAGTACATTACTGTCATATGATAACAAGTCAAATGACAGAATGCAAGACCTAAATTACTCACTGAAGAACACATTATTAAACACGTGTAAATTACACTTATAGTTAGGGTAAATAAAACAAAAGACAGAAATGGGTACACATTATATACAAAATACCAGTTACATTTAGTAGCAGTCTTATTATTACTTACATTAGTAGGTCACTGTTGCTGGCTGTATCTGACGTTAATCGGCTACTTATTTTATAAATGTAGTTAAATTATTATGAATGAAACGACAGGGACCACACCCAAATGGAAACAGCCTGCATCACTGAGCTAACGACAGAGCTAACCGAGGCGTCTTTTTTATTTTAGCTTTGTAGATTTATACAGTGAATTAAATGTAATTCAGAAAAAAACTTCACCTCATCTCCAGGGTTATATTCCTCCATGACTTCTACTGACACAGAGGTATTTGTTAGTCCGTTATTTTTATTATCGCCGGTTTGCGTTTCCTGTTTACTTCCTGCTGTCCAGAGTCAAAGAGCACAGACACATCTGACTGGGTTTATTATGTCGCCCCCCTGTGGTGAAGCCAGGCACTACAACCTCTACATCAACACTATTAACATATATTACTATTTAAATATTCATCTTTATTTTAAATTATATTTTTATATTTAAGTCTGTTTTAAAATAACTCTTGCATTATGAACACAGACAAATTTACACTTTTTGTGTATTGGTTATTTATTTTATATGGGCAAAGTTGATTAATGACTGCTGTAAATGCAGCAACCTAATGCAACCTAAAATACTGCTTTTCATCATCTCTTGACACAAAGCTTATTACATAGAACATTAATAATGAATTCAAATGTTGCAATGAGACGTATGGTGATTTGAAACAAGGGATGTGTTATGCAGGACATCATTATATTGCATTGTCAACATACATAGAAAGCAACATAGCCTACATAAAAACTAAACAACTGTGGCACTATAAAAGCAAGAAAAGAGGCCACCGTTGAAGATCAGGTCAGACTGACAACAGCACAGACAAACTGGTTGTATAACAACCTGTATTGATCTGGAATAAGGTCCTCTTATTGTGTTTCTCCCTATCACCATCTCTTCTCTGCTTGTCAAGTTGAGCATGACCAACCCATTTATTTCACACAGAATTAAATAAACTGTCACTCTGCAGGAGAGCAACACACTCCCAGAGGATCTGAGCAGGGGAATCCATAATACATAATGTACGACCGGTGACAGGAAGGAGTTTCCCTGAACCTCTTTATAGCCCAGCTGCAGTAGCCTATATAAAGTAACGACCCGGATTAATTGGGTCATTAGGGAAGAAAAAAACAATCTGAGTTAGTGCAGGAAAAAACTGTCGCACAGTTAGGAATAAGATAAATAAGCCTTTTTGTGTGACACACGCACACACAAACACACACACAAACACACACACACACACACACACACACACACACACACCACACACACACACACACCACACACACACACACACACACACACACACACACACACACACACACACACACACACACACACACACACACGCACACACACACACCACACACACACACACACACCACGCCCCCTCCTGTTGGGAACACCCTGGATGTGGTGCTCTGCCTTCAGACTGTGCCTTGGCGCACACACCGACACACGCTCCCCTGATCCCGGTACTCTCCCGGTCCCCCGCGCTCCCCTGCCGCCCGAAGCTCGCCTCTCTCCGCGGCCACCAGGTAAGAAACCACCGCTCCGCAGGTCAACCAACCATGCACCGGGAATCAAACCACCGTGTTTCTCTGACATATGGCACAGTCAGTCGCTACGGCTTGTCTCCAGTTAATGATCGTTGTGTCTTTTCCTTGTTTTTTTTTTTGGTGTGTGTGTTTTGAGTGGTCTCTCCACCCTCACGACCTCGGAGGATTAGTCACACGGCAGCGGAACCAGACAGCCCCACTTCCCCGGCTAAAGTTGAGCGCGTTTGGGCAGGTGCAATGCAGCAAAAAGCTTATTTTCTTGCCTCTTGTTGGCTCTGCTAGTTTCGACGGCAGATTAACCTGCAGCTCAGTTAAATTATAACAATTAATCTTGCATTAATTAATAAACTTGGTGGCTGGGGATGTTGAGAAATGTATGTCATGATATGTATGGAGGGCAGTGGTTTAATTAATTGATGCCCTTCTAGATTTTATTAGACTAGCTTTTTATAAACCAAAGTGAATTGAGAAAACCAATTTAATGTTCCTATAATATGTCAGTTGCTAGTTAATGATGACCTTGTCTAGTTTCTCGAGTCACCAGGATATCCCAGGGATTTTCAGGGAAAACTACTAAAGGGGATGACATACACACAGAGAGAGATGCTGCTAAATGTCTTCAGGGCTGGATGTCTTGCTCAATGTTCTTGAGGTGCAGCAGAAGAAGTGTCAGGTACTCTCTGATGAAGCAACATGCTGACCTCATTACAATTAATTGGTGTGTTTTTTTGTGCCTCAGATTAGTTGGTGTTGTGTGTTTGATGCTGCCATAAGATGTGAGATCCAGTTGATAAAAGAAATGTGAAGCCTCTTTTGAAGATGGTAAGATGTTGTCAGTCTCATTTGATTTGAAGTCTCATCAGGAGCCAGAAGTCCTGGTTTGAGGCTGGAATACATGATGTATGGAGGATGAATTACATTAGGGTTTAGGGCGGACTACATTTATTGTTCAACCAAGTATAGCATTTTGACTGATTATTGAACACTCTGATAAGGTTTTTGATTTCACAAGACTAAACTTTGTCCCAACCAACAGTCCAAAATTAAAATGTCATCTGGTTGCTTTCAATTGTTGAAAGGTTGTCTGTTTCCACTCAAAATTCTGTTGTATTGAAGCTCAGATTGATTTGTGTATTAAACATGGGCTGTAGAGTACTAGTTTAGCATTATGTGTTAGTCTTATTTACTGTTGTTAAGTGTTTCATTATTATTTGCTAGTTTAATTGATACATCTAACTTATTAATCTGGCTTTCAGCACTGTCAGACTGGCTGCTGGCCTCTTACACTGAGGAAGTAGCCACAGGCTTTGTGTAGCCAGTGTTTTGAAATGATCCACTAGGTCTTTGTCTTTAAGACTGGAAAAGCTAGACATTAAAACAAAGCAGTTGTGCTAATACATTTGAATAACGTCCATGAGTTCATTCATTATCATTAGGTCCATTATGAAGCACTGCAAGTGGATGTCATTTTAAAATAAACAGCCTGTTGAAGGTTGATGGTGTAAACTTCCCTGACACATTTTGCATTGCTGTTTTTCTACTCTTCAGACAGCAAGCCTTTGCTGCGTAATACCTTCTGCCATACTATCATTTTTCATTGTGACGCTTCCTTAAATTGGTCCATTTGGCTCCTGTGAGCAGTAGATGCAGTTCTGCTGATGCTGTTTTATCATTGTCATGGGGAGAATGGCTTCCTAGTGATGAACACGCTTTAATGCAGCTCACGCACACAAGGCAGCTGAAGGGGGGGGGGCACATGGGTGAATAAAGAAGGAGAGAAGCCTGGGAAGGAAGGGATTCCCTGACTTCACCACACAGGCAGCTAGAGCTCATCCAGCTGAGCAGAAAGAAGCCCTGGGCTGTGCAGTCACACAGGATTAGAGGTCTGCGTTGCCACGATCTGGCAAGACTGTAAAAGTGTGTGTGTGTGTGTGTGTGTGTGTGTGTGTGTGTGTGTGTGTGTGTGTGTGTGTGTGTGTGTGTGTGTGTGTGTGTGTGTGTGTGTGTGTGTGTGTGTTGTGTGTGTTGTGTGTGTGTGTGTGTGTGTGTGTGTGTGTGTGTGTGTGTGTGTGTGTGTGTGTGTGTGTGTGTGTGTGTGTGTGTGTGTGTGTGTGTGTGTGTGTGTGTGTGTGTGTGTGTGTGTGTGTGTGTGTGTTGTGTGTGTGTGTGTGTGTGTGTGTGTGTGTGTGTGTGTGTGTGTGTGTGTGTGTGGTGTGTGTGTGGTGTGGTGTGTGTGTGTGTTTGTGTTGTGTGTGTGTGTGTGTGTGTGTGTGTGTGTGTGTGTGTGTGTGTGTGTGTGTACATTCCCACATCTCAGGCAGTGCTGTGAAAGGCTGCAACTCATGGTGTAAGACTGATGTACTCTGACCTACAAAACCAAAACACTGTGATTACATATTTCGTTTATTTGGAGTTCAGCCTGGAATAATATTGACATTAAGGCATAATGATCATAGCCTGCAGCGTGTACCATTAGCAATAATTACATCACATAGACTTTGACAGAAAGAAATAGCCAACTACAAAGCTACAACTTTAGCATCAACTGGAAGCTAGATGATGACGTAGCTTTAACTGGAAAAATATTTTACTAATGCTTTTAACTTGAACGAAACAATAAACCAAAATCTTCATTAATCAGTTGATTATTCAATTGGCAAGCGGTAATTAAAGAAGGGAAAGAAAATAGATAAATTCCTGTCTCAGATTTTGAATTGAAACCCTCAATTTACGGAACTATCACAATATGGTTCAGATTGAGCATTTAACTCAAGTGGTGAGGTTAGACAGGTGTTTTGGGCACCCAGTCTCGCGAGAGTTCTTCGAAAATGTTCACAAATCAAGGGTTAGTCTACCATCTCAACATGACTATAGAAAAAACATTGAGTCCTACAAACAAGCGAACAATGATGTTCAAATGACACATAATGGTCGTGGGATTTAGACTGTCTCTCACATAAATCCTGTCCACTCCCTTGTAATATCACCAACAATAAACAGGGCAAGTGTGAGGAAAATTCACATAATATTCTACCTTTAAAAACATGAGCCATCATTTAATATGATCTCATTAAACGGACTATAATCTGCATGATTATATCAGGATTATCTCAGCTGAGGACCTGAGCTGCTGCCACAGATCTTCTCTGCTGCATACAATAACGTCTGATCTCATAGTGCCATGATGCGCAGGGTTTCCCTCCCGCCCACTCACTGATGCGGCTCTGGTGCCGCACCGTTTGGTATGCAGCCTATAGCCCCATGAGATGCAATCACCTCCTCGTTCAATCAGGGCCTCAGCAAGGCAATCAGTGGAAGCCCGTCGATGCACATACACTGAAGATGTGGGAGGGAAGAAAACACTTAAAAAAGAAGAAATGTAATTTGGAGGCAGTGCTGAGAGGAATGACTCAGGTCTGTGAGAGATTGCTGGTCCGGCAGTGATGCCTCTGTGTCTCCCTCCCCAAACCTCTGATGTGTTGACACATGCCACACACACACTGTGGGCGCTCTGTGATGTTGACCTGCGCCCCTGAGGGGGATGCTGGGCTGTGATGGGATGATGGGACACTTTAGCCTGCAAATCAGAAAAATATGCTCAAAACCAATTCTGTTTTTTAAAATGACTTCATTATTTTATAGTTTCCCAGCACCAGCATGTTGACCATGGTGTGCTGTATGGAAAAGTCAACACATCAGAGCGTACATCAAACACTGACATTAATTACATTAATTGTTAGCAAGTCATGCACATCAATGTGTTAAATCAATACATATATGAACAGATTAAGGACGGCTGTAATGACATGGGAGTCACAGCCTCAGTATACGTATTGACGTATATTATACATGTTGACCGAAAACATTTGCACTGTGAAATTATTTAGTGGATATAAAATGGACAATAATGACTACAATTTTGCCCAAATAATTTGGTTTGTTTATGTTTTTCTGAGAGCTTTAAATATGACATACGGTTGAAACTGGGACATGCAGTAGAAAACTATAGTGATTATTCTTAATAATGATCTATTCTATTAAAACTATTAGAAATGTTAACATGTTTTTTATAGCACAAAGCACATTTTATGATATTGTATTATAATATTATCTATATTCTAATAACGGACTAGGAAATGATGAACAAGGCTTGAGCTGCAATTCCTGATTGTTTTCTTTATGAAATAATCTGCTGATTATTTTTGTATGTTATCAATTCATCGTTCAGTCAGAAAATAGGGGAAAAGGTCTATCCCAGTTTCTAAAAGTCCAAGGTGATGTTTTTGAAAGTCTTGTTTAGTCAGTCCGAAACCCAAATATATTCTATTTAATAAGAGCAAAACCGCTTTTCTGATAATATTCTTGAAAAACTACTAACAATGAATCTTGTTGATTAGTATTCTGTCAGTCAATTTAAGTCATCACGATATTGCTATATGAGAATATTGTGAGAATACAATGTATGGGTATACAATAAACTACAGTAATTGCAAAGCTAATACAAGGTAAAGTGCATAAAGGAACCTGTGAGCATGAACTCCATGGTTATCTTCTTTAAAGTCACAAGACAACATTGTATTGAGTCTATGTATCTATTCAAGGAAGAAGGTCACATACTTTATGACGTTATTATGTGTGGGGACTAGTGTCAAGAGTAACCTGTGGTTCTCAGTGACTCATTTTAATCACATAATCTTGAGCACAAGTTTCAGTGGTATTTCCTGTCCACCTCGCCTATATTTGCTGTGAAGGGCAAAGTCCACATTGAAATGTCCGTATGCATTGTGTTGGTTCTTAACACTGAGACACAATGTCTGCACATATCAGTGATTCCCGCAGAAATGAAATATACTTTGGGGGAACGACTCGGGGTGGGGTGGGGGGTTTGCGTGAAAAAAAATCTCCTCAGAAATCTCTCAAAAATTTAGGAGCGGGGCTAGTCCTGGTGGGCTACCCAGGCTAAGTGACAAGGTGGCATCCAGGAAACTGAAATTTGCAGGTCACTGCCATCGACACCAGGAACTTCCAGCTGGCAAGTTAGTACTCTGGGAGCCAACACACGGGCACCGACCAAGAGGGCGCCCCACGCCAACATACGTGGAGGTGCTGAGGAAGGATGTGGGGGTGGAAAGCTCCACAGAGCTGGCCGGGTGTATGGAGGACCGTGAGGATTGGCGAACCCGTTGGCAAACTCGTCTAAGGACGACCTAGTAGTAGTAGTCCTTGATTGGCTCAAGTTCACACCTTTTTAGGGGCGGGGCTAGTGATGTTGTCCCGGGGATGCTTAGGAGTTGATAAAGGAGATAATCCCACTGACGTCATCATTTGATTCCAAAAGTGGGTCTGGACTCGCGTCCATAGAGGCTGTTTACCAATATAATGGCTCCCCCCAAAGTATAATTTATGGGTGGCTCCCCCCAAAGTATAATTTATGGTTTTTAAAGTTT
The DNA here is from genome assembly GCF_902827175.1 of Gymnodraco acuticeps. Classification (NCBI taxonomy): domain Eukaryota; kingdom Metazoa; phylum Chordata; class Actinopteri; order Perciformes; family Bathydraconidae; genus Gymnodraco; species Gymnodraco acuticeps. Next base: position 663,900 of record NW_022990764.1, read on the forward strand.
TTTTTACTCACTGAGCACTCATTGCCACCAATGCAAATGCAAATGAGTGCTCACTGAGTAAAAAAAAACAAAAAACACACAAATTATACTTTGGGGGGAGCCATTATACTTTGGGGGCCCCCCAAAGTATTAACATGCTGTGGGAATCACTGCATATTAAGAGCACAAGAGGAATCGGATCACCTGTGATTGGTTGTTATATTTTCTGAGTGGATATGCAGGTTCTTGCTATCTTCATGGTTTATTGCACCTGTGGTAAGTTGCTTAGGATAAAAGCGTCATTTAAATCAAATGTAATGTGATTGAGTTGATGTTTGGATCTTTTTATTGTTATTGGACTCATTACTCATCACAGTCCGTGCAGCTGATGAAGGTTTTGAAGGTTATAAAGGCAGTGTTACTTTCTAATATTAAACCTTTATAAAATAGGTTTCAAACTTTAACTAACGGTTTCTGACAATACTTACTATCTTTAATAATTTGCACACAGGATGAGTGTCTATGAAATAGATTACCCACCATTTTTGGCAGACCTGAACATTTTCCTTAATTATTGCTTATTGATGATCATTATGAAACATTAATACCACCATTGCTACAACTGTATAAAACCATTTTAGAACATTTCACAACTCAAGCAGCTAATTGGAAAGTTGCTGAAGTACCTCTGCAGCCGCTAGGTGCGCTATAGATTTCAGTAATTGTCAGGTTGACCTTTTTGTCAAAAGGTGTATTTTATAAATGCAGTTGTTTTGGCTCATAACCAGGATTGTCTTCGTCGCTGAGAGCTTGCTGTCAGAAATGTACTTGGTTTAGTTTCTTGAGGTCCGTGTTTGAGTCGATGCCATCTTAAATTCACTCACCAGACATGATCCTCAGCAAAATGACTCTTCTGAAGTGTATCTTTCTAAATGCCTTTTGACTTGATACTGTTGATACCTAGAGTCCACCTGCTGAAAACAGCTGCTTGTCTTTTCTTCAGGATCTTTATTCATTGATCCATTCTGGAGGCCCGCCCAGACACTTATCTGTCCTCTAAACACTGCATTTCATTGTGCATCTGTCTCCTGTGTTCAAGGGCTACACTGATGAACCCACATACAGTGTGATAAAACTGAAATGACAAGCTAATCTTCAAAGAAAATCAAAATCCATTAGCGTCCACATGGCTTTAAATTACATATGCGGTTCAGTTGATACTCTGATTAATGGTAGAACATTCTCTGTACACACACACACACACACACAGACAGACAGACACTTTCAGAGGATTCCCTTCTCTCCATTACCTGGAAGTGCAGCGAAAGTGCAGTAAATTGTGGCAGGCAGCAGTTAACCAGGAATGAGTGCCATGAAATATTCAGCCATGTTGGTGAAAGAGAGGGAGCTGTTTATTACCTGAACGTCTCTCTCTGTGCAGAAGATGCAGAGGCCACAACTGAAATTGGGTTAATCAGATCAAGCCTCCATTTAAAAACGTCTCCTGTCTTGTTCTTAGCTTGTCGTGGGCAACACATAACGCACTGAAAAACAGAAGGTTTGAAAGATGCACGTCATAAAAGATCACAAAGAATACTTCATTTTGATATCTTAGTTTTATCTGTTGATGATCGCTGACAGCGTTCTTTTGAGAACTGTTTCGACATCTTTTTTGCTGAGATTTCAGATACTCTCCACTGAATATGTGCATGTTTTTCCAGCTTCCAGACTGCCTTCACTTGAACCGTCTCACAGTTTTCATCATAAGCCCAAACAATGCCAGATCTGTGGTGTAGAAGGCAAACTGGCTTGAAATGTCTGTTTCTGGCAAATGAATGATCAAGTATCACTCTGCAGACATTGGAAGAGTTGGTTATGTTGAATATTTAAGGAGAAGCTTGCGTCACACAGACTGCACCTCTCCTGAATATAATTAATCACATTAAGAAACTTGATGATTTATTTAAGATGCATTGAGGTAACTGCGTGTAGAAGGGACATAGAAGAGGAGGAGTTGAAGTAGATACACATTTAGAAATGCATTTGGATTATGTGGTATGTTGAAATGTTTACAATGTTGCTTTTATGAATATTAACAAACACATTTTCTCTTAATCCATTTAACACAGTTGTACAGCTCATCTGGAGCCGCAGGGCATTTTCCTAGTTTGTGCGGTTGATTATCCGACCATGAAATTAAATGGAATGCGAAACCGTCCTATACTTGGCTTTGTGACTAAATACCTGCAAGACCAACAGCATTCCCATCAGCTTTGGCTGCTAATTAGCACATGTAAGGACTCATCCGGGAGCTAAGATGATTAAAATGGTAAACAGAAATATACCTGCTTACATCAGCATTTTAGCTTTGGCATTGTTGCTGACGTTAGCATTTAGCTCAAAACCCCACCATGACTAATTTGCAGCTTGGCTGTAGATTATCATGCTTTGTGAGGAATAATCCCACATTTTACTCCAAATTCTTCCCCTTCGACAGACAGATTTTGAGTTGTGCAACATTTATTTCGGGTATGTTTGTCTCTAAATTATTTGCATTATATGAAAAAAGAAAGGCTGAAATTATGAAAATTGTACTTTTAATCAAGACTCTTTGTCTGTCCGGCTCCACCGGCTTTAGACTTCAAAGTTTAGGAAATGGGGTAGGATTATTTTTGGTGATGCAATTTTAATGTAATGTTATTTTTAACATGAGTGCATTTCATAACACATCATTAAATAATAAAGCAATTTCCTAGAAAATATCATTTTAACGCAACAGTGCCCACAGTACTACTGCTGTGTTTCATCTGCACAGGAGAACCGTCTTTCTTTTTTGCATTTCTCACATGAGGTTGTTAAAAGCTGTGCAGTGACTGAAAAACAACGCTTTCAGAAGACTTAACTTGCATGGAAGTCATCACTGAACACCTGATTTGACTTTCCTGCTCCATCTCCCCAAATCTGCTTTCCCCTTCCTGTTAGTATTTTATTCTGTCAGTCACACCCACAAACAAATCATCCATTTTACGTCTTTAGATCCGTGCTCTCTCTCTGCTGGGCTGTTAGGAGGAGTGGCAGCCTTTTCCTGAGCTGCCCTTTCCTCTTAATGAGTGGGTGAAACGACACAAACAACCCATCAATGAAGCAGCATACAGATAAGGCTGAGTTCAGTGAAGGTGAAAGGAACAAAAAGTGGAAGCAGTGCTGGGTCGTATAAGAGAGGACAGCTGACAGGAAAGCTAAGGTGTTTAGAGGCACTAACTCTGTTGGTTTGTTTTTCCTATTTTATGCTCCATTGAACGCTGCAGGGAACTGTGGAGGCCTGCAGGCTTAATAAGTCATTACTGGTGACGGCTCCTGAGAGAGCTGTTATCTTACGGTGGCTCTGACATGCTCCATGGCTGTAAGGGCAGCATTTTAAATATTAGTAGTGGTTCAGAGGAATAGCTTTCCCCCACTGCTGAATGGCAACATTACAGCAACGTGTGTTTTCAAGATTTGATTCATAAATGTTTCCACACGGTTCCCCTTTCTTTCTACACCTGCCAGCCGATTAGTGCCGAACATTGAGGATTTCAAATTGTTGTTTTAGAAATTCCAAACGCACTTTAGTTGAAGCATATTCACATTTAAGTATATTCAAATGTTTTGTAACTTCCTGAAATCAAAGGTGTGGATGTGAGACCCTAAGCAGGATATGAACTTAAGCTCTCTTTTTTCCACACCATGAATGCCTTGCAGGAGAGACTCTCAGAAAGTGTGTGATGTTAATCCCATTTGAGCAACACAAGTAAATGACAGCCACATCTCAGACACGTAAACTAGTTGGTTTTAAGCAAACCTTTACAAAGTCGACCTTCTCTCTTGTGCTATAACACTCATCTCCAGTCCAAGCATGAAATATGTGTTAGACAGCCAGTCTAGAGATTAGATCAAAGGATTGGCCCCTGTTCCTGTGGATCTGTCTCTCAGCTGCAGCCTGACATCTCCACCCTCCCTGTAGACTCATAATCACAGACAAAAGGCCAAATCTGGCGAGGACAGAATGCTAGTCACCGTTATGCAAAGTCTCCGGCTTGACGCAGGTGAGTTATTCACATCGCTGTCCAAAGTCACCTCATTACCTTTCGAGCAAGCCAACTAATTAAGGTTTCAAATTGGATTCTGATTGACACCATTTCAATGATGGTGGCTGTGTTTCAGAAGAGTTATTGACATGCGGAGGGTCCGGAGGATAAAGAGGAGTGTTTGCAGGCAGCTCCACTGCCAATCAGGATTGGCAGTGACGCGGACAGTCTGACAGGTCTGCAGGCAGAGAGGTTATTAGTGCACTGCAGTGGTGCGGATATGCTATCTGCCCTGAGGGTGGGTGGGGGTGTGTGTGTGTGTGTGTGTCAGAGATGGACACAGACAGGTTACCACTTTTAGTGAAAAGTACACACAGGCAGGGATACTTTCCGCTCAGACGAACACGTCATGTATCATTGAACTCGTTGCCTCCTCCATCCCAGTGTCTCTTTCTGGAAACCTCTCCTGTCTCCTCCATCGTGCCAGATCTCATCTCCAGCTCCCTGTGAAGACCATGTCCGTCCATTGATTATACCTCGCTGTGAACACTGCTCTCACATCCGATCTCAGGAAGAGGATTACATGCAGGCAGATACACGGTTGAACAGGATAGGTCCTATTTGCTTCAATGCCTTTAATTGGAGATACGCTGTGTGTGCTGGAAACCTTTCCTAAGCACAACATCATCATTCTTTGTTAGAATTTCACAGCACTCTGTTGTAAAAGACACAAAGCAGCTTGCTTACAGTTTTATAATAAAGCTCTTAGACTGATGGCCTTTATGTGAAGAAATCCATCTTGAGAGTGTTGTGCTTCATCTCTTCCTCTTACTTGAAGAAAGCTATTGAATTTGATGTCTGCTGAGCTTTGATCATCGCTACATCTGTCATTGTCGTGATGTTTCCCCCTGGAGTAAAGCCATTTAGCCCCTGCCTGGCTTCAAAGTCCAGTTTATCTGCTGTCTTGTGGGATTCTTCCTTCTTTTCCTGCTTTTTCATGAATGGACGGTTTTATGTTTACATGAAAAGGAAAAATATTAAAGAAAATATTTCAAATCAGATCACTAGCAGGAAAGGGGTAGGAATGCAACCCAAAGCAACTGATGTTATCACTTAAATGAATCAATAATATTAAAGCTACACATATATATTGTTTTATTTTAAAGTAGGATCCAATGGCTGTATCAATAAATCCCATTAAAAGATCACAATGTGTTGTCAGCTCTCCCCAATGCAGTCTCTTAACACTGCAGAATCTATAACTATACATTTTTTGTTAAAGGCTCAGTAAATTATGCTAAATAATTCCAACTAAAGCTGCTCTGCACTTTAGTTTGGTATCAGGGACTCTTTTTAAATATGCAGATTAATAGACAGGCGGTCTAGTGGGTATTAACTGCCGCATATTTTTTAATGGTTTTTGGAAGACAATGGAGCAATCAGAGAAATAAGCTCCACAGACATCACTCGTTTGCGGCATCAATTCATTTTGGGTTCTGGTCTTTTAATGGGAGTTGTGAACAATAGGAACAATGAAGAACACCACCAGACTTACCCTTTAATTAACTTGAATGACATCCTCTTTGCATCCAGCTCTTCCATATCTTTCAGGAGGATGTTATCATGACATGAATGTTGATGCAATGAGTATGCGAGTAAATTATACAGGTGGTAATTATGGTAACTCCCACATGGCTTGAATGAGGCATATGCATGGATATTGGGTGTTGATTAGAGTCCCAAAATCAGCCCCTTCTTGACACACAACATCAGTATAGGTTATATTCTATTGCGTTTACCATGCATCATTCATGTTTTCTACACTTAATGCATTTCTGAATGTATGGATCATATAAGAGGCTGTGTTGGCTGGCTGCAGCCATAGGAGGAGGTCCGGCAGAGCTGAGGTGACCTGCTGTTTAATGGTCACCAGAGACGCTCTCTGCCACTCATCATCCCTGTCTGCTGCCACCTCACATCAATGATTCCCAAGGAAACTGTACAGCATCCTGTAAATTACCTCGGGGGATTCAGGGGTTATAAATTAGAACAAAGTAGGAGATGCATGGTGCATTAAGGACTGTAGTTCCTGCTTAAGAAAACCATCTAAGTTTAATTTGTGTTACTGTTACATAGAACTGTATGTATTTGTATAATTTATTAATAATCTCGACTTGCCGCTCTTCACACTGTTGCTGCCTTTGTCAACATTTTGTGGAAGAGAACATGCTAGAAAACTTATCTGGAAAAGCCTCAGCCTCCCAGGAGATAAAGAATGTGCTGATATAAGGTGAAAGAGCTACCCTATAATTTATTCACTTCCAGGCTAAAAAGATATCCGCTGCCCCTCGCTGAAATAACAAGGCGAGAGCTAAAGTTGAGGCTGGTGAATTTTCCATATTAAAAGGCATGTGGGTGACCCACATTTCTGCAGAAATACACCACACACCATATCGTTTCTCTCGACCTCATTCATCCCACTTCCACTCTTTCACAGGAAGATTGAGTATAGTAACTGCATTTCCACAGAGAAAAAGTTGTGTGGTATACTGGTGACTTGTTGCTGCCTTTCTGCCGCAATGACACATTTATGTCCAAGAGTGAACAAGAAGGAGAAATATGAGCTGAGGAGTGTGCATGGTGTTGAGAGATAAGTTGGGGGGAAAATGCACAGTTGTATCTAGGGCTCCGTCCATCCGTCCATCCATCCGTCCATCCATCCGTCCGTCCATCCATCAATCCATCCGTCCGTCCATCAATCCATCCGTCCGTCCATCAATCCATCCGTCCGTCCATCAATCCATCCGCCCATCAATCCATCTGTCCATCCATCCGTCCATCCATCCATCCATCTGTCCATCCATCTGTCCATCCATCCATCTGTCCATCCATCCGTCCATCCAACCGTCAATCCATCCATCCGTCCGTCCATCCATCCATACATCTGTCCATCCATCTGTCCATCCATCCATCTGTCCATCCATCCGTCCATCCATCAATCCATCCATCCGTCCATCCATCCATCCGTCCATCCGTCCATCCATCTGTCCATCCATCCGTCCATCCATCCATCTATCTGGTACATCCACTCAACCTTTAAAAGTTGCGGGGGCGGGAGGCGTGTACATCCTGGATAGGACGCCAGTCAAATACAGAGCTGAAACATAGATAACTATTAACATTCACAACTATGGACAATTTAACTATAGTTAATTTGCCACTTGCAATTATAATTGCTTGCAAATCTTGCAAAATTATATATATATATCAGATACCAAGGTTATGATCCTGTACTTTGTTGTATACTGTGATACTCGCAATTATTGCTGCATTAGAGGAAGAAAATATAGAAAGATAACTATTTGATATCAGAACAGTTTGATCTGCATGTATCACAGTCCCTGCACAGCACTATTACACATGCACTGCACTCAAAGAAATTAACATTTACCAATGTACATCCATAAAAACATACAATAAAGAGCTGGCAGGAGTCTTCGAGTAAACAAAGTGAACAAAATATTTCAAGGCAGAGTTCCCCTATACATTTTTACTACTATAAATAAAAAATGTATAGATTCCTTTTGAGAATGAATCAATAGAGTAGCACAAAATTTAATATTGCGATACAATACATTTATTGATTTTCCTTCCACCTCTACAATTAATTGAACCTGCATGTCTCTGGACTGTGCTAGAAAGCCGGAGAAAACCCACACAGGGGAAAGGATATACACGCTGTTCCTGTTTGTTTCTTAACCTAATGACATAGTGGGATGAGGGCGTATATTGAAAATGATATTGAGTTATGTGGAACTTAATGCCCAAATAACCAAATCACAATCCCAAAGACTTCCAGTTAAACCAGAGTTCCAGTTAGCAGCCACACCAGCTTTAAGAGGGCTTACCGTCACCGCTTTTACATGTATTATATTACAATTTCAATACAAAACAAGATAACAAACAGCTGGAGAGACAGATGTTTGTTGTTAAAGCACAGGAGTGCTGATTGAGGGAGAAATGTTTCAAAGTCATGTTGAGATTCAAAAGTGCTGCACTTTATGATAATAATACAAATAATAATAATTATAAAGCCTCATTGAACTGTTGTGTCATGCTGGGCTGCTATTTGCAGAGTGCATCATCCCTCATCATAACCGGGTGTATGAAGCACAGTGTTGCAATGCCAGAACGTAATAAAGTGAAATGAGTCATCTTACAGTGTTTTCCTCTTGAAGCGCTTTACCTTTGAAGGTTTTCCTTCTAGCTGAGAATGAGATGAGTGAACTGAAGGACAGAAGCTTTTGTGAAGTGCAGCCATCGTGTGACCTTGGTTTCTGAAAGTGTTTCTGATCCTTTGTTTTCCCAATGAACATTCAGTAATTAATGGATTATCCCAAGTACATTTCTCATCCATGTCTACTTTGTTTCACTGCCAAGTGGAGCTCCGCTTCTCCCAGCACACATGTGGTCTTTAATTGGCAGATTGATTCTGCTGTCTGTAAGCCCGACCACCTGCAGGAAACACCAGACCGGCTGGTGGTAAAATACCAGAGTTACGAAACACAGAGCACACCACATGTGGCTCTGGTCAAATGTCCTGGGAGGAGAACTGACTCAGTGACAAACGATCCATTACAGGTTTGAAAGATGTTCTGGAAAAGAGAGAAACCTTCCCTGACTGTTAAGAAAGCAAAATGAGTCACTGTGCTTTCCTCTGGGCTCAGTATTAGTGCAAAGCTGAAGTGTGAGTGTGTTTCCTCTGCACATAAGCCAGAGTTGAACCGCCTGGTGTTTGCTCAGGGCAGAGAGCGGGAATGTGTGCAGTGTGCTCAGGGAGGACTGAGAGGGACACACGCCTACTGCAGCACAATACAAACTCTGAGATACTGTTGTGCTCTCTCAGCATGACTGTTGTATGAGAGATGCTCAGATAAATATTAGTTTCGCTTTATAGATGTTGTTGACCAAGTCAGCCGTACGTCAGCACAGCAGTATCAGGTGGCACAGTTGCTTGGCTGCCAGGATCTTCTGTGTGGTTTTAGCTTTCTGTTTTACATACTCAACTACTTTCCAGTTTATTAAACCTGCAATTCAAACCAATGCAGTGTAATACACTTCCTAGCCTCAGGAAGGTTATCATTTCATTTTTGTTGTTGATTCAAATATATGCTTATTATTATGCGTAATGTTTTTCATGTTATACCCTAAAATAAGATCTTTTTTTATCATAGTTATATGAATACGGGCCAACTAAATAATTGATTTACAAATATCTTCAACAGCTTTCTTAAAAAAGTTTCACCTGACATTATAATTAAGTGCACCTAATAAACTGGCAAATTGTATATTTACATTTGATTTGAATATATCTTAAAACAACTTACATTTCAATCCAGGTTGTGTACTGACTTTTGATCTTTGAAGTGATATTGTGTTATATTTGTGGTACAGAGTGTTTTTCTGAGGACAACTGGCAGTCCAGTGAGTAAGTCACAGTATCATTATGTCAAACAATAAACATTGCAGGTCAGAAAGACAGAATATAAGAAAGCTACTAATTACACCAAAGGTAGGTATTTTAGCTTCCCTGGCTCTAAGGTCAGTCCTCCATCACTGCTGTCCTAGTTATAATATCTCAAGATGTACAGAAGTAATTGGCACTGCATTTTTAGAGGGATTTATTCTCCTTCCACCATAAGTTTGACATTTGTGGTTAAGAATAAAACGTTATTCATAGATCCATCCAGTGCTAACATCAAGTCAAAAGTGTCCACTATTACCAAGTACCTACTAAATTAGTCACCCTTTCAGCCTCAGCTGCATGTTATGATTAGTGCTAATTGCAAATGTGAAAGTTAAATGCAAATTCTAGCATGCTAAAACAGTGAAATAAGATGATGGGGAACCTCAGCATATAAGCATTGTCATTGTGATTGTTTTAGCATGCTGACATTAGCATTCAGCATTGCTCTGGCCCAATGCAGCCTGACAGAGCTGCATCTGTTCTGTTCTGTATATCATTTGTATTTTTTCTATTAAATCCCCATCTTAAGCAAAAGGTGAAGCAACATTTTTTCATTGGCTACAATGCAGCTGCAGTTGAGTTTAAAATGCCATAATCGCTGATGTCATGGTGTGCTTTTGGTTGCAAATGAAGCTGAGATGAAGTCTGCCGGTTCGTTAGTGCTAATTCATGTAAAGCGAGAAGAGAGGACGAGGATGAAAGGGACAGTAATGAATACGGACTGAAGGAGGCTGGTGTGGGCTTATGCATATCCCTCCATATCCCTCCATTCAATTTTTATTTCCTGACTTCATCAGCACAAGCTCTTGCTCTCCATGTTTATTACTTTCCGATCTTCATGGTCGATTTTTATAGACATCACGGAAAGCCATTTTTGTGCCAATCAGGTTATTCACTGCAGTGCACTTGATCAGGCACTGCAGCTAGATTGATAATTGACTCTGTGTCGGTGTGTGTTCATGTGTAGCATTCAAATCAAATCATTTATCTGACTTAAAGTGGCATTAGGGACACTTAGTAATTCTCCAGCACAGCTACAGTAGGACTGACATTTCATTTCCTCACACTGTTCCCTATGGCTAATTTGTCATAATACAGGCAGCTGTATCTAATGTTATAGAGATATTAAATATAAGGTGGTTTAATCCCCAGCTCCTCCTGTCCATATGTGCTTTTATTAGATATTGAACTACAAACTGTTTAAAATGTGTCTCTGCACTTATCAGAAACAGAAACGCCTTGAGCTAAATGTTAAATGTTTAGCTGGACATTTTAAATATTCTTCACACGTTCCTACCGTGGCGGGTGTCTCCTGGGCTCCAGTCCTGAATGTTTTTCTCAAAAGTTTATAATCTTTTAGATCCTTCAACTTTATTCCCCCATCAGCCTCTCAGGAAATATGTCCATGTCCGCCCTCATCATGGTCACGTTGGGTTGTTTTATGCTTCTACTGCTGCTCCATCTAACCGATAGTTGTTAATATATTTAGTTTAGACCAGAGTTGAGGATAGACATACTGACATTTCCATCCCTACAGCCTCGCCACTCGTATAGCTAAAATGTCAGACTCTTTCTAGCAAAAGTCTCCAAATCCCAATTAATATTATGTGGATGTGTGCTTTGGCACGCAGGTGTGCAGATAATTAGAACAAGTCTAGTCATTAAATGAGGAAAAGATAGATCTCTGCAACGAGAAGCTGAGACATGTGGGTGTTGTGCTCTGAATGTCAGGCTTGGAGTCTAATTGTGTGCTTGTTAAGCTGCTGTGGAGCTTTTAAATGTCCACTAATTATTTGCTTCCTCATGAAATCCTGTCAATAATTTTTGTATTATAATAATTGTATTTTTAACGCTGGCATAAAAAAAGCAATTTAACCAGGAATAATGCCAGCCAAGTTTTACTAGCTTTTTTCTTGTGTCTGTTTGACGTCATATAGGCTTCCTGAGAGGGGTCCCCTCTAGTCAGCCTGAAGAAACAGAAGACCAGAGGAGATCACACTGAAACACTGGAGGGACAAAGTTCAGACCATGCCCGTGATCCAATCTCAAGCCGAAAATTACTGAAAGCGTTTTCCAGCATAATGTAGTTCTCTCTAAACCTCCTCCATGCAACATCTTTGCTCGGCTGATTTCACCGGCAGCGTGTAGACTGAAGGACCAATGGAGCAGGTCGGGGAGGATCTGAACCTCTCCTATCTGCTGGAACATGAGAGAGACATGATCCTGAAGGTGCTGCAGAAAGATGAGAAATTGAGGAAGCGTGAGGAGAAGAGGATAAGGTAAGTACTTCAGCATCACCTTTTAAACTGTTCATCTCACTCAGTTTCCTTAATGCCCCTTCTTCCCTTCTTTCCCTCAGAAAGCTAAAAAATGAGTTGCTGGAAATCAAACGAAAAGGGTCCCGTCGGCAACAGGAGCTCGGGGAGCGAGAGTGCGCTCGCTGTCTCAAGAGTTTGGGACTTATCTTTGACCGTGGGGATCTCTGCGAGGAGTGTCAGCTGCGCGTCTGCAATGACTGCCGGGTTTCAATTCCGAAAGCACGCCAGTGGAGGTGTAGCATTTGTGCCAAGATTTCGTAAGTGCCATGCCCGCCAAGGATCAGAACAGCTTAGTGTTTAGAAGAGGAATGGACTCCAGATGTCTAGCATCAGATAGTTAACGACACACATCTGTCTCCATTTGTCTGTGGGTGTTTCAGGGCTGCCATCTTCTACATGGCTTTAAAGAATAATCCACCAAACTAAACATATTAAGTGCAGGGTTGCCAACTTTGGGTACCTGGCTGGAGTGAGATTGATATCATGGGTTTAATTATTACACATATGCGCACTAAACAGTGTTGTGCTAGTTACTGAAAACCAGTAACTAGTTACCATTACTAGTTACTTCATTTCAAAAGTAACTCAGTTACTTTACTAGTTACTTACACAAAAAAGTAATGCGTTACTGTGAAACGTTTTCGTTACTTACAAAAAAGGGCTCCCATTAATGCCATTATAGCCTTAATTTCAGTACTGTTATTGCATTGGAGAATAATACAATCTGTTGATCAACTTGACATGCATTATATGCAATCTGGATTGCATCGATATTAGCTGGCTTTCCATTTTTGTATATTCTTTCTCCAGGTAGTTGGAAAAAGTTTTCCGTCCCATAATATATGCCGTGTGCCGCCCGGACATGCTATCATGCTAACTAGCTCTCTGAAAGCGGGTGACTCCACTGGAGCAATAGCCTGCATGTGTTCTACAACATACCGTGCAATGGCTTTATCGACTTTTCCCTGGCTAGCAGTCCCTTGGTTAAAATCCAGCCGCTGTTGCTTAGGTGGAGGTGGAGTGGCGTCGGCTGAGTCTCTGTGGTCTTAGCTACTAGCTTCGTCCCAGCATGTTGTTTTTGCAGATGTTTTAAGAGATTTGAATTACTGGTTTGGGCAGTAGATAGGACCTTTGACCCGCCAAGACACAACTTACATTTAACAAAAACGTTCTTTTCTTTGTGCTCGACAAAAGTGAAATAGTGAGAATATCTCCAGGTGGAGAAACTAGACTTGAGCTCCGCCGCCGCCATGATAGTCTTGTTAGTAAACAACACAAACACGCCCACAGCCCGTCTCCGCATGTGACACAGGAGGAGTATCTAAGTACATTTACTCAGTACTGTACTTAAGTACAGTTCTCATCTCTGTTCGTCTGGCTGTTGACTATATAAAAAAAACTAACGGAGTAACGCACTATGTAGTAACGGTAACGGAGTTACTGAATTTAAAAAGTAATTCGTTAGAGTACTAGTTACTGCCAATAATAACGGCGTTACAGTAACGCGTTAGTCTCAACATTGGCACTAAATGACTGTTATCGTGTCAGTAGCGGGACCTTAGCATATATATAGGATATATATATATACAATATATACAAATACACAATATTGGACACAGACTATAAAGGGAACAAAGTGTCATTCACTAATGAAAGTCAAACACATGTTTGTTTCCACTGTTTTATTATGTGCCTGTCGCGATAAGCAATTAATTGACTTATCGTACGATAAATAAAAATGAACTCGATAAATTGCCATTTACACGAGGATGTGACTAGCAGTTTGAAAGGATGTACTTGAATTATTATTATATATTATCATTATGTCAGTGGTCTAAAATGGTCATACAACGGTGCCGACAATATTATCGTTTATCGCAATAATTTCCGGGAAAATGTATCCAACAAAATTAATGATCGTGAGAGCTATACATGAAACACACACACACAAACAAATCTACAGACTTACTCCAAACTGCCAAATACATTAATTAACACACTCTCACTCTCATATACTCTTTGACTCTATTTTGGCCTATAGTAGAACAATAAGCAGCAGACTTTGACTTTTTATAATTTCTACTGGATCTTAGATCTGCGCATGCGCAATACGGGTCGGGAATTGACCAACCAGCTCCCACTGCTCTGCTGTCTGTTAACGTTGAGTGGTGGGGGCGGATCGACAGCTTGAGCAGCTGTCAACTCAACATTGTAAATAACCAACCAAAAACGATCGCCGGTTCATCTTGTTTGTGGCGTGAGAATAGTTTGGGCAGCGTGAGAGTGTGAGATTGAGAGTGAAAGCGTGTGTCACACGCCAGATGCGTGAGAGTTGGCAACCCTGATTAAGTGTTTGTGGTGTCTGTTAAAATACCATCAATCCCGGAAGTAGCAGAGATGGGAATTCATTATTTGCAGCCAGTATACAACAAATACACTATGTCTACAAGATGTTTTTGAGTCTGTAAGTGCAAGAAGTAAAACTTTGTTAAACTTTGGCTCTCCTGCTCATAGCATGCAAATGTTTTAGCTCTATACACCTACACAAGAAACCTAGGGCTAAAGAACATATGCAGAAAATCACCATTTGAAACTTAAGCAGACAGATGGAGGGAAAGTCCTTCTTCATTCAGACCTGCAGGTCCTGAAAGTTTGACAAAGACGTTATTTACAAAGATTTGTATAAAGTGTTTTTGTATCTCACAGTAGGAAGTTAAGTTGGTTACAAAGGTTTTTCGTAAACTTATTTTATTCTAAATAATTTGTGTTCAAAAAACACATTCTTTTAAATATTGGTTAATCCATCCATCCATTTCCATGTTGTTATCCAGGAGAAAGTCATGATTAATGATATGATTAGGAATTAATGTAGCACACAGCTGGTGAGTTCTGATAATATTGTGATGTTAAGACCTCTATACTGCGTAAGAGATAAATGCTATATTATACCTACTGGTTTGTTTCATATATTTTGTTATAACGGTGAAACGGGTATTCAATTGTATACTACATGCTTGTAAAAAACTCATTGTAGTCTTTTTTTGTACTTATTGAACACATATCCCAAGTAATTTACTGATTTATGATACCCAAAGCTTTGGTGTGTTTCGTGTATATTGAGTGAGGCGGGCGTTGTGTTTGCAGGGAGCTGAAGGTGGTGACGGGTGAATGGTTCCTGGAGGAGCGGTCAAAGCGCTTCGAGCAGGGAGTGCCGAGCGGTGACGTGATCAAACAGACCATCCTGAGTAGCCCGACCAGTGAGTAACACCTCTAATGCTCTGTTACCCAAACAATTATGATATTTGAAGTAGTGCAGGACATTTTCATTAATGTTTTTGATGTTTTTGATCACCAGTCACAGACATAAAGTCGACAGAAAACCTGTCAGCCACTTCTGAGCCAGAGAAATCCGACACCCCCAAATCCAAAAGAAATGCTGTACTGAACATTGTGGATGGGGCCAGGAGGAAAGGGTAAGCAGTGGAAATACAGAACAAAACAGCTCAATTTATGTTCATGCAAACATATATTCTGAATTAAAATGTTTACTCTCATAAAATATGCAAAATATGCAGTAAGATGTAAGCAGAGAGCAGACAGTGTAAAATATACTCAAACTATTATGTGATAGAAATCAGCAGTGTGTTGAGGACTCACTTCAGTACAAAGGCATTAGAAAGATCAGTTGGATGTTTATTTGATTTAACAGAGACCCTGAATGCATTTGGAAATACATCTGGCCGAGCAGAACAGCAGTAATTGAATTGTGTAGGCTAGCATTGCTCCTCTTCTCGGCTGCACACTGATGGTTCCTGAAGGCATCACAGTGATTCAGACTGAGAAGCAATATGCACACACAAAATGCATTTTACAACACAAAGTTTAGTTATTGAAATCTGCATTAGAATGAGAATGTGCATCCAAATTCAGAAAAAAGTAGTGATGGACAATCTTGCAGGTATTTGGTCATAATTGATCATATAAAGACATAAAGCTGTATATGCCTGTAACAGAAGTTGTGGCAGTCCATCTCATAGATATTGGGATTCGTTAGTCAGGACCAAAGTGTTAGACCAACTGATTAACCAACCTTGTCTCTGCAGCATTGTCAGAGTTGACTACAATGTAGAATAACATTTTAGTCATCCGGCTAACTTCAAGAAATAGGAAAAAATGGGAAACAATACAACCTTCGTGAAAATAATTTAAAACAATTTAGTTAATTTGATTGTACGTTCCTCTTTAACTAGATTTCCTTTTGCTGTTTGTTGAGTTAAGATAAATATAGGGAAAATAAAAGACTCTTTTTGTGCGTGTGTGTGTGTGTGTGTAGAAGGATGAAGATGGAGAAAAAAGCAAACCGAAAGGCCATGAAGCCGGAGAACGGAGTTGACATCGCCAGTGTCAACACGGTTTTGGATGGAGACGCTCAAAGTGTGCGAAGTGTTTGCTCTGCTCCGAGTCCACGCTCAAACAGGTGTCCATCCCCACGAGTCACAAACAGACATATAATCATTTCAAAGTGTATATTTATTTATTATCAAAGCACAGTCACACAAAGATCTACTGAGAAATAAATTAAAACAAAACCGAAGACACAAAAGTATGCCAATGATATCATTGCTGTGTCAGAGCAATTCACTTTAACCTTTAAACATGATTTTATACAAATAATCAATCTCTCAGCACTGACACAGCCTCATGTCAGTGTCAAGTCAATAGAGACTTCACATTTGAGTATTTACTTATCTCAAAACTGGGTGATATCTCTTTGGAAATTAAACACTTCCAGGCCTCAAGGGAAAGCAGTTCAATGACTAAAGAAGAAACAAACATAAAATAAAAATCCAGAGATATCCTTGACAGTTCATGAAAGCTCAATCACATTAAAAAGTCTCTTGATTTCTGAGTGCCATTTATTTAGGCAGCCAAAGAGCATCAGGCAGGTAAAACTTCAGTCCTTGATGACTAAAAGCTAAAAGTTTCCACTTTAAATGTCTGTGGTGTTAAACTTGTCGATGACAGGTTTCTATCTGGTTCTCAGGGGAAGTGTGGTGGCCTTGGAGTCCTCGGGGGTTCCCACCATACCCAACAACCTGCGCTCACACACTCCGGACAGATCCTCCACTCCCAGCGACAGCCGGAGGGTCAGGGTCAGCAAATCATACACAAGCACACAAACAACAACACACCAGGGACAACTAGGCGGATTCAATTGTTGTTTTAACAGCATGGGTGTGTTTGATTTGTGTGTGCACACAGCCTGATGGAGCAGAGAGCGTTGTCAGTGTAAACTCCAGTGACAGTGTGCCTGAGACAAAAGCTACCGGCCATGAGAGGAAGGATTCAGGGACCCCGACCATTTCTGTGTCCCGAGCCTCAGTTTCATCAGGTACCTCACTCCAGCACACACTCGCTTTGTGTTTTTGTCTCACCTTGAGCTCCTGCTGTTGCCACACAGCTTCATAGTGCTCAACCATTGTTTTTTTAAATCACTGTTTCGGCTTTTTCCCAGCTCTCTGCTCGCTAACATGTATATCTTGTAAAGGACAACATTCTACTTCTGTCCGGAGCAAATGTCACATCTTCACAAATACCACTATTACATTACTCCCCTCTGTTCTTCTGTTGAACTCTAAAGTATAATCTCTTCCAATTTGTCTCTCAGTGCCAGAGCCTTTATCTCTACTAGTAACGGCTCAGGAGTGTGTCGAGTTTTTCTGAAGTGGCTACGATTACTGTGGTTAAAGGTCCACTCACGGCTACAGATGTGTCAGACCTTATTATCCCTATTATAAATACAAAAAATAGTTCATTATAATTAACATAGAAATATGCTACCACAAGCCACACTCATTTAATGAATCACTTTATTCAAACATACGATTTTTCTTGGATGTTTGTTTGCTTTGAAGGCTTATTCGACAACCTCAATATAAGCTCTGATTGTACCAGCCCTTAAATCACCATCATCAGCCCCCTGTGGTTAAATGGAAAACAGTTCATCGGCTGGTTTCGGAGGGTGTCATGAGACATAAAGTAATAATTCAGACGGGCCTTTACAAGTATTCATCTGTGTCTCTAGGGTAGGGCTTACATTCTCCATACAGAGGATGATAAGGACACTTTAATCTCTAGCCTCAGACATTGCTTATTTATGAAAAATATTATTCAGATCAGGCATTTTAACACCAATGCTCTAACTGGGCACTTTGACTATATGTTACAAGCTGCATTTCTTGCACATTATATGGAGTGTTATCATGGTCCAGATAACTACTTATAATCGTTAGTTTCTCCGCTCTCTTTTACTGTCTGTTTGCATTTTGTCTGTGTTTGCCTTCCAACCTTCAAACCCTTCAAAACCCTTCAAACCGCATCTTTGAAACATTTATTTTTCTTCTCTCCTCCTCTGCTTCGCCCCATCTCCCTCTCTCCTCTCTGCACCAGATCACAGCCGCTCAGAGATGGACCTGTCAGCAGCGGGGTCTGAACCCAGCGAGGACGCCTTCAGTCTCAGGAGCCGCTCCGTCCCCGGCCTAAACGAATCTGTGAGCACCATCATCCCTTCTTTGTCCTTCAGCTGAATCTCTGCACACTGATCACATATTAGCACATTCACCACAGGACCACAAATCCAGCAGAAGCACACATTCTGTTAGATTGTTCAGTCTCTTTTTGGAGTACATACATCATCTACTAAACCATGTGTCCATATCGAGTTCAGGATCTGTGACCTCAAAGTAAAGCATCACATGTGGAGTTGAATGTTAATTTCACTTCAAAGAGCATGAGAAACATCTAAACGTCTGTAGGTTGATAACAGGTGGAGGATCTGATGGGCGGTATAGAGCTGCTTTGTCTTTGTGCTAATTTGCATTCAACGGGCTGGCACTCGCACACATTTTTATATTCACTCATCCATTCATGATCACAGGTTTACTATAAACCCAATGACATTGTGATTTCACGCGACTACACAAATTGCCACACTCTGTCCCGCCTTGTCTGGTTGAATTTATGGGAGCTGGCTGCATCCTCCCACACAGAGCTGCTGTATAACGTACAAAGATACTTTGGCCAGCTTCCCGTACCAACCTCCCCTTTTGATTAAATCTGAATGCTGTCATCCGCAGGAGTTTTCTGATGAGGACGCAGAGGAAGACATCGATGCCCTGATGTCGGCTCACAGCAAGGCTCCCAGCCGGCGCATCAGCAACGCACTCTCATCGGTAAAACTTGTGTTCAAACTAGTACAAATGTAAGAGTGTCATAGAAGCCGATTTTATACACTGTATGCCATATAACAGCAATGTTTCAGGTTCAATTAAGGACTTATATGTCATACCCTCTCTCTTTCTTCTCTATTTGTACACTGTCCTTTGTCATTTAAAGGCAAAAATTCCCCCCCAAAGAAAACAAACAGAGATTCTTGGAAGTCCTGTATGTTCACACACAGTAATAACATGCACATGTATAGACTCTTCATCACCTGATGTGTGTATAAGGTGTCTGCTCTGTTGTTGACTCAGTAAACATAGTGTGTGTTTTGGGGCAGTGTGTGTCACGAACACCTTCCTCTGCTGCTGCACACTTTGGGACAACTGCTGCCTTCAGGACTACTATGTATTTGTATATCCTAGTAGTATGTAGTATTTTAAGCAGAAAAACCTACATATTATATCACCTACCCAACTTAACTTGTGCCCGAGCGTTTAGATTTGTGTCTCTGGGTGTCAGTGATGTTATTTTTTTATCACACGCATCTTAAATTGGTTGTCTTTGATTGCCATGTTTACACTTGGGTACTTAGTCTGGCAGAAATTCTAGTTATTCAAATGGCCTGAATAATTGGATTATTTCCTGACTCATACCATGGTCTTTGTTCGGTGTGTGTGTGTGTGTGTTTGTTTGTGTAAAGATCCTCACAGATAAACAGGCGAGACAGACGTCCTGCCTGTCTGACATTTACCATGTCATCTCATAAGTGACTAACAGCCGTCACCGATCCTCTGTTTTCAGTATGAATGGAAGTGGAGGGAGGTGATGAGGGACATTATGCAGATAGCCTGAAGTTGAATGGCGCTCTAATGTACTCGGCCCACTGTTGCATGATTCACCTCACGCAGGGCTATGGATAGATGATAAAAGCACAACTGAAGTTGGTGCCATTTATGTAACAGTGCATTTTCCGTCATTGGTTCGACCTTTATTTTCATTCTGGGAGAAAAAAAACATAATTATTTGTTTTCTCGTGCCTCTCAGGGCTTCCGTAGTTTAGTATGTTGTTTTGGTCATAAAACAAGATGAAAAATTAAATCCATCCAGCAGTTATCACGACTCAAAAACACAAATAAAAACCTGCTGGTAATATGTCAGTCTCTATCATCACTCTTAAATATATAAAATAATATATACAAATCTTTATATACAGTATATATCATGATTTCATAGACATAGTAAACTATATGGAATACTTTCACTCGTGTGTGTGTGTGTGTGTGTGTGTGTGTGTGTGTGTGTGTGTGTGTGTGTGTGTGTGTGTGTGTGTGTGTGTGTGTGTGTGTGTGTGTGTGTGTGTGTGTGTGTGTGTGTGTGTGTGTGTGTGTGTGTGTGTGTGTGTGTGTGGTGTGTGTGTGTGTGTGTGTGTGTGTGTGTGTGTGTGTGTGTGTGTGTGTGCAGTTTGCTGGTTCCAGATGAGTTGTAATCTCTGTGGTTCCATCTGATAATCACCATGGTAACCGTATGTAATGTGGTTTATGGCTGTGCTGCTGCAGACGGGGTTTGAGCAGCTCTTCCTGGGGGCCGGGAGGGGTCTGTGCTCGGGGTCTGTCTTTATCACTAACACATCAAAGAGCTCAGATCTCTCTCCTTCTCCTCTCTCTCCTTCCTTCCTGCCCTCCTGTTATTTCATAAATGAATCGCTGCTAGTGTTCCACCCCGGGCTCAGAGAGGAGGTGGGGGCACCTCAATGTCCCCGACTCGGACGCTGAGACCGTAAGATTCAACGTTTCTGCATGCATTTATATTCACCACATTATAACAATGAGAATCAGGGCTAGGCGATGTGACCAAACTCTTCTCTCAAGATATACATCATTTTTAATCTTCATAATAACATATATCATGGCTACAGAAACTATTGCATGTTTTTTTGTAATTCAATAAATAATGTTTCAGGAAAATATTTTCTCATCAGATTAAGAACTAAAATGCTGGCCATGTTTACATAGTTTACATGCACACAAATGAAGAGTATTCCGATTGGGACATTAGTTTGATTTAACAACACTGAAGTATTCCCATAAATTCCTGTGTGTGGGGTGCAGGAGTTGAACAATAAAGCTGAACGAATAAAGCACACTCCTGTTATATAATAATATATCTAATTTATTTTAACCAACCTTTGAGTTTGTTTCACATTCTAAGTTATTATTATGCAACAAACCCCTTTTAGTTTTCTATATCACGACAACTTTATTGTGTATCACGACATCTTGATATAGGATTTCAACACAATATGGTTCCATTGAAAGACTATAAATGAGTATACTGAACAATCGCCCAGCCCTGGTCAACATGCAGCAGAAAAGCAAATAAACACCTACAGAATTCATTAATGTATGCTGAGGTTTCCTGAATATACCACTATGTTAAGTTTGGCTTTGCTTTTAATGTGATGTTAGCTACACCTTCTTCCATTAAGTCTAAGCTCCTCATTATTTTTGTAGTCATTAATCACACTGGCTCCCAGCAGGATTAAAGTGCGGTAGATTTTCCAGCAGAAGATGCACAGCGTGGCTCAATTCTCACTTTCTTTCTTTCCTCAACACTTTTCATATAGAAATATTATTTAGAGTGGATTATACCAGTTAAATCCTGTCCAGAGCTACAACACTTGTGTGTCGGACAAAACTACCTGCTGTGCTTTTACTAATTTAGAGTCTTTTGTTGGTGAAATAGGTTCTGCAGGTACACAGTATGAGGAATATGCTCTCCAAGCACTTTCATTTAGTAGTCTATATGAACTCAGGAGGTGTTGCCTCAGGCCGACACACTCACTGTTCGAGAGAAAATGTAAAGATAACTTTCTGGATGTTACTGGTTATATGATATATCATACCAATTGTCAGTTGTCACTGTTCTTACAAACTGTTTTACTTTCTTTTACCTGTTTGTCTTTTGAATTTATGTTCATTTACAGTTTTTTCTTCAGGTTTTACACTTCCTTCCTTTTATGTAATCTGTTTATTATTTGACTACATGTTTTTCAAAAGTTGTCAAAATAATTTTTCAATCTTACATTTCTTAGCTCCACTACATAAATTGTGATTATGTACCACATTTACATGACATAATATGTAAAAATAAATTTAATAGGTTCTGGATTTCGAAAAAAGAGGTCATTTGGTATTTAAAAAGCCAAAACGATTTTAAAATTAGGAAAATAATTGACAGGTTTATCAATAAGAAATAGTTATGAGTTGCAGTATTACTTGCTTTCAGATTGAAATCAAAACCAAAACATCAACATAGTTATCAGAGTTTTTTAGAGAAAAAGAAAAGGAAGAATCACAATATACTGAGTGAAACTGCAGAAGCATAAATCCCAAATGGAAATCAGTGTCCCTAATATTCTTCCACCTCACCCTTGCTCTTGTTAATTCATGAAAGAAATAATGTAGTCAAGTTTTCTGCTTTATCGCAAATCCTTTCATATGCAGTCACCTTTAAAAACTCATTCCCAAAATGAATAATTCACCATCCATCCTGCTATGATTATTTTTTAGACCCAAGCACAGATTATTAACTTATTTTTTATATCAGATGTTGAAAACCTTTTTTTTATCCAGGCAAGCTTCCCTAAGAGCAGTGCTCACATTCTCTTATATCCAATATAATTTCCCCTATGAGTGCAAGAGGCCTTTGAATCGCATGAACTCTGAGGTCTGCAGTATTGGACCGCCTGTGGGCACAGATGGCATTTTAAAGGGCATGAGCCTTACTCTAAAAGAATAGTTTGGATGTTTTGAAGATGGGTTGTATAAGATTCCTCTCCATAGTCAGTGCACTATTCACCACCACTCAAGGGAAACAGACATGACTTCAGGAACAGGATGTACTGCTGTGGAAGGGGGTATCCGAAAAAACACATTTGTCCCCCTAAAATAAAGGTTAATCTTAATAAACCAGTTTGATTGTGGGCCATTTTTAGATTATTTTCAGATGTACATAAAGCCACCAAATTCCATTGACTAAAACAGTGGTTTAACCTGACAGAACTGTAATAGTTGATAGTCTACCTTTGCGCTGATCCGTAACTTTGTTTTATTTTTTCTGTCTCTTTAAGACCCTAAAAAGCACACAATATATTTCGAGGCAGCTTTAGACTAGCTACCTCTGTGTGCATCAAGGTCAAATTACTTTTTCGTCAATGGAGTCTGGTGGCTCTTTTGCAAGACCATAAATGGATATAAAAGGTTATATGTTAGGTTCCCTGTCAGAAATTTCTGACGCCAAGGAAAAGCTGTGAAATTATATATTAAATATATCAATATACATATTGCTTAGTTTCTCCATAGTGGGGGCTTGCCTACGTTCATTTGCTTACAGTCACTACAAACAAGTACCTCATACAACCCCCTTTAAAATCCGAACAATCACTTTGACGTGACATGTGTTACCACAGATTCAAATTCATTAAGGTTGCTTTATTTCTACCGTAATTCATCAGCGTTCATCGTTACTTCAGATGTTTTCTTTATTCGTCATTTTTTGCTTTCCACACCTGTTCAACTCTCCTTGACCTCTCCACCTCTAACATCTCACCCTCTCTTCTCTCCGGTCTTCGCCCAACAGAGTAGTATAAACAGCATGATGAGCATGTACAGTGAGACTGGTGACTATGGCAACGCCCGGGTGAGCGGAGAGATCCTGCTGAACATCAGCTACAGCTATAAAACTGGTGCCCTCAACGTCCTGGTGAAGGAGTGCCACAACCTGGCAACCGGAGACGAGAGGAGGCAGCGCACGGACTCGTAAGAAAAACAAATAACACTCACGACTAGTAGGTTAAAAAACAATTTCACTCCAAGGTCCATTTACTGTTTTTTTCCTAATGCTGGCTTAAAAATCTAAGCATTACAGTTCAAATGCTCTTTTTAGTATAAAAGATGTATATATTTTTTGTGTTTATTATTTATGTTGTTCTTGAATCTTGGTTTTATATTCTTACTGTTATATACACCAGTTAAGTCCAAGTATTAGTTCAAGTGTTATCGACAGTGTTTTATATATAGTGTTTAATAGTATTTGTATAGCTAGTATTTATATCGATTTATTATTTCCATTTAATTTTGCTGTCAAAAATGTCTTAAATATTTGCACGTTCAATATTTACTGAAAGAAAACAGGGCCACTGATCATTTACGTTGTTCGTATAAGCAAGGATTAATGGTGTCCGTCTCCATCTGAGGAGCAGACTGAGCCACCGTGTTTCTCTCCTGTCAGATATGTGAAGACGTACCTGCTGCCAGACACATCACGACAGAGCAAGAGGAAGACGAGCATCAAGGCCAACACCATCAACCCTGTCTTCAATGAGAATCTGAGGGTAGATACTTACAACAGTATTCTGTGATTTCAAGTTGCTGAATTCAAACATTTTAAATAATGAAGCCCCTGTTATTCCTGTGCAGTACGTGATCAGCCACTCGCAGCTGGAGACTCGGACCCTGCAGCTCTCCGTGTGGCACCACGACCGCTTCGGACATAACAGCTTCCTGGGAGAGGTGGAGCTGACCTTTGACTCCTGGGAGTTTGATTCCCAGATGGAGGATTGGTACACTCTGCAGCCTAAGGTAGAAACCACAACCAGCACATTGCCAAGCATCTCGTTGTTGTCTTCTCCTCCTTCTTCTTTGTAATTGTGAATGATGATTGTGTAGGTGGAGAGCAATATAGACTGCACCATGCAGTATAAAGGAGAGCTGACTGTCGTGTTGAAGTACATTCCTGCAGAGAAGAACCTCACGCTGCCCCTGGACCAAGTACAAGGTACATTCATCACTGTGATGACCATCATATATCACATTATTTATCATGCTGTAACTGTATCTCCTATTGTGTGAAAAACTTCTTGAATAAGTACCTCAAAAGATGGCCAGATCTTTTAATCTTGTTTTTTACAAAACTTTGTTGGGAAACTTTCTGACCTCTACTAGAAATTAAAGTAAAGTTTTTCTGGCTTTAGTTTGACCAAGAATTGCCTGCACAACGGGAGTTTGTAATAATGAGTGACTTGCCACTGAAAGGCTGCTTGTTAACAGAGTGAAACATAACGGCAGGGATGAACGAAATAGTCCCGAATTGCACTGATGCTGCCTGTGTATTCATTTAGTTGTGGTTAAATATACAGTAGATGTTCTTTTTTAAAGGACAAAACATACATGCTTATAATCACAATAACATGTCCTGGGTGTATGTGCTTAGCATCTGTACCAAGAAGGTGCATGTTTGTGGTTAGGGTTAAATTGAAGTATTCTCTTTCTTCCCTCCTCCATCAGTAAAGAAAGGCTTCCTGAAAAGCAAGAAGCCGAGCAGCTTCACTTTGCCTAAAGGGGGCATGGTCGAGCTGCTGGTCAAAGGAGCCAAAAACCTGACTGCAGTCAAGTCTGGAGGAACTTCAGATCCTTTTGTGAAAGGGTGAGACGCTGCATTCAGGGGCGGGTTGGAAACTTTTGAATGGGGGCCAGGCTGGGAAACGGTTTTAAAGAACCGGGGTTCATTTGTTTTTTATTGTGTCTTTGTGGTCATTTTGCTTCTCTTTATGTTTTAGTTTCTGCTGTAGTTTTGCAACTGTTTGCGGCTTTACAGATTCTCTTGTGTTTTGATTTGCCAATCTCTGTGGCTGTTCTGGTTTTCTTTGTGGTTGTTATGTGTTACAGTGTGGTTGTGTTGCTCAGCTGTATCTAGTTGCTTTGGGTAAAAGTGTCTGCTAAATAACATGTCATGTAATGTAATCTACTAGTAGCCATTTGTGGTTCTTAGTACAATTTAGCTTCACTTTGTTATAATTTTTCTCTTTTGTCTCTTTGTGGTAATTTGATTGCTGTTCTATTGTAAGCAGTCCAGCCGTTTCTGGGCCTGTACCCAGTAGCCTTGTTCAGGAAACCATCCATGATAACAAGAAACAATACCTTACACCTTCTGACTCTGGTAGAGGGAACATCAGGATTGCTATGCCAGCTTCTGTTTTACTTAAGATGCGATTTGAGAACTGACATTTTTTTCTCTCCAGATACCTCCTCCCGGACAGCAAGAAGTCAACCAAGCACAAGACGGTGGTGGAGCGGCGCTCTGTGAACCCGCAGTGGAACCACACTTTCACCTACTGCGGTCTGCAACCCGGAGACCTCAACAACGTCTGCCTGGAACTCACCGTGTGGGACAAAGAGGCGCTGGCCAGCAACGTCTTCCTGGGAGGGCTCAGGCTCGGAGCTGGCACAGGTGTGTACAAAGTTCCGGAAAAGAAAAGTACTTGTTGGAGACATTTTAAGGTCACTGTATTGCACAGGATTTCAAATAAGGTGGTTGACACCCCTGAAGCGTTGCACATTTTGCCAATGGCTGAAGAGCTTTACTGAAACTCTGAGGAGGCTGATGCTTTTTATCTGCAATAATTTGTTTTGTTGTTGTTCAGTTTAGAGCTGGTATTCTTGCTCTGGCTTTTGAAGTTGGCAGATATTCAATATATCAGGGGGAAAAAAAACAGATTGTAGGGTTGTGATTTGGTTGAAGTGGAAAGTGAGGCCCATTTTCTTTTGAATTGTACACACATATTGAGTGTCTATTTTGTATTAAATGGCTCAACAGAAACCCTGTTTAATATTCTGATGTACGGATGATCAAAACCTGGAAACGTTTATTTAAAAAACAACACCTATTCTTTATTTATGTCTTGTAAGTCCCTTATGGTTGCAGGGCACAAGCTTCTTTAATTTGTTATAAAGTTAACTTCATCTATTATACAAAACCAGTGTTGAGAGATTGTCAATGTCCTCTGGGCTCTTTATTAGTTCCAACAAAGTAAAACAAATGTTTATGTCCTTGTCCCTTTTCTGCTCAAGGTAAAAGCTACGGGAACGATGTTGACTGGATGGACTCATACGGGGAGGAACAGCGGCTGTGGCAACGCATGATTGAAAAGCCAGAAGTCCCTCATGAGTGTACTCTGATGCTTCGATCCAGCATGCGAAGTTGCAACACATGAGCCGGATCTAAGCACAGACAAGGATAAAAGAGAATGAATGAGGGAGGAAGAGGTGATGTGAAGGTGGGAGGAGAGATCTGGAGAAGTGGAACAGTCCAGAGTAAAAGCCCAGGACTGAGAGCAACAGAGATCATCCCTCTTCCTACTTCCTTCCTCCCGAGATGCCCTGTTCAGCCAGTCATGCCTTACACACTCATCCACATGAAGCCCCCTGCCCTCAAAAGCATCTAGTATTGACCAAGCACTGCTGTTTACTGCTGTATATGAAGAAAACAAAACATGTGTTGTATGTAACTTACTGTACCTAGCCGAATAAGCACATGTGTAATTCCGGATGTGTCCGTCCTTGTCTCTGCGATTCATGAACCTGAGTCATTTCTGCATGCAGTTACAGCTGACATTTTGTGAGGCACAGATCAATAATGTAGAGACTTAGACATTCCCTTTTTTACGCCACAGTCATCCTGGTCTGAAGCACATTATGAATCTGCTTATAAACAGTTGTGTACAGAGGTGAAAAGTGACTATTTCATGTTCAACTGTATTATTATTATTACTGAGGAAAGTACAAAAGTAGCAAGTAAGAGAACTTCTACATCTCTCCTACATTGAAGTAGCCCTCCATCCATCTTTTATTTATAAGCTTAATCGTTTTATGAAAATTAAGCAACATGGAGTATCCCTCTAGTATTATTATACTTGAGGTAAATATATATATACTAATTTTAAAATAAACTAGGACTGAAAGTGACTGTGTTACTTGATCAATCATTTATAAAAAACATTTGTTGAAAATAGTTTTTAAAGTTGCTGTAGTTGACTTCAAAAGCTTGCGTTGTCTGACCAACAGTCTAAAATACAAGTCGTCTCAATTTACAACGAAATGAAACAGAGTTATGCGACGTCTCTGGGGCTCTTCCTTCCACCCTCCTGTGATCAAGCATTTGTAGCCACGCTAGATACTCTATGGATATCAGCACTGTGGCACGGTCTGACATTTGATTGGTCCAACACTTTCGTCCATATTTTATATTTATCAAGGCAAATATCTCAACATCTACTAAAATAGAATTGGCACAAAGTTTTGTACAGACATTCATGTTTTCCAGTCTGTTACGACTACGAAACATCAGCATGGTAGCATAGTTTCTGTTAGAATGTTAGCATTAGTAGCTCAAAGCTTCCTTTATGGATAGCTTTACTGAGCTGCTGGCATGCCTGTAGACTTCTAGTCTTGTTGATTGATGACTGAATTCAAAGCAAAAATGTTGCCAACAACAATGTTGAGTACCTGTAGTTAGTTACTTTACACCTCTGGTTGTCAGAGGAAATATCTAGACAAATTCCACAATTTAGATTAGTATTGATGTACATTTGTAACACTGCATCAGTGTGATAATGGAAACCGCATGGTCTTAGATAAAACAGGTAGAAGAACAAAATAAGAGAATATAAAGCACTGATTATCGCATCATTTTAGAGAAAATGTGATTTTAAGAGCAGTATCCCTGAGACAGAGGCTGCCTGTTGCAGAGTGAGTCAGCGCTGAGGCGGCTATCTTCTTCTCAGGGGGAACCTCATAATGAGTCAGTCACCTTGTCCTGTTGCTCGGGGCTCTGCCTTCCACCCTCCTGTGATGAATCACCAAATACACAAAAACGATTCTCAAGTTAAACCCTGTGCAACCATCTCTCATGTGGAATGCCAATTTTGTCGTGCTTGTCCTTGGCCAAACATTTGCTCTGAACTCCTGGAGGTTTCCAAGCAACAAACTCACTGTATTCATACCTATTTTGTCCCAAATATGTTCAATATTTTGAAATAAACGCATCTTTCCATAGATTTACTGTTTGCCTTTTTTGTTTGAGAATATACTAAATATAAAACTATTTTTATGGTTGATTAGGTTAAATTAAAAAGGTGAAAATTATACTTATAGGGAATATGCTGAATCACTTTTTATTGATAGCCAAGAAAAAAAATGGCCAACGTCTCAAACGAAAATCAGCCTCGCGCTTAGTCTAAACACTTTTAGAGGTGGGCTGATTTTGGTGACATTTGAACATTGCCAGGCTAGCCTTTATGCTAAGCTAACTACAGGCTTAATTTATATTTGAGCCTTACAGCTTTATTGATCTGAATGAATGGATGAATAAATTCATCTGACCTCTTTGCAACAAAGCAAACTAGAGTACTTCCTAAAGTGTTGATCTATTAAACAACAATTAAACTTGACTGGTAATGCTTTCAAGATGTTTGAACTAACATAAGGTGGACATAATATTTATTTAGTTTTCTGAAGACATTTTTGTTTTATTTAAGACAAAACTTACCTCAGACGATTATGCCTGTCTCTCGCATTCACACACTGTCACACAGAAGACAACATCCTCGCTGATAGACATATTTAATCTGTGTCTTGTAGATTCAGACGTAGACGTACAGCGTACTAACAGCACCATCACTGTCCTGTACATAAAACACACACAGTATTCCAAAGAGTGTACATCGTTATTAAAAAATATGTGAGACATAAATATTAGACAGGTGAAGAGTTTCCCAGTTCATACAGTAAAAATACTTTTTTTGTACAAAATAGTAAAACATATGGCTTTTGAAAATATTAAAAAATAATAATAATAAAACATACAGATAGCCAAGACAAAGGAATCAATATGATTGTAATGTACTGTATGACCCCTTCCATTAAGTAAACCTCAATAATGCTTCAGAACAGATCACACACACACACACACACACACACACACCCTCACACACCTTCTGCGAACAGGCCTGAATGAGTTCAGGTGGGAGTGTGTGACTGCTGTTACGGAGGAGGGGAAGGATCAAATATGGCTGACGGTCCGTTGATGTGTTTTATGATTGACAGTTCTGGCCCGCTTCCTGCTGTTGCACCATCTCATCCTTGCGGAGGGGGAAGGTGTCGATGGTGGTGAATAATTCAGCCGCCGTGATCGGGAACGGGTAGCGCTGCTTATCCATGCCCTGCTTGTCGACCAGAACCATTTGGAAAGACCTTTGAGGAATCTGGAGCTGTAACCTAGGAAACGCACATAATAATTTCAGTGAGCAGCAAAGTAAAAGAAACTCAGTATGTTCGCTCAAGTGTTATACTTTACTAGTGAGAACCACAAATCACTATATGTTTTTCGTTGTAGATTTAACTAGCCAACAGTATATAAGGGAGTTCAAATTAGCACAACCATAAACATTTAAAGCAGTAAAATTACATTACAGCAGCAGTAGTATTAATAATCCAAAAACAAATAGGAAAAAAATGACAGGGTATATTTTACAGCAGAATTTGTAACTTTACCTACTTTAAGTATATGTTTCTGGAAATATTTACACAATTTTACTTAAGGTTATGAATGCTGGATTTTAACTTGTAGTGTAGTACTTTCAAAGTGTTGTACTATTTAAAAAAGATCTGAATACTAAGAGACAAGGACGAGGACATTCATGACTGGTCCTTGGCTCTCAGCACTCAGATGAATGTTATGAATGTGTGTGTGGTTGTGTGTGTGTACCTGATCTGCAGGGACAATGCTGGAGTGAGCAGTCTGTGTCGAATTCGGCCAATCTGAGCAGGGTAAGTCCCAACCAGCTCAATCACTGTGACGTGCCTCAGGTCCAGTCCACACTGAGCATGCTGAGGACAGGAAAATTAAACTGATCAATACGTTTGGCGTTTCGAAGCTCTGTTATTCATTTCTATGCAGACAAAAAACCTGAGCACAGTTCATTTCATGGAGGATATAAAACAAATTTGAACCAAAGTGGGCATAGAGAACACCAGGGCTGTAACAATCGATTACTTGCATGATCAATTAAAGACAACCTGCAGTCAAAAGTGAGTTTTACTTTTTCACTTTCACTGTGCAGAATGATGTGTGTGCAGAGTTTAAAACTAAGGATGCATACACATTTATTTGCCTAGGGGGAGAACGTTTCTCTCAACTCACCTTAAAACTGAGTTCAAGATGTGGACATTCGAATATGATTTGTAAATCAATCATGGCTCACTCTGCAGCCTACACAACTGTGATGTGGAAACTTAAATCCTCTGAATGGAGATCTTAGTAAAGTTAGAGGCATATTTTGTCCAGCAGTTAAACTTTTT
Organism: Gymnodraco acuticeps; assembly: GCF_902827175.1. Classification (NCBI taxonomy): domain Eukaryota; kingdom Metazoa; phylum Chordata; class Actinopteri; order Perciformes; family Bathydraconidae; genus Gymnodraco; species Gymnodraco acuticeps. The sequence goes on from NW_022990764.1 coordinate 695,206, forward strand.
TTAAAGAAATATTTGCTAATTCAAACATTCTGGATTTTATAATCAGGTTAAAGCAGTACATGTAACAGTTCATCTAACTAATAACACAATTTAACATTTAGAGTTCCAAAAGTTGACGTCTGAGAAAAGGTCCGGTTTGGCCCAGCCACACTCAAAATCAAACAATATTACAGTACTATGAAATTAAATAGATAACGGCAGAAAATCCTCACTCCATGAACGAATTTTGGCAAACAAATTATGCTATGAAACACGCAGACAACTCACAACCTGATCACTGAGGTTGCTCACAAACTTTTAACGTGTTGTCTAAGCTTGAAAAGGTCAGGTGTTTAAAGACAGCTCCAACTTAATGGCATTTGGCGATCCGTTGAAACATCCATCACCAGAATAAACCTTTTCAAAGCTGTCAGTACGATTTATTCATCGTGTTGACATTTTGTGGACAACAAACCCTGTCACCCTATTGCCTTATTTGTTTGCCTCACTGCTTTGTCCCACTTGGGCAGCAAAGTGAGGGAGAAACACAGTCACACTGCGGTCCTGTGTGTGAGCAGCAGTGGAGACACGAATCACTGCAGCAGGACCTTACATCAACTCTTCTCTACGATCCTGCCCCCCCTCATACAGCTCATGTTCCCAGAGTCGTGCCTCACCTGTAAGTTAGTCATCTGGAAGCGGTAATTGTGATTGGCAGCCGTCGGCGCCGAGATAATGAGGAGCCGTCGTTTCTCATAGAACTGATCCAGCAGTGCAGCAGCTGTACGCACTCCCACGTTTATGTTCATGGCTGTGATGACATTGAATGTACAATTAAGTGATATGTTGAGATATGACACACAGTGCAATCATACGAGATTAAATACAACTCAATATCACACTAAGGTAAGGCGTAATTTAATTCTTTAGGGCTGTTGAGCAAAGGCACAATGGAAGTGTATTCAACTGTGAACTTAACCCGTAACATTGAGTATACATTACTGATGGTTTGCTTCAGGAGTCTCTCCAAACTGCTACTACTTCATGTCTCATAGATACAGACATTCAATAGAGTGGTGTCTAGTATTGATTTTTCTAATCGATAGAGGGCACAGGGGGCCCAATTTTCTCCTCCACTGAGCTTCTCCCCAGTGTAGCACAGGTAGGCCAACTTTACACAGGACTGTGGTGTTTATTGCCACTCGAAAGCACAAATTAAAAATAAATGAGCCAGAGCTTTGAGAATGAGATGTGGAAAATGTTGCCAGAATAGACCAAAACAAAACCCAATCAGAGCCTATGTTGAATACCAGTCCTGAGATAACCAAATCATAAAAAAGTATCACCACATTCAATTTTCCAATGGTAGAACTTTTCATTTATATGAACAGATTTGGCCTTTATCACAGAACTGGATGAATAATATATAGAAAATATCCATTTCCTTGATGATGCAAATACTTGAGTAGTCTTCCAAAGGAGCCTGTGTGGAGAACATCCTGCAAACTTTTATAATCCTATGATGATGTTATGGAGATATCTTAAATAATGAATCCCAAGGCTGTAGTGCTAGGAGTATCCTTGAAGATTGTAGACATCAATACGGCAAGGATGCAGCTTCCACAAGGGCATAGAGAGAGCAGGTTAAGTAAGTGTAGGACTTAAACTACAAACAATAACATTTGGGAAATGGTACCCACTAATTAAAAATAATGACTGTAAAGCCAAGTGAAAAATAATTGCCAATGTTAAGAGATAATACTTTTTTAAATTACAAATCTAGTATCTCTGTATGTTATTATATATACTTTTAATACATTTGAATGATTTGCCTTCTTTTTTGTTTTATTTTATTTCTGCAGCTGCATTCTTAGGTATTTTTTGTAAATTGCTGAGCATAAAAAACAACTAAACAACAATGGATAAATTAAAGATTGTTAATGTAAGTATGTATGCGTTTATCTGCACACAGTACGTACCTGTACAGGTGGTGTCCAAGCCGGACCAGGTGAAGCCATACTGACACACTCTGGCCACGCTGCCCTGCAGATCGTAGCCTCCGGTGCATTTGAACTCACAAGTGGCCCCGTAGTTGTCTCCGTCACTGTCACACTTCATATAACCGTTGTCCGGGGCAAACAGCGGGCTGCAGCGGCGCACTGAACAGAAAAAGAGCCCCATTAGATTCCAGGTAGCGAGGTCACATTCAAACAAATAAAAAAAGACAAGATTGGCCTTCTGTATATTGTCCATGTATATTGCACTATTGCCTGTAGGTTACAACAGCATCTCATTTGTTACAACAGTCTCTATTTTGACATTATTCAAGGTCTTACTTCTTAGTATTAACCGATAAGATAAAATGCTCCTTAAAAATGCTGCTTGACACTCATTATCAGAACCCTTTTATTAATTCACCTCGCACTCTGACAGTGAAGCGACAGGATCCTTTGTTCCCTGCACGGTCAAACACAGTGTAGGACATCTTATGGAGCCTCTCCGGGAAGTCTGATTTTGGAGCTTTCCCTTTCAGGATAACGCTGAAAAATAAAGGCTCTCTTTTAATCTTCCACTGTGATCTCAGTGTTAAGAGTGGCATATTGACAGACAAGGGAGAAACAGCTTAAAAGAGAGGTGGAGAGGAGACTGACTCTGTGAGGATGCCGTCTGCAGTGTCTACACCCTCGGGTGTGTCCCAGCTCACCCTCGCTGTCAGTTTTCCTGGCTCTGCCCACTTATCCTTCACAGTAGGACACTTAATTTTTGGAGAATCCATATCTACAGAGAGAGAGAGAAGGAAAACGTAAGTAAAATGTAAACAAAAGTCAACATTTGAATGTAAACTAATGCTTAAATGTGGACTCTATCCCTGTAATCTGAAATCTTGCAGCTAACATTAGAGCAGATAAAAGCACTGTTTAATCCATTCATGTATTGTTGGTTCTGAAAGAGACTAACGTCCCTCCTGTGGCACAATTTTCCAACAAAAACTCCTGAGATTTCCTTAGGTGATTAGAGGCACCACCAGTTTCCACTATTTAAAGAAGTGATGTAGCCTAGTACATGTTCAAAACAAAAACAGAGTAAAGTCAATAATTACTAGGAGACTCAATGTCACTTCACAAAGCTTTAAGGGCTGCAAGATGTGAAAAACATTTATCATTTCTGGTGACGAGAGACAAACCCCTGTGTGTCTGTGTACATGTCTAGAGGCATGTATTTTTCCAAACATCAATCATATAACCTTGTATTATGAGGAATACTCTGTAGTCTGCAGCTGACATTATGCCTACAGCAGGTAATCCCCTGTAACATGTGTTTTTGCAGCTCAGTAGTCTGCAGCCTCCAGTCCTCAGTGGGAGATTAATCAATGCACAAAAGAACAACACACACACACAGTCTTACCAACACAGGTGGGGACGTCAGCGCTCCACACCTTGTTGTACTGGCAGGTTGCCGTCTTGTAGCCCTTCAGACTGAATCCAGGGGAGCAGATGAACTCGCAACGAGAGTTGAAGTAGGATCCGTCTGAACACTTGTACCCGCCGTTAGCCGGCATGCTCAGCTTGGGGCAGCGGATCTCTGTCAGAGGAAATGTCAGTGTAGTAGGGTTTGCTTTGAGCATAGGGATGATTTGCTTTTCTTATTTAGCTTCAGGTACATACAATACATTTGGGCTGATGAAAGTGGTCCAACTTTGTCTTCCATTAAAATTCATAAATCAACCATTCACTGGTTGTCTTCCTTATTTCAAAACTAAAATGACTAGGATAACCCTTTAACTTGAAAATAGAAAACCAGTTGACATAATAAAGAATGTAGTCTGAGTAATCTTAAGAAACTTTAAAAAAACAGGGAATAAAGGGTCAGTATTCCTTGAACAAGGTGCTTGCAGGATGTAATGAAGACATTTGGCGGTATGTTGATGTATGCTGGTAGATTTGTCTTTGACATATCTGTTGCATGTGTTGTGTGTAAATGTTTAAAGCTTTTATTGTTCCGTGTGTACCTGCCAAGAATTTCAGATGGAAACCAGCTGCAGATGGATAATAGCTCAATCTGGCATGAAATGTATTTTTTTAGAACGTTTTTAATCCATGGTCTTTGTTTTGGGGATGACAATCTGACAACTCTTATTATCTTACCCCAAGTGTGTCCATTAGGCACGGCTTTCGGACTTTTTTCAAGTACAACCCTGCTAACAGTAAAGTGGAAGTCATTTTCCATGGAGTGGTTAAGTTTCCCTTGGGGTCATTACTGTTTTCAAAGAGGCTTGAACCCCCTGCCATGTATAGGCTGCTTTATCGTCTTTTGTTTTCTTAGCTATGTTCTCTGTATTTTATATGTTTGTGTTATGAGTTATGTGTAACGTTGCTGCCTTCTTGGCCAGGTCAGCATTGGAAATTAGATTTGATCTCAATGCTTTTATCTGGTTAAATAAAGGTTAAAGTGGACCTATCATGCTGTATTTGAATAATATATTGTAGGGCCATACCTATATAAAACATGTCTGTGAAGTTTTTTTTTCAAAAAACCAAACAGATCATGCATTTTAGCCATGCCTCATTTCGCTCTATTTGCTCTTTTCCAGCCCTGTTTTTGCAAGGGCTGATTCTGTGAGAAGTCTTCTTCGCTGCTTTTGTGGCAGACTACAGCGCCACTTACAGGCCTGGCATATGTACTACAGCGTCTCCAGCGCTTTCGAGCGGCTGTCACTACCCGATCTGTAGCCCTGCCCGATCTGCAGTGCGCATGTGCGAGATGGTCCGCCATATTGGACAACCCCGTACAGCAACCCAAGTAGGACACTTGACACAGTGGCTTTTGGCAAAGCTCTATTTGCACTATTATTTAACAACTCTTTTTATTGGGTTCTTTTATTTGGGGTTAAGTACATTGTCAGAATAAGTGAGAAATGAATTTAACTTCTGTTAGACAGCTATCATACTGAATAAATATTTACTGTGAATGTGTGCAAACATGTATGGCATATAGCTGTCTAACAGAAGTTAAATCCATTTCTCACTTATTCTGACAATGTACTTAACCCCAAATAAAAGAACCCAATAAAAAGAGTTGGTAAATAATAGTGAAGTCACGTTGTAATAACAATAACTCATCTCTCTCGAGTTTTCTTTTTGTGCTTTGCCAAAAGCCACTGTCTCAAGTGTCCTACTTGGGTCCCCTTAAATAAAAAATAAATAGGCATCACGTGGAATAAATTGACCCATGTAAGTGTTTCAAAATGTTATGTTTTAACATTCATTAATTTGAGAGTTCCTGAACTTCAACTACACTCGCTTTTTGTTCATAAAAATGTAAGCTCTAGGCCAATAAAGTAACGATAAAGACAGTTATATTAAGTCCAACGGTGAAGAAAAAGTCAGGACATGCTATTTTTGCTGCGGTGTGAACTTGTTCAAATATTTAAGAATTGACTTTACTTTACATGAGGCAAAACCAGTATGTGCTGCATGAGACGTGTGTGTGTTCAGTTCTTACCTCGGCAGGCGTAGTTAGAGGACCAGTGTTTGTTGGCCATACACACCACCTCTGAGTTCTGAGACTCGTATCCCTGCTTGCAGCGGATTTTACAGCGAGTCCCCATCACGTTCCTGTAGTGTTCTCCTCTGGGCGCGCGACAGCTCACGTCTCCATGTTTCAACTTAATGGGCGCACACCACGGTGTCCCTGAAAGCAGAGGAAAGATAGCTGCTCTGACCTTTCCTTTGCTGCAAGTACAGTATATGTTTTTTATGGTACAGTCTTGGAGTGAGAGAGTATCAGTATTCCATGATAAGCACTTACCTGAGGACTATTAAAGATTAGACCTTTCTATATAAGCGTTAAAATGTGAAACCCTCCCATCCTCTGAGTTCAGACTGATACGGAGGATTTCTTGTTACCTTATCTGCTACTTTCCATAGTCCAACAGTGTCTCATGAAGATAGACGATATTCTTACTTCCAGATAATGATGGGAAGAGAGCACTTAAGTTTAACAGTGAGTGTGGTAGAGTGTGTGTTAAAAGTACTGTTCTTTATTGCTCAAAGATTTTTGTTCCATCCCTAGATTAGGTCTGTCCAAAACATGGGGACTGGTAATATTGTTGTATCAGTAGAGTTTATTTGAAGCTACTTTGCAGCAGCCGGTCAGTTTAGCACAAGGACTGTAAACAGGCTGCAGTAACAAGCTCGGCGCTGTTCGTAAAGGTTACAAAATTCACCTACCAGCAAAAATATGACTGGTTAAAAAAAGTTTTATGAGCATTTCTGATCTTCTCTTACATTATGAGCCATCCAGAACTTTCAGGTCTGCTGGGACGGGACTGATTTCTATCAAAACTACACATGGAGAAGCAGCGTTTTTTAAAAGCTCTATATATGTGGAACAAACTAGCAGAAAACAGCAGGTCCGCCGCAAATGTCACTACTCTCTATAAACGAATCCAGGCCGAAGACCTTTCTTTTTGCCACTGCTTACTGCTTTTAAGCATTTTAAAATGTCATTTACAGAGTCAGTCTAATTTTTTGTAAAGCGCTTTGGATGGCCTTGTGTTGAACTGTGCTACATAAATAAACTTGCCTTGCCTTTACAGTTGAATTGTGTTACCTTTGGACAGAGCCAGGCTAGTTGTTTCCCTCAATCTTCAGCCATGTTAAGCTAAGCTAACACGTATGGTTATGAGATATTCTATGTACAGATAGTGGTATCTATTTTCTCATCAATTTATAATCAAGAAAGTGTTTTTTTCTCCAAAATTATAAACTAATACTTTAATAAGATAACGGCGTTTGACTTTGACTTTTCTCCTCCTCCTCTCCTGCCCATCTCTACAAAGCGTGTGTATAAATTCCTTGTTTCATGCCAAGTTTGAGGGGCCGCATGGTTCTTATTCCAATACAGTGAAATCCAAATCTGCAGTTTATTTCATGCTGGCTCAGGACAAACATTCTGTAGACCGACACACACAAAGCCCACAGTTGGAGAGAATAGTTTAGGCTAATTTCCAGTTGGACAAAAATTGAGTAGCCTATTCATTACACAGCAAACCTCCCCTCCCTCCCTCCCTCCCTCCCTCCCTCCCTCCCTCTGTCCGTCCGTCCCCCTCTCTCTAAAAAATAAAATGTGAGCTTTTACACAAGGGTTGTTCGGTTTGGCCTGGACGATAATGTTCCGTGTCTAACTGACCCCGAATATAAACTGGAAGCTGCTTTGACGTAACAAAACTGGCTGAACTTCCTGGAGTTGATTATGCCTCTTAAAAGACACAATCAAATAACATTTTTAATACAATTCTAATTTGTTTTGTTATTCTCTAGATATATGTGAAAATAGTGCATAATCAAAATACATCCCTTCTGAATCCACTCCTATCTAATTTGGGGAAAACATATACAAACGTTTTGCTATAGTGGGATTTACTAGCAGCTAGTAGGGGAATTTAAAAGGTCACAGATGTTTCTTGACATTTTCTCCATCTATGCATTTATCTTCTGACCTTCTGTTTCTGATCTTTCAAAGCTGTTGAGGGAGGTGTGGGTGCAAACTACGAGTGTTTACCAATCTGAAGGATTTTATTTAAATTGTTTTGTAAAAGACCATCGCAGATATAGTCAGTTTTACTCTGAAATAACTCACATTAGATAATGATGCTCTCACTGCTGTTTTATTCTGACTATTGACTAGAGGAACTTGGTTAACTCTGTTGGTCTGCATGACAAATAGGAAACCATAGTTACTTTGATAAGCAGTCTCTGAATAGATATGGAGTCACGTTTCAGAATACATGTACTGTATGTATCGACAGTGTCAAACTGAGCATGCGTTCACCTTTATATCTACGAGAATGCCAGTCCTCGTCGTCTCCATGGGCGTATTGTCCTGACCCTGGGGAAGAAAGAAAGGAAGAAAAGCAACTAACATGGCAAAAAGAGCTGCATCCAAGATGTTAGGCAATGTTTGAAAGCACTGTCCTGGACTGACCTTGATCAACAAGAACAGGCTTAAACATGTTGCCTAACTTTTAATCTGAACCAGACTCAGTGGGGGATCTGGATCTTTTGGACTGACTACATGCACATGAATAAATCACAAAAGATCAATCCTTTCCAACTGCTTTGGAAAAAAGGAATCTGTTCAAAACAAAGATTCATTCTGCTCAATCCAGTATGCTGTTTTTGCTTTGTCCTTTCTTCCAAATCAGCGCCATAGATAATACTTACCATTGTAAGAATGCACAGAGCATTCAGACTGAGGGAATATATATTTCAACAATAAAACAGAAGCATCCAAGGAGAACTGAAATATGTCTCAGTGGGGGCTGAGAAGAGGGCACAGCGATATTGGTAAAAGACATACGTGAGAGGAATTGTGATGAGCAAGGGGGATTATTTTAGGAAAGCAGGAATAAGGGAGGGGGTCAGGAGGCAGTAAAAACAAAAATGAAAGAGGACACAGGTGAGGAAGGGGTTAATGTAGGGGGAAGGGTGTTCAACCTTGGCCCTGGGATGTTATGAACCCCCGGTGTGAATGTGTCCTCTGTTCAGGATCCACAAGGAAAGAGTGTTCAAGCCTCCTTCAGCTTCATGTATCAGCCGCATGTTGGCCATTGAACCCGATACTGTGAAGAGTCCCTACATTCCTCATCATGACTTTTCTGTCAGTTTAATTAAAGCTGTCTGGACCAAAATGCCGCAAGTTGTCTAATACACACACACATACAAAAGTTCTGAGGTTTTTAGCAGTCAGATCACACCGCATGAATTGTACCGAGCAAACCCACATACTGAGTGAGTCAGATTTAGCTGCCTATTGGGAAAACTTCAGTGTCTGCTTCCTAATGGGGAGAGGGAGGGAGGCAGAGAAAGGTTTGGAAAACTAATAACAGGTGTGTGTGTGTGTGTGTGTGTGTGTGTGTGTGTGTGTGTGTGTGTGTGTGTGTGTGTGTGTGTGTGTGTGTGTGTGTGTGTGTGTCCCTTTCAAAGTGAGCATTAGTTAAAGCCAAATGCAGCAGAACATTGATCAGTTCTGTAACAACTCGCAGCCATTCCAAGCGAACAAAACACAGGAATTTACACCATGAGAGACAGCAGTTCCTTGTTTGTGATACCAAAAATGTGACTTACTTCTTACATTTTTCAGACGGAAGTTATAATGCTTAAGATTTGGACACATTTCATGTATTTAGGGGTGAAGTCATGTGTCGTAATAACAATTTAACTTAACCAGACTGTAAAACTTGATAGACTCCTGTCAACAGCTACAATAAACACAAAACAAGTTCAATTTATATAGTCAGAGAAACAGCCCCATGCTATAGAATAGTAACAAACTTGCAGACACCTTTATGTAGTAAGAGGAGAATGATAAGATGGTTTCTCCAGTAGTATATATTATCTATAATGTCCATTAAGAACTGCTAGTCTGTCCTGTTATTTAATTTCAGTTCACTCAAATCCAGTACTTGAATGCATAGAGTGAAGTCCTAATCCTAAAGCAGGAGCATTAGATCTGATATAAAAAAGATCAGGTTTGATATGAAATCCATGATGAATGATATTCCCCTTCAAGCAGAGGAGCCTGTAATCAATACCACTCTAACCGGGTAAGAAACGGCCCCAAACTACATTATACATATCTTAAAATAATAACATTGTACATCATTGTGCCACACCAGACTCCATGGGCAGATCCAGGCCAACTATTAACAGCAGTTATTTCACTCCTGAACAGGAAACATGTGAACAATAACAAGCAAGACAGAAATAAAGACTTATCCACTTTTCCTTGACACATCCTTAATGTGTTTGCCTGCATTTTGTAAAAAGAGCTGCAGTTACTTTCTTGCCAACAGGTGACGCAGGTCGGACTGAATATCCGGGCCTGACACTGCATTTCAGCTTTGCATCTCAATTTAGATTAAATTGGCTCGGTCTGGTTTGGCCTTTGTTCGTAAAAGCACTGCAGTTTCAAACAAACCGAAGAAAAGAAAATATGATATGAGACTCGGCTGAAGGCTGAAGTGGGATCGGCAGTGATTTCATATTCCTGCTCATCTAGCTTCAAATTAGATCTTAGCGAGAAAGATGTAAAAATGTTAATAGTGCAGGAAGCGTTGAAGCTTCTGGGAGTGAATGAACCTTTAAATTACAGAGCGCAATATTCCAATTAGTCTTTCTCTGCAGGCCTGTAATATAGACTGTCATTATATGGATGCTCATCTTCTCTTGAAGTATAGCTAAAGGCAATCGGAGCAGAAGAGATCAAACAATAAATGTCATTTCTTTATCGCTCAATTCAACACAGCAGTATAACAGGGTTATGTAACTCCTTTTAGTGCACTAATGATTTCTGTCCAATTAAATCTGTGAACCAACATTTCTGCTGCTGGTTCTTTAATCACATCATCAATTTCTGACCCTGAGGTTCAAACTGATGCTGTTTTTAACTCCAATAACACTTTATAATGAGGGACCGCAGTTGCTAGTTATAGTGATGAACCCATAGCTCACCACTCTACTGGATCGTACCGTATTTATTATTGCATCTAGGTTGTTAGCAGAGTTAATTTGAAATTATGAATCTATAAAAGTGTTCAGTTTTCAGATTAGAAACTCCTTATGGTGGTGATTTGTGAATATGGCATTTATCTGTCTGCACTGAAAGCTGCATTTTTAAATGACTATGTTTTATGTGAAAGGGATCGCTCATGAAGATGAATCGACTGTAAATGATGGTCTTGTCTTTTAGCTCAATGCCCACACACTCTCACACCAGCGTCATTTCCAAAATAAGGCAGCTCTTTTCAGCTAAAAGGTCTGTGGTGAAACGGTGTAGCATTTAGCAGCTAAAAATGTTCACTCTGGAGTTGGGAGATACTAAACACAGAGCTCAAAGGAGGATGAATATTGGACTTAAATTCATCACACCCCAGATACATATGTTGCTGTATGTGTGATTGATGTTAAAAAGGCACTGTTTGATAACTGTTCGCCATATAAACTTCATATACTGTGACAATGTGTTCATGTTGTGTTCTCATCTGCTTTCACTCACACCAATTACCACAGTTTAAAGTAAAACAAGCTTTACTGTAAATGTGACCAGATTTATTCCGTAATTTAAAAAGGGAAAAAGTAATGTTGTCCAGTTCCACATGCAGGACATTTTAATAGGCTGAGCTGTAGTGTTCAATCAAGACAAACAAATATTAGAGTGCACTGCAGTCCTCTATATAATACAAAAAAAAGTGTTTTTGAATGCACTTCAGAGCGGTAAATACCCACTTTGCTTTTCATTGATCTACAGTTAATTTCTGATTGGTTTTATTCGTTTTTTCTTTGTGACTATTAAAGATTTACGTTGTTGTGAAGTGTTTCTCATCTCCTGGCAGAAACACAACTGAGCACTTACAGTGACTCCAGAGTGATGGTGCCTGCTGGCATTTCCTCAAGGGGCTCCCTGTGTGTAGAGGATTTATCTGCCCCTAACTCACATCAGCACAAGAATCCTCATGGAAAATGTGATCAGGCTTTCAAGTATACTCGCTGTAGAGGAAGATTAAGTGTAAGAAGCAAAGTAGAACTCAGGCAAAATATTTCCATTGTTAAAAGAGAACCCAAAAGTAGTTATTCTTGTGCACTGCCACCCAGTTTTCAAGGCATGCTGAACAAGTCATTTGGGTAATTGACCACTAGAACAAACAAACAAACACACCACTGTAAAATAAACTCCTCATAAACACACTCACACTAACACAAGTACAGACCAGATCAGAGTCCTTACTGTCAGCTGCAGGCAGTTTTTAGTGTGTCAGTGTAAATCTGCTCTGCAGCATGTGTTCATGTTTCAGCCTGCATGATGATCATACAACAGTGAGACACTCTCAAACCATCTACAGGCCCATCACCACTGTGTCACACACACACACACACACACACACACACACACACACACACACACACACACACACACACACACACACACACACACACACACACACACACACACACACACACACACACACACACACACACACACACACACACACACACACACACACACACACACACACACACACACACACACACACACACACACACACACACACACACACACACACACACACACACACACACACACACACACACACACACACACACACACACACACACACACACACACACACACACACACACACACACACACACACACACACACACACACACACACACACACACACACACACACAACTGTGGGCTACTGGCCAGCTCTTGTTGGGCTCTGTTTATCTGGAGAATGTTTTCTTACATTGGATGCTATTCTTCACTGTAGGGCTGCAACAGTTATTTTTCAACTAGTGCATTATTAATGATTCTATAAAAGAGGAGAACATTTAGAAAATGCCTATCCCAATTAATCTTAGGTAACTTAATAACATGTCTTGTTTTTTTGTATCCAACCAACAGTCCAAAGCTTTAAGATATTCAAATAATATGATGGAAAACAAAACAAAAACACGAAATTCTCACATTACAAAAATGGAAACCAGATTGGGTTTTTTTGCTAGAAAAAGTGACCAGGCAACTAATCAATTCTCAAAATTATTATCTGCATATGATTAGTCAACGTATCGTTGCTGCTCCACTTAAGTGTGTGCGTGTGTTTGTGTCAGTGATTATGTGTTTACTCAACACCAGAACAGAAACTTATCAGTAACCAGAGGTGGGAGGAGTACTCAAATCGTGTACTTGGGTAAAAGTATAATTACCAGAGTGTAGGAATACTCTGTTATAAGTAAAAGTCCTTATTTCAAAATGTGACTCAAGTAAAACTACAAAATTATTATCATCAAAATATACTTAAAATACCAAAAGTAAAAGTACTCATTATGCAGATTGGGCAATTTCAGAATAATATATGTTTGATTATAATTATTGATGCAAGGTGCAGCTAGTTTCAATGCCTTTGTATACTGCAGGGTACCATGTTAATTTACTCCAGGTGTAACTACATTTAAGTGTTGATTATATTTTACATCATTTATACAAATCTATAAAGTAACTGCATGTATTAAATGAATGTGGTGGAGTAAAAGTACACCATTTACCCTTGAATTGTAGCAAAGCAGAAGTACAAAGTAGCATAACATGGAACTACTCAAGTAAAGTACAACCATCTCAAAATTGTACTTAAGTAGCCTACTGTACTTGTATATGTAGGCTACTTAGCTGAAAAGAGCTGCCTTATTTTGGAAATGACACTGGTGCGAGAGTGTGTGGGCATTGAGCTAAAGACAAGACCATCATTTACAGTCGATTCATCTTCATGAGCGATCCCTTTCACATAAAACATAGTCATTTAATCCATCGATTTAAAAGTGCAGCTTTCAGTGCAGACAGATAAATGCCATATTCACAAATCACCACCATAAGGAGTTTCTAATCTGAAAACTGAACACTTTTATAGATTCATAATTTCAAATTAACTCTGCTAACAACCTAGTTCAGTAACATACTTTAAACACTTTCAAGATGTGGTTCTCTTTGATAGAAGATTAAACCAAAGAGGCGATGAATAGGTTGCTCTTGTGAAAGTATAAGTAAAGGGCAAGATTGACATAGCACTTACACTACAGTTGCAGGGCTTTCATTAGCAGCCTGCCATAGGCACAGACTGAGCTCTGTGCACAGAAACGTCCCCCAGATGCACACTGCACTCCCCCCGCTGTCCTCCCCCTCCACGTAAACACAAACGCAGTTCACCAAAAACCAGCTGTAGGATAAGAAGCCTCACATGCATGCAAACACGTGTCATAAAAACAATACCAACACAACCAGTTTAATGTAAAATAAGTGAGATATTATACTTTTCCATCAGACAATCTAATACAAAAACGGTTTGACACCCCAGCAGTGTTAATACTGTCCAGGGGGTGAATGAGGGTCTTTGTCGCTTCCTTACCTTCATACCCGGAGCAGAAGCAGAGCTGCACGAACAGGAGCACCAGCGGCCACATGTCCATGTCGAGGAGCGGGACTCTTCAGCATGTGAGGAGGGAGAGCAGGAAGACTTCCAGCGCATTCCTGCCTCCCAAAGGCCCGCCTCTCGCTCCAGAAACAAGGGAGGATTCTCCAAACAGTCAGACCAGGATAACGGCATGAGGCGGGCCAGAGAGGCTGTGCCAGCCCCTGTGGGTAAACTGTGACATCCACCCGAGTATCACCGCAAGAGAAAATCATGCAAATCACCCCAGTTTTCATTTTTAAACCCTCTACTCAGCAGTAGACACAATTTAGGCCACAGCTACTAGTTACATAAGCAGCCTACAATTTGAGGTGCTTAGTAGTTGGGCTACTTCTCGGTTGTGGAAGAAGAAAGCTACTCATATCCCTCATTTAAGTAAAAATAGAAACACCATGTTCACTTAATTTAAAATGTTTAAACAGTAAGGAAGTTTAATCAGGAAAATGCACTAAAAAGTAGCCTATAGTGAAATTAGGGTTTATCATTATTGAGAATAGCTTATGTGTTGTATTATTTAATTATATATTATTTTGTTTTCTTCAAAACAAATCTATAAGAACATTTAATTTTACAGTTTGGCAAGGTGGAGCCAACTTAGATACTCCAACAAGTGTAGCCCAGTGTTGTTAAAAGTACAATATTTATTAGTAATGTTTATTAGGCTAAATAACAGAATGGAAATACTTAAGTGCAAGTATGTCACAAGTATGTACTAGTGTACTTAATTGCTTTAGTTACACTGCTTCGATACACTCAAGTTTATTTACAGTACTTTACTGCAGCATCTGCACACACTGTTTATAAGATACTTTGCAATGTTGTAAATCAAACTAGGGGTGACCAGACTGAGGGGCCGAGGCCTCATACCGATGTCTCAAGATAAATACATTTAAGAGTCATGAAGAAAATCATAAAATGAATATTACTTACAAAAAGGGCTATTTTCTAAGGGGTCATGTAGTTTAACTGTTTCTTAATCAAGAGGAAATTAAATCAACGTTTCACCAGGATGTGATTTTGGTATAAAATAATTGTTTCTGTTATTCATATTTTGAGCAACATGAGCAACATGAAAAGACACAGTATGGTCTAAACAGTGTTTTGGATCTCAGAGTTGGATCCCTGTTTTTTCCTTCCTACGCTATTCAAATGAAATGTTTTGAAGTTACCATAATGAAATCAATCCTGTCTTTACATTTGCATAGCAGTCTACCTGATTATTATTCTGTTAATAACAAAGACACTGCGGGGGAGGGGCGATGAAAGCTGATGTTAGGTTGTTGACCCTGAGCAGAGTGCGAGGGGGCGAGTCCACACATGAAGAGCTCTTTGACTGACGGGAACAGGAAGGGAAGGCGTCTTGTCTGTGGTGATAAAGTGACTGAGAGGATCTCCTGAGCTGTAATTATAGAGTGGAGGCTCAGCCAACAATTAGACATTAATCAGGGGTCAGGTGAAGAAACAGTGACTCCATCTTTGCTCACCTGGATCTGGAGGAGTGGACACTTTGATGTGGTGTTACGGTCGATGATCTCGGATTACGATTGTCTCTGGCTTTTGTTTTCTTTGACTATTGTTTACACAACCACACTTGCACTTTTCTGGTGTTTTCTTGGAATATATTTTTGAATTATTTTACGGTTTCAGCATTTAAAAACTTAGATTTCTACCCAAGGACACTGTGTTTTGTCATTATAAATGTTGCCTTTAGTGTGGTTTGATATTGATCACAAGTATTGTTAAAAACGGTCCATTGTGAGGCCATTACTCAAGAGCAATGCCAACTTTCTTCTAACACAGGGGTGCCCAACCAGTCGATCGCGATCGACCGGTCGATCGCGGGAAGATTCCCAGTCGATCGCGAGATGTGTCTAAAAATAGAACAACAATATTCTGTTTTATCGTTAATGTCCTATAACATAATCTTCCTGTGCCAGAATAATGCACTTGAACGCATCAAAGCTTTGTGATTGGCCGGCGTGACCCCATGTGTCGGGGCGTGGCTGGTGGGCAGTATTTCGCTGACGTTGTCCGTGTCAAATTCAACAGGAGTGACAGTCCGCACACACACAAGACCGCAATTATGGCAGAAACAAAAGAGCCCAAAATATATCATTTTCACTCCGAGTGGGAGGATGATTATTTTTTATCTATTCCAATTCAAAGTCCATCTGTCTCATCTGCAATGCGAGCGTGGCTTTATCGAAGAAGGGTAATTTAGGAGCGGCATTTTCAAAACAGTGCACAAACGCTACGAGACGGAATTCCCTCCTAATTCTGCCCTACGCTCCCAAAAGGGGAGGGGCCTGAAAGGACAGCTAAATGCACAGCAGTCCATTTTCACCAGGCCCAACAACAAGAGCAAGGCTGCTACCAGAGCATCTTATCGTGTCAGTCACGTTCTTGCGAAACACATGAAGTCTTTCAAAGACGGCGAAGTTGTGAAAGAAGCATTCCTGGAGGCTGCGACGCGCTTTTTGGGGACAGTAAAAATAACAGAAGCATTTTAACAGGTTTTTGATATAATAAAAACTCAAGTTGGATACCGTTATTAATCAGCTGTAAGTTTTAGTTTGTTTGAACTTAGTCATTATAATTATTGTACAAAATGGTATAAGAATGCAAACTTAAATTGATTATAGTCTATTATCAATTCAGGTTAAGAAACTGTTGCTTGCATCCTATTTTAAAGGCATTTATTTGTATACTCTACTAAAATGCAACAAAAAAGGGTTTGATTCTATTAATTGTGTCTTTTTTATTGCACTTTGGCAGCAGATTCCTGTGTAGCTTCAGATCTGAGTTGTTTTATTAGTAAGCCTAATTTATACTTTTGTAGCAACACTATTTTTATATAATGGCAAAGAAAGGGTTCAGAGTCTTTTCTTTCTTTCCTGTGTCATATGTGGCAGCACTGTTCAATGTTTCTTGAAAACATTACCCACTGTAGTATGTGACATGTGAATAAACTCCAACTCTGTATCAACAACACTGTTGTGTAACTTCAGTTAAATACTTGTATGTGTGTAGATTAGAAAGAGGTAAGATAAAGGATCTGCAGTATTTTATGAGGTATTAATCGTACAAAGGTCAGTTTTATACAAGTAGAAGTGTGTATTTACCTGGTCAGTAATGGCTACGCCTCTCTATTTGGACTGGTAGATCTCGGCAGACTGGCAACTTTAAAAGTAGCTCTCGGTTCAAAAAAGGTTGGGCACCCCTGTTCTAACATAAGGATGCACTCTCACTGTTACTGTGGGTTCCTTTATATCATGTACGTGGGCTGGGCATTGTGGTTTAGTTTTAGTGACATGCAACACATGCTGCCGTCGATACTCACTCCTAAACTGTGGTAAAAATGAAAAAGGCAATCTATTTTTGCCACATTTGAAAGATAAATGAATATAACAGCGTCAGTAAGTGATAAAGTGATAAGACACAGACTGGTGCGTTGTTGGGTTTTGTCTTTAATGGGAGACAATAGAAAGAATACATTAAAGCATTAATAGCGCTGTTGGAGTCGGGACTCACGTGAGCAGCTGGATGCTGAGGCAGAACCTCAGTCTGCTCACTTCCTCTCCCCTGCAGCGCTCGTCTTCCTCTTCCTCGGTGCTGCTTTGGGAGTTTCTATCTGTTGTTTGTCTTTCCTGTCAGGAGGCAACTTCAGTTTGCTCTTTGTTGTTGATGCTTTGACTTCTTCCTCCTCTTCCTCCTCTTCTTCCTCTTCCTCGCTAGCAGGAATTTCACTACGTTTGACATTAGAAGCCTTTCCTTTTCCCTCACTCTCCTCCTCTTCCTCACTTTCTTCGTTAGCGTCTTCCTCACTCTCCTCCTCTTCATTTCCATCAGAGTCACTATCTTCTTCCTCCTCTTCTTCATCCTCTGTAACCTCCCCCTTACTCTCTTCTTCCTCCTCCTCCTCTTCTTCGTCCTCTGTAACCTCCTCCTTACTCTCTTCCTCCTCCTCTTCCTCATCCTCCTTACTCTCTTCTTCCTCCTCCTCCTCTTCTTCATCCTCTGTAACCTCCTCCTTACTCTCTTCCTCTTCATCCTCTGTAACCTCCTCCTTACTCTCTTCCTCATCCTCCTTACTCTCTTCCTCCTCCTCTTCTTCCTCCTCATCCTCTGTAACCTCCTCCTTACTCTCTTCCTCTTCCTCATCCTCCTTACTCTCTTCTTCCTCCTCTTCTTCCTCATCCTCTGTAACCTCCTCCTTACTTTCTTCCTCATCCTCCTTACTCTCTTCTTCCTCCTCTTCTTCCTCATCCTCTGTAACCTCCTCCTTACTCTCTTCCTCTTCCTCCTTACTCTCTTCCTCTTCCTCATCCTCCTTACTATCTTCCTCCTTACTCTCTTCTCCCTCCTCCTCCTCTGTAACCTCCTCCTTACTCTCTTCCTCCTCCTCTTCCTCATCCTCCTTACTCTCTTCTTCCTCCTCTTCTTCCTCATCCTCTGTAACCTCCTCCTTACTTTCTTCCTCATCCTCCTTACTCTCTTCTTCCTCCTCTTCTTCCTCATCCTCTGTAACCTCCTCCTTACTCTCTTCCTCTCCTCCTTACTCTCTTCCTCTTCCTCATCCTCCTTACTATCTTCCTCTTCCTCCTTACTCTCTTCTTCCTCCTCCTCCTCATCCTCTGTAACCTCCTCCTTACTCTCTTCCTCCTCCTCTTCCTCATCCTCCTTACTCTCTTCCTCCTCCTCCTTACTCTCTTCTCCCTCCTCTTCACCCTCTTCTTCCTCATCCTCTGTAACCTCCTCCTTACTCTCTTCCTCCTCCTCCTTACTCTCTTCCTCTTCCTCCTCCTCCTTACTCTCTTCTTCCTCCTCCTCCTCCTCCTCCTTACTCTCTTCCTCCTCCTCCTCTTCCTCCTTCCTCTCTTCCTCCTCCTCTTCCTCATCCTCCTTACTTTCTTCCTCCTCCTTACTCTCTTCCTCCTTACTCTCTTCTCCCTCCTCTTCACCCTCTTCTTCCTCATCCACTGTAACCTCCCCCTTACTCTCTTCATCCTCCTCCTCCTCTTCCTCCTTACTCTCTTCTCCCTCCTCTTCACCCTCTTCTTCACCCTCTTCTTCCTCATCCACTGTAACCTCCTCCTTACTCTCTACTTCCTCCTCCTCTTCCTCATCCTCCTTACTCTCTTCTTCTTCCTCCTCCTCATCCTCCTTACTCTTTTCTTCCTCCTCTGTAACCTCCTCATCTCCATCACTCTTTTCATCTTGATCTTCCTCATCTTCCTCTTCCTCCTGAACACTGGCATCATCCTGCTTCTCACTTTCGCTCGAATCTTTTTGATCCTCAGTTTCTTCCTCCTCCTCTTCGTCAACCTTGTTTTCTTCTTCTTCCGAGACAGATGCTGAAGTGTCGCCTCGGGGCTCTGACTCTTCACCACTTTCATCTTCTTCATCCTCACTCACCTCACTTTCTTCCTTTTCTTCTTCATTGTCTTCCTCCTCGCTGTCACTTCCCTCCTCCTCTGATGCCACACTTTCCTCAAACTCACTCCCTTCTCCACCTGCTTCCTCACTGCTTTCTTCCTCCTCCTCTTCAGCTTCTTTGACCTCACTTTTCTCACTTCCTTCTTCCTCTTCCTCGATGCTGGAGGCTGTTTCCTCCTCCTCACCATCTTCCTCTGCAGTTTCATTATCTTGTTCTTCCTCAACAGAAACACTCTCACTTTCTTTACTTCCCTCTTCCTCCTCTGCTTTGTTGTTCCCCACCTCACTTCCACTCTCCTTATCTTTCCCTTTTCCCTCACCTGCACCGTCTTCTCTCACGTGATCCTTGTAGGTTTCCTCGTCTTCTTCATGTTCTTGCTGGAAAGTTTCCACTTCTGCACCCCTTCTGTTCTTCCCCTCAGTTTGTGAACATTCCATGTCATTTTCCCCCACTTCCTGTTGAGACGTATTGTTACTTTCTTCAACCTCAACTTCATTCTTATTGACCTGAACATCTTTCTTTGAGCTTTCTGCTTGTGGATTTGAAGAAGAATCCGACAATGTTGTGGAAAGGGAAGGTTGCATAACGGCGCTCTGCTTTGTGAATTGCTTGACTCGGCTGGGTGTTTTGGGGGGCGTAGAGTCAGACTGGAAGCCCTGTTCTCTTGTCCCCGCCTCACTAAGGACCCCCATAGCTGCACCTGCTATTCCAACAGCAGGAAGAAGAGAGGCTGCGGTACTGATGATTTCCCCCCACTTTGGCTTTTCTTCAGTGAGGCTCTGAGTGTCCTCTCTGTGTAACCCAGCAGCAAGCAGGTCTCTATCAGCAGGTTCAGGGCCCTGCAGGGACTTGGCTCCACAGACAGAGACGACCTCTGCTCTCCGAGTGCTTTGTGAGGAAATAGGGTTACATAGCACTTCAGCAGATATATCTTGCTGTGATAACAGCGGGCTGGATGCTTCAGTCTGCTTACTTCTGGGCTTTGCCTTCTTATTACCTTCAGAGTCAGCTTTAACTCCGTCTTCTTCTGCTCTTGCCTTTATTTTAGATTCTTTTGTCATCTTTTTGTCTTTTACTGTAGCACTGTCACCTTCAGGTGTCTTCTGCTTACCTGCAGTTGTACTATTCATCTTTTGAGCTTTGTTTAACTCATCTTTCACAACTTTTCCTTTGCCTTTAACGGGTGTAATTCCTGTACTTTTATTTTGTATTTTCCCTGGTAGTGATTTTACCCCAGGTCCTTTGTTTTGACCTTTTCCAAGGGCGGATTTAACCTTGAGCGAATCTCTTGATGGAGTTGTTTTTAATCGGCGTGTCTCCTGTTGCATCTCTTCTTCAAAAGGTCTCACCTCAGTGGTTTCTCTCTGAATTTCTTCATGTTTTTCTACAGATGACAAACTTTCACTTTGGACAGATATGCTCGTGATGTCCTTTCCCTCTGTTACATTAAACACTTCTTCTTTCATATCCTCTTTGTTTATTATACTTTCTTTCCCATTTCTATGTTTTCTGTCATCTGCCGTCCCTTCAGTCGTTCTCTGCGGGGCTTCAGTGAGTGTCTTTCGGACAGATTGTGCAGTTTTTGGACTCGGTGATGATAGTTTTTTTGATTTCAAATGGGAAGATTGATTTTGAGCTTCATGACTTTTTATTTTAATGGTCTGCTTTGTAATGTTCTCTTTGCCTTTAGATGAGACTTTTTTAGGTGTGTTTTTTAGACTCCTTGGTGGAGTCAGTTCTTTCTTTAAAGAGCCCTTCAGGCGCTCTGTGACTGAAGCCTTAGGAGAATCTTGTTCTGCCTCCCCATTGAACTGTTTGGCAAACAACCCTGCCTCTTCCGTAGTTCCTATAGGAGGCCTGCCTTTCTTCTTGTCCTATAATAAATCATAGAGAGAGGGATTCAGTCAGATGTGAAAATAAAAATAAAGCTGACAGAAAAGGTCATATGACTGAAAATACTGTGTTGTAAAAATGAAACATTTTAGAAGTGCAGCAGCAGACCTGCAATCAACGTGTCTGCATGCGTAGTTTTGGCATTTTATGTTTTGTGTCTTTTACTGCCAAAAGCATGTCCGCTCTAGTTTGAGGAAGCAATTTCTTGTTCAAAGACAGACTTCAGTACCTCAAGCAGAAAAGATTACGAGCATTTGTTTGGAGACTATGTTACAATATTTGTGGATGCCATTTGTTAAAATCTTCTGAAATAATTACCAATATAAATCAGCATTTTTGTTAAAGCACAAGGAAAATGATGGGTTTTCTTTGCAGAATAGTCATAATGGGAACACATTATGTCGATGACTCATCAATACATCTGTCACTAGGTGTAAATACATATGTGGTAGGAGGTAAAGGAAACCATGGTGATGGTTGAGAGAAGATGAGAGAAATCCTTATTTTTCAAAAGGAACTATATAAAAACAAACGGTGGTTTTTCTGGGGTCAGTCGGGTGTGATGTACAAATGTTCATGTATTCAACTTCATAGCAGACTTTAAAATGCATGTTCAATAACTTGTGGCGTATACTTTACTGTAGAGATAGTCATATTATACTCGCTTCACTTCAGATTTTTGACACACAATTAATATTTGGATTTTAAAACATTTTGTTGCATATTTCATTGCACACAATCGATTATTCAGTTAGCTTCTAAGTCCTTAACCTAGTCCTTAAAGTCTCATTTAGAAAAGCCAGAAGACATTTTTTTAAATGACTTTTTTGCCAATTAACTTGTTTCAACTTGTATCTCAATCTATATTAAATAAAACCCATTTAGTAAGCTTTGCTGATAAAACCTGTGTCAGATTTTGAATGCATGACTTACACTTATAATGACGTATTTTAATTGGTAGTTTGTCTTAAATAAAAGGCCATGTATTCTCCTTCCACCACTGCACATGAATGCACATGCAGACACACTTATCATTACAGCTGGACAGAATTCGGATAGTGATTGCTGCGTGTTGTTCTAAATTACACAACAACGCTGGAGACTCTTTCACAGCTTGCTTCATCTCTGGCTGTGGAAAAACTGATATGATGTGGCAAGATTGTGTGAGAGTTTGTATGTGTGTGTATTTGTTGCTCTGAACAACACACAATTGTGTATTGGCAGAAGCAATCCTAATCTCTGAATCTGCTTTGAGGAGATGTATTACACATTACTGGAACACACACACACACACACACACACACACACACACACACACACACACACACACACACACACACACACACACACACACACACACACACACACACACACACACACACACACACACACACACACACACACACACACACACACACACACACACACACACACACACACACACACACACACACACACACACACACACACACACACACACACACACACACACACACACACACACACACACACACACACACACACACACACACACACACACACACACACACACACACACACACTGTGCTGAGCTATGCACATTTCCTGGAAAAGTCAGTGAGTGTTCAACATCGCTGCTTCCTGCCCTGGAGTGCACATAATCTAGACCACAACCAAGAAGCTTGAAGAGGAGAAACAAGTTCCACTGACTCTCCGTTTATGACTCTGTGGACATTATATATTATTTCTTTACTCTCCATCAAAGTCAAGAGAGTTTTCTTACCATATTAGGCCAAAAGTCAGAGTGAGATCCTTCCTCAGACAGATCCTCCTCCACATCTTTTATGATCATTTGCCTCTGCATAGTTTCTCCCTCTGAAAACAAACAGACAGTGACTTGGTTAATAAACAGCTGCATACCAGAGTATCTATACCTAAACAGACATGTGATAAAACTATAGCTTATTATTACCTGTTGATTGTGAGGCAGGTTGCTCTTCTTCCTCACTGAGAAGTTGATTGGAAACATCACTGGAGGGTCTGTTGGGGCTGCAGGGCTCTTTAGGTGCTAAAGGAGATTCTTCAATTAAGGCTTTTTCAGTGGTTGCCTCTTTATACAGACTTTGTTCTGGCGTACTTTTAGGAGATATTGATGTGTCATGATTGTTTAAATACTCTGGTGATAGTATGGGAGAAGGCAACTCGGATGTAGACCTATAGGAAGCAGAGGATTTCTTCTGAGAGGTATTTGATGACTGAGAATGTGGGCTCGATGGTTGAGATGAGATCACTGGAGATCTGGGGGAGAGTGGGGGGCTTAGTGTAACTTCTGATTGTGGTTTAGGGGATGATGTAGGGGTAGTAAAGTCCTTTGAGAGTGTTTTGGGGGTTGGAATATTTCTGGATGTTTGCCAGGAGGTGTTGAGGAAACCAGAATTTAGACGTGGGAGGTTGTGAAACATCTCCTCAGAGATTCCCTGAAAGAGGAGAGGAAAAAAACAGCCAAAAACATCAGTGAGTTAAAGATTTGAACCACATCTATGGAGCTCCCCCAACCAGTTAGGAAGTGGCACTGCGGCAGAGCTACAGCTTAGTGTAACACTGCCCCCTACTGGAGTTAGAGTGTCATTACAATCATCTAAAGCTGAGATAACAAATGTTCTACTCTAAAATTATTTTTGCATCATAATACCCATTTCATTATTGAATAGGTTATAGTAGTAAAGTCAATTGTAATGGAAAAACAGTTGTATTGCTTAGAATAATTTATTATTATATCACATATCTAGGTAAGAAGTTTGCTACAGGTGTGATGGTGCTGAATCCCCACAGAAAGGGATAAAATAGCGTCTACTATCACAGAAATCCCACTTTTAGTTTATAGGTGTCTAAAAAAGTGTGAGAACTTGATCTCGCCTGGAAAATAAGTACCAAGGGGTAGGTTCTCACTTTTTGTCTGTGGCGGGCTCGAGCAGCGATCGCTGAGAGTGGGACGATTAAATTAGGATCAATCAAAGTGTCCAGCAGCAGGAGTTCTCGATAATTTGGCTCCAAAAAGGTATCTGTGATTGTCACATCCTCCTCTGGCAACACTTCTTGACTCTCTGGTGGTCTGGGGGCTGCAGTTACCAGCATGTGGTTTCCACCGCAGGACACCTAAACCAGAGAAAACACAGGAAAGTTTATCATGTGTGTTGTGTATGTCCTCTCAATATGCAGAAGCATGGGGTAAAGCTTGGTAAACTGCACATATACAGGGGTTTTTTGGCCAAAAGTGTTTCGGGTATGGATGACATAACCATCCTGAGATGTTGCTCAATATTCACTTACTATTAGAACATTGTACTTTAGGAAACGTGTGCAGAGGGCCGGGCTGAAGTGGTTGATAAAGTTATCCTGCCCTAAACCCAGTTTCCCATGACGACAGTTACCAAACGTGTAGAGAAGCCCGCTGTCTTTGGAGGAGGAGGACAATTGCATTAGATAAAGTTTCATTCAATTGCTGGACATTTCAATGATGAAAGGTTGCCAGGCTGCATCATAATGAGCAGAATGAGCTTTAGAGATTGCTTACTTGTGATCACAGCGGTGTGGTTTTCTCCACAGGCGACATGTTTGATACTGCTGTTAGAAAAGTGCTCCAGTGGTTTTGGCAAATCGACTTCAAACAGAAATGTTCCGTGGCCCAGCTGACCGTACTGACCTCGGCCAAACGTGTATACGTTCTCCTCTGGCAAAGCAACACAGGCACAATGAAACAAACCACTTATATAAACCGCAGGGGTGGAAAGCATGTTCATTTACATTTCAAAGAGAAAAACAAATATGTTTACCTCGCTACATGTGTTTGATTGCTTGGGGTATTTAGTCATTTGCATAGTGCAAAAAACTACAAACCCATTGCTGTGAGAAGTCATTCAAGCTAGTTTTAATAGAAGTCAACTACAATCTAGAATAAGGTGACATTTTTCTTGAAACTAAAGCAGGTCATATTTATCTTGTCATCTTCCATGATTTTTACAATCTTTTATTAAATATTCATGTTGGAAACAGGTTGAATCTATCTAATTAGACGACACTGGAGATTTGTGAAAATGTAAAGATTTGTTCATTTAATAAAAAAATTAAATCAGTTTCACCTTGAGTCGCTAACATTAAAGTGTTGCTTACATGTTAATACATACCATAGTTGATATAAATTAATGAAATGGTTTGTCTGCATAAGGAGTACTTGTTGTTGTTTAGTTACAATTAACTGATAATGTACTTTTACTTGAGTAAAACTTAACTTAACTAAGTGCAGGACTTTCACCTAGTAAAGGATCTTAAAACGTCGTCCACCACCGATTAACCTAGGACGGCTAGTACGGGAAATGTTTGAATTTGTAATATATCTATAACATAACAGTCAAGTGTGTCCTGGAGAAAGGTGTCAGTAGAAATGTCTCTTATCTGTTCTTCTACCTGTGAGTGCCACGGTGTGCTCGCCTCCACAAGAAACCTGCGTGACATGACCTACAATCCCTTGCACCTGCTGAGGGATTCTGTGATTGGCCAGCTGCTCCCCCTGGAGACCAAGCCTTCCATTTGCGCTCTCGCCAAACGTGAAGAGATCTCCGTCCGCTAGAACAACAAAACCAACACAATATTGTTGGTTAAATAGACACTCAAACTGGGTGGGCGGTGTCTTTTGCTGTGTTTGGTTGGACTGTGCTGTACCTGTGACAAATGCTGAGTGGTGGTACCCACAGGAGACCCAGATCACTGCCTCACCAACACCCACCTCTCTGGGTTCTGCTGAAAAACCCTCATCCCCCAAACCAATCTGACCCTGAGAGTTGTCTCCCCACATGAACAGCCTCCCATCCTCTAGCAACACAAACACAGGGAGGCACACTATTATGAGTACATTTTTACTACGGAAACAACTCTTACATTATTATTAGTCACTGTTTGAACCTGTTAAGGCAGCTGAGGTATTGCATCCAGCAGAAAGCTTTTTGATTGGTGCATAGCCACAGAAGGGTTGCAGCAGGAGGAAGGATGAAGTGTTGTCGTGGTGACCCAAACCGAGCTGCCCCTCTTGGTTTCTGCCGGCACTGTAAACACTGCCCTGCCCTAAAAAATTAAATTACAAAACTGAGAACATGTTCAAAGGAACACATTGGATGTTTTGAAGAGGTAGAGGTGCGTGCGTGCGTGCGTGCGTGCGTGCGTGCGTGCGTGCGTGCGTGCGTGCGTGTGTGTGAGGAATCAAGCCCTGAGTATGGAGAAACACACTGTAGTAATAGACAAAGACAAAACATAAAGAGAAGGCCCACCTACAACATGAATTTAAGTTTAATATTTAGACCGTTTTTTTAAACTTAAGTTGCCGTAGTTTTTGACAGGCAACTTATACGCTGTGCATTCAACCCCACCTCAAAAGATCCAAACTCACACTTCAAGGAAACATTCTGATATTGTTTAAGTATCATCTTACATGTGGAGACGATTGTGTGATCCCTCCCACAAGCCACAAGCTTCACCTTCTCAGACTTTAAGGCTGAAAGGAAAAAAGTACAATTTTACTGAAATACCACAAAGAATGCTCCTCAGTCTATGTTTAAATTAGGCTAAGACAACAAGTTGATTGATAGTTTAGTCGATTTAAATCCATTAATAGCAAGTTAGTTTGATTATATATTAATTTGCATTAGTAATTATTTGGTTTCAGTTTCTAAAATTGTGAGGGATTTATGTTCTTCCTTATCTAATGTGATCAAAAAAACGGGACATCTTTGGGTTTTGGTATGTTGGTCAGAATAATAAGGTGGAAGAAGACCTCAGATCTTTTATTTAAGCAAAAGTAGCAATAACACATTGTAGAAATACTCTTGAGCAGTAAAAGTCATGCATTAAAAATTATTTTTAACATACAAATATACTTTAAGCACCAACGTTAATGTCTTCATTAATATATTCACTTTAATGTTGAAGCTGGTAAAGGTAGAGCTTGTTGAAATGACTGTATACTGCCAAGTATCTCAGAATTATATGGTACAATATTTGTGTCAATGTTTTCATAACTTTGGAAAAAAATATTGATTTTAAAGTTGGGCTTTTTCACTGTTTCCCTGACATTTGATCAAATCAAATCAAGTTTTATTTATAAAGCACATTTAAAAGCGATTTTTGGTCGAGCCAAAGTGCTGAGTACATGTAATAAAAACACATTACTACAATCACAATAAAAGACAATACATTACAACAGATGTAAAAAACACAGGGAACAGTCAAGCGATAAAAGGATTGGCAATTGGCATAATGTTCATTTAAAAGCATAATCAAAATTCACAGTTTAATTGTAAAGTAACTCACCTTTCACAAAGGCAGGTTTGCTGGGAGCAGGCTTAGATCCAATCCCCAGTTGGCCCCAAGTATTACCACCAAACATGAGCAGCCTGCCATTTTCTGCAGGAATAAGAATTGTTCAATCAGTTTATACAGAAAACCCTCTAGACATAGTAAATATTAATAAATAAAACGTGCAAAGGTTGTATGCACCTGTGGTGACAGCAGTGTGCTCCCAGCCACAGGAGATGTGCACAGGCAGGTCATTCTTCAACCAGAATGTACTAGGCACGTTGTCAGCAAAAGTGCTCTTTCCAAATGTAAAGATGGCTCCTGTTTCTAAAGACAAATGTAAGATTCATTTTTAAACTGCCTTTGATATGAAAATTAGACATTAACTTACTCTTCTTTACCTTAACCCCGGCTAAGTCCTAACCTGCTGTCAAATCTCAAGCTATTTAAGTAGCAGCCTGACAGAAATAGCACAGGTCAACCGTGTGGCATCGGGAGCAGAGAGCCAGGTAAGCACGCCTAATAAAGAAGAGTAATATATGTGCCAGGTATTCATGTATAGAAGTTAGGTATCTCACCGGGTATGTCCACATCGTCCTGTCCGGTCATCTCAATGCATCCCTCTCATCTCCTCACCGTGCGACTCGGTGCCGACTGACAGGTGGATCAGGATACGTCATAGAGGGGCGGGACTCAGGAGCAACAGATATAAGTTTTAAAAAATGATTGAAACTGTTTTTGTTTTAGTACTATCGATATAACTGCATATTCCTTGATGGTATCTCATGATCCACCTGTCGTTGAGGTGATTTGTCGTTGCGTTCTTGTTGTGTGTCGGTGTGTCGGTGTGTCGGTCTGTATGTCCGTCTGTCTTGTCTGTCTGTCTGTCTGTTTGCAGGATAACAGTTTGCTACTATGTTCCAGAAACATTTTTAATCTTGTGAAATTTCAGTAGCGGTGCTCTGTGGGTAACGTTTTTCCAAAGATGTATGTTTACGGAAGCAGGGTGGATATGTGCCGGTGTTACCGTTTAACTGGTTACACCGGGGAACTCGTTACGTTACGTTAACGGTAGGAATGGGGCGTGTACTTTGAGGAGCCATTGTCGAATAACCAGGAAATACACATTTCGATCGCTTCTTTTGTTGTTTCCATTTATCTTTTGGTATATTTGGCTCCATAGGAACACTTTGATGCACATTCAGTACCAGTGTGTGAGGTGGTTGCGATGCCGATATCCGGACGCGTACAGCGAGGACTACAAAATGACAATGAGGTGACTGGGGATGTCTGTTCAAAACATTGCAAACGTGAATAAATCATTTCAAATATGTTTTTGTCTCCGACTTTCATTTGTACATCGTTGTTAATGTGATGTTTAGTAGCTTTGATAGCTGTCCATACCTCCAGACAGCCTTGTGTAAGACACAAGTTGTTTACTCACAGCCCGAATGCAGCATCGAGATCCGTGGCCTCTCCGATTAACTTGTGACAGGACTTCTTTAGCTATTCTCCAGCGAGCAAGGTTTTTATTAAATATCTCCATCCCTCTCATCACAACAAGACTCTACACTGTGCAGAAAAAAACAACATCAATGAAAATAACCTTGCTGGATAGCTTAGAATGAAACAAACAAACTATCTTCCATGGCTGATACTGATGTCACAGTAACGGCTAAACCACAGACAAGTCCAGCGGGGGGGGGGGGGGGGCACAAGTTGAATCCATATAATGAAATTGTTATTTTATATATATATATATACATATATATATACATGCTATATATATTTATATTTATTTCTATCCTACATTGTCTAGGCTATATAAACCGGCGGAAGTGTCACAACTTTCTTGGTTTGTGATTATAGAGAGAGAGAGATAGCGACAGAGAGATAGACATAGATAGAGATACTTTAGAGATAGACATAGAGAAAGATCGGCTGTGTGTGTGTGTGTGTGTGTGTGTGTGTGTGTGAGAATATGTTATGTTAGGGCTAACCAAGAGGGGATGGATTCAGGAGTTGTTAAACAACTGATGGATTTTATGATCCACGATATTTATGCTGATGGCTTCAAAAAAAGAAAATTGTTGACAATTATCCTTTATTATCTTGTATGAATATATCTGGTATATTGCTCATTTTCCATAAAAGAAAAACATTTATTTGAGTTTGATGCATACAAATACTGTAGATGATGATTGTTGAAAATGCACTTGTACCATAAAATGCCAGCACGACCAGTTGGTTGAGGCTCATAAAAACAAAACTGTGTAGACAGTAAAAAAAAAAGTAGTTTGTGTCCCATTTGATAAAAAAATGCAAACAAATACTATTTCCAGAGATTTTTTTCTTGGTCTGCCAATTAAAGGGTTAAGCCTATATGTTTAAGCAATTATGTCTGCCTTCCCCATGGTGCACCATTAGGACCCACTGATATAAAATGCTTAACTGCCTAAGTTGCAACTATGCACTTTTTGGTGGGCTAAACCCAAGCTTCACATATTTTTGGCTACATTTAAAGTGCCAAATGTAAGTTTAGATATTATGCAATGCAACGTTTTTCTTGGCCTACATCAGTGTTATAGAAGGAAAGACAATAGTGATAGTTATGTTTCAGAATAACATTTATTGGAAATTGTTGGAAAAATATCACTTTTCACCAGTTTGAGCTTCAACCTCAGGGTCCATGTGTCTGTGATCCTCTCCAGAATGGAAGTAGTCATCACATACAGAGCATCAACTAGTTCCTGAACAGTGTCCTTCACATGCTGATATCCAAGAGAGGGTGTTACACAGTCACAAGATGGAGGAATAGAAAGCAGTATTCAATGTTTACTTCAGATTAGCTCCACGTCAGAAATGAGCATGCTTGATGTCAAGCTATCCAGCAAGGTTATTTTCATTTACTGTATGTTGTTTTTTTCTGCACAGTGTAGAGTCTTGTTGTGATGAGAGGGATGGAGGTATTTAATAAAAACCTTGCTCGCTGGAGAATAGCTAAAGAAGTCCTGTCACAAGTTAATCGGAGAGGATCACAGCTGGCCACGGATCTCGATGCTGCATTCGGGCTGTGAGTAAACAACTTGTGTCTTATTTTTAGGCTGTCTGGAGGTATGGACAGCTATCAAAGCTACTAAACATCACATTAACAACGATGTACAAATGAAAGTCGGAGACAAATACATATTTGAAATGATTTATTCACGTTTGCAATGTTTTGAACAGACATCCCCAGTCACCTCATTGTCATTTTGTAGTCCTCGCTGTACGCGTCCGGATATCGGCATCGCAACCACAACCTCACACACTGGTACTAAATGTGCATCAAAGTGTTCCTATGGAGCCAAATATACCAAAAGATAAATGTAAACAACAAAAGAAGCGATCGAAATGTGTATTTCCTGGTTATTCGACAATGGCTCCTCAAAGTACACGCCCCATTCCTACCGTTAACGTAACGTAACGAGTTCCCTGGTGTAACCAGTTAAACGGTAACACCGGCTGTGATTGGTTGTTCCTCGTCACATGACAGCTGCTGCGTCCCAAAAGTTTAAATACTTTCAAAAGAAGGACACAGCCGCATGATGTGTACGGCCTTCTTATTATATATCCATGGTACGGCCACATTGAGGCATTGCGCACTGCATTGAGGGGTACTTGGTACGTTGTACTGTCTTACGAACTGCTTTGATTGATTTTCCTCAGAAAAACGTAGTAGCAGAGCGTCTTTCCGTTGCGCTGCGACAGCACACTTGTTTCAACCTGTTTAGGGGGTTGTCTTGATATCATATATTAAGAGCAAAGCAAAACGTTTTAAGACAGCACTTTGCCTTAGAAATCAAGACTCGGGAGTATTCGCGTATTGTTGTGGGCGCTATGGCGCTGGGCGCTCCCAGCTGCATGCTCCTCCTTGGTGGGCGGGCACTCCTCTGCAGGACACTGGATGATAAACTAACGCCCACTCTGCAGGGCGGAGTCATGCACGCTCTGGTAGCTGACATCCGTTTATATCTATGGCTTATATACACAGTCCATGGAGTCAGTTTACTGCAAACAAGGAAGCGACACCTGGATGAACCACCTGAACGTTACTTTAAGAACCGCTTAATTTTGCTAGCTAACGGATATTTCTTAGTTTTTCTCCCGGTTTCACTGTTGCAAACTAAGGGGTCAAAATGAACTCCATTGACCTGGAGAAGCTGAAGATGACGGGAGCTGGTCGAACCATGGCCGTGTTGACCAGCGGTGGAGATGCACAAGGTGACTTTAAACAAAACACATATATTACAGTTATACAGCCATTCTTTAAGTAAACGTTGATATTAAGCTTACTTTTTGCAACAAATGTAAACATTGGACATCGGCTCGTGTGTCAAAGGCATAGACTAAAGGTCAAATTCGTGTATGAGCAGTCTAAATAACGTAATTTACTAAACTCAATTCCTGAACAATTTCACGTACATTTCTTGAGTACTAGAATGTTTTCCTACTTACATATTTATTCTCCACTACAACTTATTGACTTAAAAATAGAATTTGTTATACCAGGCACTACATGCATTTAGTTACTGATAGTTTGCATATTAGGGTTAACACAATATAACAAACAAATTAATGATGGCACATAATCCTACTTATATAATACTTTAACTTGTACGTTTTCAAGCATATGATTCATGTGTTATATTTTCAATACAGTGAAATTAGTAATGCAGGACTTTTACTAAGTTGTAGTAGAATGTTTCTACACTGTGGTACTATTACTTTGTTTAAAATCAAAATATTCTACCTCCTGTACCTCATAGAGTGTTAGGGACCGTTCAACTAATTTTTGTAGGTCATTGTTACTATTTCCACAGAGTGGGTGGCACCTTTGCCCAATGAGAAATAATTAAGTCATATCCATTGTTTGATTGCACGGTTATTGTGCGTAATGAGAAACAGAGGTGAATCTAATAATTTCATTAAACTCTCCAGGGATGAATGCTGCTGTCCGAGCTATGACCAGAATGGCCATCTATATGGGGGCCAAGGTCTATCTTATTTATGAGGTAAACAAGTTTCTTTAATATGACCCTAATACAAATGGAGTTTGCTCTTTATTCTTGTTGACTTGCCCACATTGCTATTTTTAACAGTAACACACCATTGGAAATTACTTTTCAGGGATACCAGGGCCTGGTGGATGGGGGAGACAACATCAAACTAGCACACTGGCAGAGTGTGACCAACATCATCCAACTGGTGGGTTGAAACAAAAATCATCAATCCCTCGACAGCAGTGGTGAATCTAGCTATAATTATTTACAGGTTTCCACCTATCCTGCATTAATTGTATCTTGATTTATATTTTTTTCTATTCATTGTGGTTAAAATATCTCTCTTTTTCTCTTTCCTTGTCATGTATTTACTAGGAATTTTATGATTTAATCCATCTCCTCATCTCTTCTCTTCCTGCCTGTCTAATTCTGGTTATACCCTGGTAAGGGGCCTTGCTGCATGTGCTCTCAGCCGTATTAGTTGAATAATTGGAAAGTTACTTTTCATTATACGCTATCCAACTGTCCCCTTTGCATTGCATAATATCCAGACATGTACAAACTCTGTATTGCACTGTTTATTAGCTTGTGTGCTGGTGACCCCTTAGCAATTTTTCAATTTACAAGTTGTCTTAGGTTTGATGTTTATGAATTTTGAGCAGTTCAAACAAAGAGTAAATGTCCCCTCTTTAAGGCTGTTTCAAT
The DNA here is from genome assembly GCF_902827175.1 of Gymnodraco acuticeps. Lineage (NCBI taxonomy): Eukaryota > Metazoa > Chordata > Actinopteri > Perciformes > Bathydraconidae > Gymnodraco > Gymnodraco acuticeps. The sequence continues at coordinate 728,614 of NW_022990764.1, forward strand.
TGAATAACTTTTAGTGTTCGAAATTAACAATTTTTATGTAGCAGAATGTGATTTTTTTCCTACTAACTATGCAAATATTGTTTTAGGACCCCTTAGTTTATTATTGCGTCCCTTTTCCTGGGGGTCACCATCCACAATTTAGTAACCTCGCTGTAAAGCAGGTGGATGGCAGGTTTCACTCTGCATTAAAACACAAATATATCTGGAGTGACTGCTTATGATCTAGCTCTGTTTCTAAACTTCCACCTCAGACATCTGATTTATCTAAGAACACCATCAGGACGCTGAGCTAAAGGAAATATTTCTGTATCTTTGCAGCACATGATTTCAGTGACAGATTACTATGTCCTGTTAGTCTTGATTTTGTTTGTGTGTAATCTCCTCTGCAGGGTGGCACTGTGATAGGCAGCGCCCGATGCAAGGCCTTCACAACTCGTGAGGGCAGGCTGGCTGCTGCCTTCAACCTGGTGAAGAAAGGCATCACCAACCTGTGTGTGTGTGGCGGAGACGGCAGCCTCACCGGAGCCAACATCTTCCGCAGCGAGTGGAGCAGTCTGCTGGAGGAGCTTGTACAGAAAGGTGACGTGATCTCATTGTCCACTTGTCACTGTGTAGTTTACCCTAATTATGTACTTTTACTGCATTCTGGCTACAGCATGGTACATACAATTTCTATGCTGAAAAGTCCTACATAATAATTTAACATTTCCTCAATAAAATGTCTAAAACTAACTCCACCTATGATATATATTCGGTTAAATTGTTATCTTATTCCAAATGTTTCAAAGAACCCTTAAACCTAAAGATATCTGTTATTTTAATTAAAGTAAATGGTCCGTTTCATTTGGTGGCCCAAAATGGAGATATATCACCTTTGGCAGGTGTTGTAGTTGTTTTGCCAGAATCTGTCCTAAATTCACTTTTTACTCAGTTGCAACCCACATATTTATATTTAAAAAGCTAATGGTTGTTTTTAAATATATATTTTATCCAGATATGGGATTTTAAATACTGTGTTTTTAGAGAAACAAGCTGAACAAACGTTGGCAGTAGCCAAATGTCCTCTGAAACAACACTTGATACAGAAGTAATGATTTGATCTTGTTCTGGTGTGTTAAATTGTAAGCTGCTAGAATAATATCTATAACAATGCACGTGTGTCTCTTCAGGAAGAATCACAGACACTCTGGCTAAGCAGCATGGCCACCTGAACATCGTGGGGCTCGTGGGCTCCATCGACAACGACTTCTGCGGCACGGACATGACGATCGGAGCCGACTCTGCTCTGCACCGCATCATGGAGATAATTGATGCTATCATGACAACAGCACAAAGGTCAGGCACCAAGTGACATTGAACAGTGGCAGCACAAAAGCAGATGGTATTTCATCAAAGCAATTATAATGAGATCCCTTCTTACTAAATAAGTTATAGAATATGAAGATGCAACAATAACGCAGTGGTAAATATACAGTTTATACGTATAGCTGTGATGGATGGTATCAAACTACAGCTGAAATGATTAATCGATTAGTCCCTAAAAATATTATTTTTGAAAATAATTAGTTGGTATTATAATATTAATATAGATCATTTCAAATATATAGCAACAGTAGCTCTCTCATGAGAGTGTTCCGACTTTATCAGACTTATGATAATATGTGTATGTACCTGCATGGTGTAATAAGTAATTGGAATGCAATCGTGTTCTAACCCTGTCCCATTCAAGCCTCTTTGGCATGTGATCTTGCCTGGACTTGCTCCCTTAGATCTTGGCAGGCTGCAAAATGTTTTGTTTCATTATAAATCTTGTGTACATCCTCCAGCCACCAGCGCACATTTGTTCTGGAAGTTATGGGGCGACACTGTGGGTGAGTAGTAATACTTTGACCAATTCGTCCATCCTTCACATAATGCCACTGGATAAAGCTAATGATCGTGATATCCCTCCAGATATCTGGCCCTAGTGTCAGCACTGGCCTCTGGGGCTGACTGGCTCTTCATTCCAGAGGCTCCTCCCCAGGAAGGCTGGGAGGACCAGATGTGTGCCCGTCTAGAGGGGGTAAGATGAACGAAAAGGTCAAAACAAACAGTATATATTCGCCCCGGCACTTGTGTTTTCACAGGAGAGGGTTTTAAAGTAGGGGATTAATAAACATGTTCTTTGGTCTACAAGCATTTCAGGGATAAAGCTTACTGACTACTGCTTGTTCTGTTTTTCTTAATTTTTTACCTCAAGAGCCGCACAACGGGGTCAAGACTCAACATTGTAATCCTCGCAGAAGGAGCCATTGACATAAATGGCAAGCCCATCACTTCAACTTATGTAAAAGAAGTAAGTTTAAAGATTTAAGTTTTAAGATCTCAGTGTTTCCCCTCAGTTGAGCTGCTCATTCTTCCTCCTACCAACACACCAAATTCCACTCTCCAATGAAAGATTAACTAACTGATCAATATGTCTCAGTGCTCTCTCCACGTGAAAGGCACCAGTGCAACATTTCATCACTCCTATCAACCTTCACATGGAACAATGAGGGCAAACAGCATCACTTATCTGGTTGAATTGAATATTGAAGATTATGAAGGCAAATTTAAACTGGAAGATATCAGTTTGTTCAAAGTTTTCTCTCAAATGTTTGTAAAGTACGATTATCTTCTACGGTGTGAATGGCTGGTCAATGACAAGCCAACGACAAACTGAAATGCTTCCATGTGTGTTACAGCTGGTGGTACAGAGGCTCGGCTATGACACCAGAGTGACAGTCCTCGGCCATGTTCAGAGAGGAGGAACCCCCTCTGCGTTTGACAGAATACTGGTGAGTTGGACAACATACAAATGTACATGTGAATTGATTATGACAACAAAAAAACATTTTTAAAGGTTATATTACTGCTTGTAATCCAAAATCGTAATGAGACAACCGAAAACGCACACAATACCTGAAATATCAAGTCTTCAGGAGGCCCCCTCTAACGGTGTGGACTCTCTTGTGTTTCAGAGCTCTAAGTTGGGGGTGGAGGCGGTGGTTGCCCTGATGGATGCCACTCCTGACACCCCAGCCTGTGTCATCGGTCTGTCAGGTAACCAGGCTGTTCGTTTGCCTCTGATGGAGTGTGTGGAGATGGTGAGTCAATCACTCTTATCTATTTTATAATTGATTTCATTAGACATACTCACAAGCATAGGGAGGTTGCTGTATTTTTCAACTGTACCATTATTTGCAGACTAAGTTGGTGCAGACAGCCATGAACGAGAAGAGGTTTGATGAGGCTATCAAACTGCGTGGAGGGTGAGATGTTTTTCATGTATATGAAATAGTTAGAATCATTTTAATTTAATGCAAAACAGCCTTGATGCACTGTAGATCAACACATGTGCAAGTACCTTCTATACATTTAACATCCACTCAAATTATGTTTATCATACACAACATATATATATATATATACACACACACAGTATGTTGTTTTTCTGTGCAAATAATAAACATAAATAAGGGTTTTGTTGCAGGAGTTTTGAGAACAACTGGAACATCTACAAACGTCTTGCCTTCCAAAAGCCTGCCCAATATGAGGTAAGTGTCTCACACACACACACACACACACACACACACACACACACACATTCAGTAGTATCCTTACCACACAATTACAAAGGTTAAGCACAAACATGCTTATTAATATCCGACTCTTGCTGCCTCAGAGCAACTTCTCCTTGGCTATCCTGAACGTGGGGGCTCCGGCTTCAGGGATGAACGCAGCGGGGCGCTCTGCGGTGAGGCTGGCGCTCGCTAAAGGACACAAGGTCTACGCTGTCCACAACGGCTTTCAGGGACTTGCCAATGGAAACGTAAGGGAGTCTACCTCTACATCTACACCACACTGCAGCAGATTTTAACAACAAGTTATCTGTGTGGAACTGTGAGGAGACTGTTCTCTGCTGTCTGTCTGCAGGTTTTGGAGATGGGATGGCACAGTGTTGCAGGCTGGACAGGGCAAGGGGGCTCACTGCTGGGGACAAAACGGTGAGCAACAGAACAATTTCCGTAATTTAAACATTAAATATTACTGCAACAGATTCGTTTTGTACTTTCATTAAGTTCTGGGATTTTGGACATAACAATATCTTTTTGAGCAATAATTGATGCAGGAGAGGCTTCAATTAGACAGTATTACAACGTACACCTTCTCACAGAATGTGCTATACTTCCAACTAACAAGTGTGAGATTTTTCACCTCTGTTTTATGCGCTTTTTCAGAACTCTTCCCAACAATAACATGGAGGGGATTGTGGAAACCATCAGAAAGTTTAACATCTCAGCTCTGCTTGTAATTGGAGGGTTCGAGGTATAAGACAGAACTTCCAAAGACTGAACTTGTGTAATATGTTTTACTGACAATGTAACATCAAAGAGGTTTTTCATTCTATCTCTTGGTGACTTTTAAAGGGGTACGTAGGAGTGTTGCAGTTGTTTGAAGCCCGGGGTCTCTTTGATGAGCTCTGCATCCCCATGTGTGTAATCCCTGCTACCATCAGCAACAACGTCCCGGGAACGGACTTCAGCCTGGGAGCAGACACGGCCGTCAATGCTGCCATGCAGGTAATGATAAGCAGGCAACAAATTCAGTGTCAATTCGATTTTTTTTTTTGGATTAACACAAATAGAGACTGCATCAAGCCAGAACACATCAAATATACAGTAATATGAGCTGCCATCCTTAGTAGGGCTGCTCGATTATGGCAAAAATCATAATCTCCATTATTTGGGTCAATAATTGATATCACGATTATTAAAAACAATTATCCATTTACTTTGAAAACATAAATGTATTGGAGAAAAAATGTTTGAACGGTATGTTTTTAACAGTTGATTACCCGTTTTATTTCGATTATTTTGTTTTCGTAATCGTTGCAAGCCATAATTATAATTGCGATTCAAATACGATTAATTGAGCAGCCCTAATCCTTAGTACGATACATCTCAACTCTGTATTCTTTGTTTGAAACAGAGGTGACAGTATTTACACATAGTTTTTATCTTTAAACTTTGAAGGATAGGGAATCAGAGACACGCTCTAGTTACTTGCCAATGCCTTTTTTATTTAATCAATAGCAAAGTCCACATTTTAGCACGACACATGGTAATTCACGTAAAAAAACTTCCACTACTGGTCTTTCTAGACGTTGCATGATGGGCTTTTAAACTGTGCACAGTATTGTATAGGTGAGGGTTATACAAATAAAATAAAAACTCCACTTCTACAATATTGACCCTGCCTTCAATTGCTAATCTCTCCATTCACTCTGCCATTTTGATTTCTTACTCAGGGCTGCGACAAGATCAAGCAGTCTGCCACCGGGACCAAGAGACGGGTGTTTGTGGTGGAGACTATGGGGGGCTTCTGTGGATATCTGGCAACCTCCACTGGCATAGCTGTGGGAGCGGACGCAGCCTACATCTTTGAAGACCCCTTCAACATCCACGACCTCACGGTGAGTCTAAAACAAGAAATGCTCTGCTGTATTCTATTTTGTCAATAATGTTCAAATCTCTCCGTCTCTTTAATTATCTCTCCTTTTGACAGACCAACGTGCAGCATTTGGCTGAAAAGATGAAGAAGGACATCCAGCGGGGTCTAGTACTGAGGTGCACAACATTAATTTAGCCATACAGAGACTATTATGAAATGAAGAAGCTAACCAAGAAAGTGTTTTTACTTAGTTTAACAGGTTTGCATGTTAATATTTGCTGAAATTAAAATACTGCTGAGGGAAAATTAGTATTCTTTTGGGCTGTACTAAATATTTCAAAGCTTCCTCGAAACATTGAAATGTTTTACTCTTAATGACGTATTCTAAGAATGATTGGTTCTCAGCTTTTTTTTGCAAGTGGATTTAGTTTGAACCCGTGTCCTGCTCTCACTCAGTTGACAATGAAGGAAAGAGAGGTTTGGTCGAGACAATCAGATTTTTATTTGACTATCCTTTTCCTGCTAAAACATAACAGGCTCTAACAACAATAAACGTAAATATCCCCCAGTGCCCTGAGGCCGCTCTGTTTCGCACATGTTCCTCCTTTAGGACGCAGCGTCCTGCAAGAAACAAAAAGTAGGACACCAGCATAATTATATCATTGGTTTATTACCTGATTCTGCGCAGCTTTATGATCTCAGGCTGGGTTCCTCCTATCTTTGCACCAGAGCCGACTCTGTACCCACACTCCACTGCTGCAATCAGTTCAGTGTTGGACAAAAAATAGGCTACTGAGGGAAGAGTTTTATGATAGGTTTCAATAAAATGTGATAAAAAATGTACCTACTAAAAAAACATCCTCATAAAACCTGACTAATGATTTATTTAAATTGAGGATTGTTTCTGGTGATGTTATAAACTACGACCGATATCCCGAACTTCCTCTTAGAACCTCCATAGGAGCTGCCAAATGTAAATAAATATATTTTTGTCTGGAACAAAGTACCATCCTTAGAGCCACACAAGAAGGGGAAAATACTATAGATATATATATATATATATATATATATACATACTGTACTGTGTTTATGGAACAATATCTCACTACATGAAACACTGTCAGAACAAGTTTTTCATTTGTTGATAATTTTCTCTGTCATAACAGGAATGAGAAATGCCATGAGAACTACACCACAGATTTCATCCATAAGCTGTATACATCAGAGGGGAAGGGCATCTTCGACTGCAGGGTCAATGTGTTGGGACACCTTCAGCAGGTACAAGAGCCATCCACCAATGACTTCTATTACAGTGGCAATATAACATATCACTCATATCCTGGGAAGAGTCTTGCAACATATGTATTCTTCACTTGTGTTTGTAATTCAGGGTGGAGCACCTTCCCCATTCGATAGAAACTTTGGCACTAAGTTGGGCATGAAGGCAATCGAGTGGATTTCAACGAAATTAACTGAAAACTTCAGACAAGGTAATGCACTATATAAAGTCAGTTTTATAGTAAAAATTGCTCAGAAACCCAAAGTTAAAACGCCACAATTGAACCATTCCACTGTTTTCCCCCACCAGGACGCGTGTTCGCTAACTCTCCAGAAACAGCATGCGTGCTCGGCCTCAACAGGAAGGTGATCTCCTTCAACCCCGTCACTGAACTCAAGGATGTGACTGATTTTGAGTAAGCAATCTCAACACTTTCATGTCAAATAACAGAAGAGTTCATTATGATTCAGTCTTAATAAAAACATGTGGTTTGTTTTTCAGGCACCGGATGCCCAAGGTCCAGTGGTGGATTAATCTGCGGCCAATGCTGAGGATGTTGGCCAAGTACCAAACCAGCTTCTGTGAATATGTCCCAGGAGAGATTCAACATGTGACCCGGCGCTCCATCAGCATCGACTCCGGGTTCTAGACTCTCTGAAACTACAGTAAACTCTCTGCACTAACCCTTATCTGTCCTGCCTTTGTTAATTTGCAGACTACTTTCAATTTCACAGTTGTTCATGTTAACAATACTGAATACTTTTAAGACCAGCATTGATTGTGAGTCTTGTCAGTATTACAGTAGCTACAGTACATTAAATGTAAAGATTAAATTCAGGTATTCATTTATTGCAGATTGTGATCCTCTTTGTGCCAAACAAACCTTTTTTTGTTGTCAAATCACTGCCATTAAAAGACAATCAAGTGTGCCATACAGTAAAACTTAAATAAGTATGTTGAGTTTCAGAAATAATCTAATCAGGAACCTTAAGTGAAATAAGTATGTTCATGTTATCAAGCTCAAAATGATATCTTCTATCATTTGCACAAACATTTAATCATTAGTCCTGTTTGGTTTGAGATTCTGAATCAAGTTCAAATGAAGAATAGGGCTACATGTTTAACCGACAGATGTCACCTTTACCCCCAAAACACACCAGGAGCGTCTGCGTCGCGTTACGGCCGCGCCGCGGCGGTCGTAAGGATCGCGGCCACTCTAGTCAATGGGTGCTATTACACCACACGCGCCGCGTTACGGCTCAGACGCGTCCCAGAAGCGGCTCGGCGCAGCGCTTCTCTAAAATTAGGATGAATCCTATTTTTGCCGCGGCGCAGTCGTAAGGTAAACTCCTCCCCCCATCCCCCCGTAGTCTTTCAAGTAGGAGAATACATGCCAGCGTTCTCCTCCGGTTTACAGGCACTGTAAATGATATATATATATATAGAATAATTATGATGATGAATGCATATTTTTTTACCACTAAAATACAGCAACACATCTTTGATTCATGTCGTTTATAACTGGAATATTACAATTATTATTAACTGTGTCTGTAGTCTACAACACAACAAAATAGGAAATAACAACAATAAACACGATTTAAACAGACACAAACATAAACCATTTAACTACGTATAGCCTACTTACTTGTAGAAGTACAAATGTCCAGGAAATATTCCAAAATCAACAACAACTGCGAGGCTGCACACACGACGCTCCGCTTCCGCAACGTTTTGAAACGCGTCTGGTGTGTGTTGTCGCAGGAGGAGGTCGCAGCGTGGCGCAGCCGCAACGTAACGCGGCGCAGACGCTCCTGGTGTGTTTTGGGGGTTAGACTTTCTGATTGGATTACCTAATTATTTTTTAAGTTTTCTGAAGTATATGTTTTTAAAGTCAAATGACGCATTATATTTTAATATATAATTTGCAGAACAGAAATCTGAACATTGGAATGGAAATATGACAAACAAAAATGTGGGTATGAAAGTGGACATGTTTTGCCCGTAGTGTCTTGCTTTAACTTCCCTAATGACAGGAAGGGACTCATGGGACCAGAGAAAGTAACATTTCATTTCTGAAGTTTATTTCAACATGTAACACACTTCACAACTACTGTACTTACAATATGGAAAACTGAAAAGGAATATGAACACATTTGAGTATTATTTTGATATTGCTTTTTTCCATTAAAGGTCTATCAACAGTTACAACATGTTCTTTGTTGTGTGAATAGTTATTAAAATAAGGTTTTAAGTTGCATTAAAAAAAATAAAAAAAATGACATACCATTTAACGTGGTGGTGTTAAACCATAAACCTTTCCCTAAGCTTAATTAAAAACAATAGAAGAACATTACAGAAGAAAACGGGTAACAAAGTGTTCTCAGAAACACCATTTTCAGTATTTAAATGTTGTTGCTACACATCTCAAAAGTTAAATGAGAACGGAAACTCATCCCTGGTTGTATTTTTGTTCGTTGTCTGAGGGCTGTTGGAGCTGAAGCCAAAATGGAAGTCTTCACTTTGCTCTGGTTGGCCGAACAGAAACTCGGGACCTGCAAAATGATACACATACATGTAGTTCAAAGCAGGTTATACACATCTCTAAATTAAAGACATTTGATTTGAGACTTACCAGGTGCAGACTTTGTTTCTGTGGTTTTCTGAAAGAAGATAGACAGAGTTTGATATTTTAGTTTGAGTAGTATTGTATAAAATATAGTTGGATAAAAGTACAAATGCAGTACCTTTTCATTAAAAAAAGGGCTGGTGAAAGCGAAAGATGAGTCCTGTAAAGAAAATAAGATGTAATAAACAAGAGAAGTTATTTCTGTTAAATCACTCTGTCTTTTGCCCACTCCTCACCTCTTCCTGTGACATGCCCACGTCAAATCCAAACCCAGAGAAGCCTGTGGTGCTGGGGTCAGAGTGCAGAGAGAACAGGAAAGCTGGAGATTTGGTGTCAGTGGAGCCTGGCTGTGGGGAGGCGGTAGGGCTAAAGCTGTAGTGAGCAAATGAAACATAGTTTTTAGTGGCAGTCTTGACAATAATTCAAAGTATTGGACAATTCAAAAAGCCGTACTTAAATGGGAACGCTGGGGTAGAAAACACAGCTGTCCTTTCTGCCACGGAGGACTGAGGATGCGTCTCTTTAGATGTCTGATGGAAAGCACCAAGGTCCTCATTGTCGCTCAGTGGCTGCTCTTCATATGAAGCGTCCTCTTTCCCCACATCAGCCTCCACTCCTTCCTCCACATCCGACACATAGATTTGCTGTTCATATGCAGAACAATCTCTTTAACGCATAATATGATAACTGTTAACCGTATGTGATTATCCTTGGTAGTTATTGATTGATTCTTGAGAGAGCCGTTGCTCACGATTTAGTATTTAAATTCCATAAAGTTGATAAACTTGTTGGGACAGATTACAAAAACATGCCATTAATCTATTAATAATACTTTTAGTTCCTATTATGACACAACATGACACTGTGTTGTTTTTAGGGGTACAAAGTATTATAGAAAAAAAACCTACCAAGACCTGATCCTCTCGTCCAGTTTCCTGCTCCTCAGTGTGCATCTCATCTTGCGGTATTTGTTCTGAAGAAATAAATATTTGCTGATGGGTTTGAAACATAAATATGCAAATGTCGCAAATAGTGTATAAAGTGTTTTTATTAATTGAAATGCGTAGGGAGCTTTACTCTACTTACCATCCAATGGATGAGATGACCACAGCTCATCGTTGTCTTTCTCTGGGGAAGAGCTGCAGGTCGTCGTATACTGGACCTCATTTTCCTCAGAAAAGTCTTCATCATTTGCCTCTACTGACGCTTTATGGCCAGACTGCAATCAATCAATAATGAAACACTATTTACATAGCACATTTCGAAACAAATCAGATGCACTTAAAAAGGTTCTTTACAAGCAATTGACCAAACTAAGAATTTCAAAAGTAGTGAATCTTAATAAAATATAGTAGAATAGAATTATAATGATCTACAAAAATGTTGATCCAACAAAAGGGAGTTAAATTAATACTAAAGATGATAATAGAAAAGTATAAATAATACAATTATTATAATCACTACCTAAAAGTGGCATAATGTGTGCTCTACCTTTTGTCTCAGTAAGGTTCATGATGAAATGCAAGATGTGTCCAGGTTTTTGTTAGTGGCTATATGACCCGTTTCAACTTTTACATTTGATAATTGCTAGAATTTGGCCAGCTCTAGGATTCCGTTAGTACTGTTGTTTGATATATCCAAGTACCTTTGTCTGGTTGAGATGAAGAGAGGAGATGTCAATGGAAGAACTCTCATCCTCTGCCTGAGGATCTAATTGTTTCTCTGCTTGTGCTATGGGATGCTGGTCAGAAACACTAGAAGGAAAAATTAACTCAATCTGAGAAAAACTGAACTTTTCTTTGCTTTGGCTTTTTGTCATTGTGATATTTATAAGATTCACTGAAAGATACCTGTCTGGTAATTTCTCAGGGGAAGAAGAATCAATTACTGGACCTGGTCAGGCAAAAAACTGTATCAGGAGCTGTAAATATATCTTACCAGAGCAAGTTATGATATTAAAAGTGTATTACCAGTGAGATGGTCCAGCTGCTTCTGTTTCATTGTTATTTGATCATCACAAGCCATGATCCTAGACTCAATCTCTTCTATTTCAGCCCGCAGCCCAAGGAGTATTTGAGCAAGAGGATTTTGGCAATAATATTCTTTGTGTGACTGGAATATCTTCCTGTAACTTGCAATTCTCTGTTCGTAGACCTCTCTTTTTGGGATACAAATAAAGAACAATTCAGCTTGGTTTATTATGGCACCCCAACAAATTAATTAAATGCAAACAACATAGTTAACTGAACCCACATGTCACGGTTATAGCTGTCTTTTCCGTTCTCCAGTTCTGTTTTGAGTGACTGCTCATACTGAAGAAGCAGGCTGTTAGTTGCCTTCATGCTAAAGTTACAAGGATGACAATCAGAAATATATTATATCCACACTTCCCCGCACTGCTAATAATAATAAGTTATATGTACATTTTGGTTAAGTATCAACTTGGTTCATCATAGTTTGTCTCATGCATTACCTAGTCAACATCATACCTTTTAGCATTAGCCTTATTATGTATCACAGTGCTCTGCTTCACCCTGATTCCCTCCTCAAGTTTCTGGATTTCACTGTGGATTGTTTGAAGGCAAGACCTCCTCTCAGCAGTGTCAGCTCTGCAAACTGTTCACAAAAATATAAGCACTTCAAAGATACCATTTCAAAACAAACACTATATTGTAAACGAAGTGTTTATTTGTTAGCATTAACCTTACCTTTAATTTGTTGTTCGATTTCATTCTTCTTTTGGGAAAGCTCCCGAGTTTGAAGAGCTATAAAATACAAACAATAGTTACCTTATTTAAAAATGACAATTATTCTTTTCACTATTATTATGAATAATTGTAATTATCACTTCGATTGAATTTGCTCTGGTTTACACCAACACCAAAACTGGCTTTCTAGTAAAAACCATTAGCAAAGCAGCTAGCATTAGATAACTTTAAACTTGCATGCTAATGACATCATTTGAAAACAAAACTTTTAACATACAATTAAGTTCAAATATAAACTCACCGAACTGAAAGAGGAGGCTGTCAATATTATTAAGTGAATATTGGTCGTTCATTTTGACACCAGGCTAATGTTAGTGGTTAGCGACGTTAGCTCACGCGGGGCGGGCTGCTGCTGTCAACGGCTCAGACGTTAGGAGACTTCAGCTGCGCACGGTTCTTTGAGCTCCTTCCAAGTAAAATACAAAGTTTTAAATAACTTGGTCATTGAGGAAAATACCATACATTCATTCTGTGGCCTCAGTTAAGAACCTAAAGATACTGTCAGTCATTCAAGTTAAGCTGGCTACCTTTTAGTTAGCTTTGGAGTGGACATTTAAGCTAGCAAACGTTTTCGGGCCATCATACAAGTGCCCGTGGCTTTATAAAAAACACTTCATTAGCAATGTATTATACATTTTGCTTTAAGTGAAAGTTAGTGACCACCATAGCGATACTGCTATACATTTCTTAATATATTTAATATATATTTTCTATCCAAAAAATGTATTAAGCCAAGCCTATGGCCTAGTATGTTGTGTTGCATTATAAAATAATTCATAGGCTAACGTTTTTAAACTGACGCAATACATATTCATAGTCTGTACAATAGGTTATTATATAAGATTATTTTTAATATATTCATTTTGAGGGTTATTATTTCCAACGTTTTAAGGGCATACATACGGTGCTTAAAATAGTGCTTTCAGTATGCTTTTCCTCCATCATTTTCCAAATGATGTCAATCAGGAGGATCACGGATCAGGATTGGTGGGACAGAGGGCTGGAGGCTGGAGGGGCGGGTTTAGTGCTATTCTGGAAATCATTTTTGCGTAGCGCATCTGTATGATGTGTATCGGCAAAAATACAGCCTTGTGATGTGTGGGGTCTTCCAGTGATTTATCCACACACGGTTACGTTTATTTACCCGGCTCTTGTCTAACATTTTAAAGGTAAGAAGATTACATTTGAATTGCACTTCTATTTAGATTACATGTTGTTCGCCGGCTGGCGTCTGCAGACAAAAGAGCGGACATGGGTGGGATTTAAATGGGAGGGGATCAGCTGTGTGAAGAATGGGTTGTTTTTTCGATTCCACCCCCACCAATGAAATTAAGCATTCGTCTCGAAAACCACTCAATCCGTCAATTAATTGTGTACTTTTTCATTTTGTCTGTAAAAGAAACAGGATGGTGTAAACAGATCAAGTTCGCGGTACATTTACTGAGAGTAGGATATCGTTGTCCTGTCATGCAAAAAGAATGACAACCCCCATTTGAAGAATTCATGTATGCCTCGTTTGTTATCTGTATTTCGTCTGTCTGGTTCTATATGCATAATTCCATATAAAAGATAATGTGAGATTTTGTATATTTGGTACATATGTAAAAAAACGCCTCTGCAGAATCTAGGCCAGGCTCACTCTACATAGAGGAGTGTATTATTGTGACAGTAAAAAAACATGGCTGTTCTTTAATGCCTCTTTCTCTGTTTGTGTGTGTTTGTGCTTTTTCATCCACCCTGAAATCTTCCCTAGATTTAACTTTTGAACATAATGAGTAGTCTGTGCTGCTCAGATCTTCAATTTTAGTCTTCATATATAGCCCATCATAAAGTAGCCGAAGGGTCAAAGAGTTTACAGGATCAGAGGAGAGCATGGCCCAGCTAGAGGAGCCCCAAACTGAGGGAGAAGGCAGCCCCCAGATGATCTCCTTAAGATCAGAGATGTCAGGGAACCATGTGGCCGATGGAGAAGTGGGAGCCCCCATAAGGAGGAAGAGGAGGAAGAAGAAAGACCAGCGTCCAGAGTCCATTATTGTTTACCACTCTGAAATGGAGAGGGGCTCTGGAGAGGACCAAGGCAGTGAGGAGGGAGCAGAGAGGAGCACGGAGGAGGGAGCCAAATTCCTCTGCACACCTGCAGGAGAAGGTGAGAGACTTGTCTTTTAATATCAAGAAGTGCCATTATTATCACAGAAGGAAAGTTAGGTGATGTGTTTGACATACAGTCTACTGTGCAATTTACACCATGCATATTGACTACATAATAAAACGAAAGAACAATTTATGTATTTGTTATTAGCATATGGCCATTTTAAGGATAACATAATTTGACAGGGAAAAAAGACTAAGGCTGCGACCAAGCACATGCTTGCATCCAAGCCTCTTTCTTGTAGGCCACTTTCCCTGCAACATCCATTTAGCTAATTGGAATGATCATAAATATACACTCATACCCCCACACACTTGAAGCATTACTTCAAACTCTTAGAGTGGAAAATTGCAGCAGGGAAAGGTTAGGCGTATTTTGTGAATCGACCTATATAAATTATGGTTACAGCTGAAGAGCAAGAATGTGAGTTTACCACATTCTCTTCTTGTTGGCTTTTCATTTAGCTGTTTGTCATAAAGGTAACTGTCTCTTGTTTCATAATCTCTTAACAGAAGAAGGGTGGAGCCTTCCTCCAGACAGCCGCTACGTAACCCTGACTGGCACCATCACCCGAGGAAAGAAGAAGGGTCAGATGGTGGACATTCACCTCACTTTGACAAAGAAGGAAATCAGGGATCTGGCTAAGTCAAAGGAACGCCTCGACGCAGAATGTGAGGCAGGGGAAGGCTACAAACGCAACTGCGGCTTAGGCGTGTGTCAGGGACCCCATGTCGTCCTGTGGAGCCTCTCCTGCGTTCCTGTGATTTTCCTCCTCTCCTTCATCACTTCCTTTTACTACGGCACTCTTACCTGGTACAATGTCTTCCTGGTGTACAATGAGGAGCGGACGTTCTGGCACAAGATTACAATATGCCCCTTCCTCATCATCTTCTACCCCATGCTCATCATGCCCATGGCGCTGTCCCTGGCTCTGTACTCTGCCGTGGTGCAGGTGTCCTGGGCCTTCAGTGAGTGGTGGCAGGATGTCAGAGATATGGAGAAAGGTTTCTGTGGCTGGGCCTGTGGGAAGCTGGGACTGGAGGACTGTTCCCCCTACAGCATAGTAGAGCTTCTTGACTCCGATACTGTTTGTGGCACTCTGCATAGCAAGGCCCCCAGTGAACTCGCCCAGACATCATCAGTGTGAAGTGGTGGTATGCTGAGGTGCAAGGCACATATAGGAGTAGGCCTAAATCCAAGTTATACGCAAGAAAGTTAGAGTCGCTTATGGGGAAGTACTTGAAAGCTTTTCTGTGATTGATGATCAAACACTACCTGAACAGTTCCGAAATTCAGATCTATTATGCATTATGGGATCCAGGCCACTATAAATTATTCCTCTAAGCATGCGAGTGGTAATCTTTGTTATTTTTAAGTTGTTATGGTTATCCTCCAACAACTGAATCCTTCTTATAACTTTTTGATATTTTAAGGCCTCAGTGCCTCCTGTAGTGAAGTTTGGATAATCTCACCTTGTTCACTGCTACATATGTTGTTGGAGGCCTGAAAGTTCCACCAAGTTCCACTTCATCTGTAAATATCTGTAATTAAATGTATGTGCTCACAGAGCTGCGCACTGACGTAAAAAACTGGATGCATTTCAAATGCTTGTATGTAAAGTCATCATAATCTGTGAAGTTGTATTTGAAGTAAGGCTGGATTACTAACAGGAAACAATGGGTTCAGAAATTGCTTTATTAAATGTGTTTTATTACTGATTGATCTGGGTGTATGCACCATCCAAAACAATATTGTTCAAATAATGAGCACTGGGGGAAACACAACAACTTTCCCCTTTACCCTCACTAGCATTTCCTTTAGTTACTGTGGTTCCACGGCTAGTTCCGTTATTTGGGATGGTGACCGCAAATAATTGACATTGCTTGTCTTTGGTAACTTGGGATAGCTACCAGGAAAAAGAGAGATGCATCCTCTTCCTGTTGCTTTGTTCTTCTTCCTGTTTCTATTGTGCAAATAACATTTATTGTACAATTGATAGGAAATCCTTATTGGAATGATCAGTCCAGTTTTTTTCGGGGGGGGGGGGGGGGGGGGGAATATCAAACCATCTTAATCCATTAATAAATACCTGTATTTTTAGGATGATATTGTTTTAAATGGTGCATATTCCTAAAATGTTTTGCATTTCGTAAAGGAAGTTGCTGACACGAGTACTTACTAGTGTCTGGGCATCTAAATGTTGCTGCTTTGTGCACACATTAAGTACATAGTGTTACAGTGTTCTGACAGACAGAAGAACAGGGTTATCAGGTTAATCCAACCATTTCTTTGAAGCCATAGTCAGAAAAAGCTGACAAATTAGGCATTTCTCTGGTGTAGTCATGTGTTTTCATTGTCATTATTCATATATTTAAGGCACCATCAACACAGATGTGTGTGATCTTAAACTGCATGTGTTGTCTTCACAGTAGTAATTTTCCAGTGTTCATGTTACATTTATACCCAGTTACATTTGAATGTTGATTTAATTTATTTTATATATTTAAGACTACTCACTTCCTGTATTTGTTGTAGCTATTTGTTTTATACTCTGGCACTAAATGTATTGCAAATGGTTATCATGAACAGATTTTGTTGGTTTAAGTTGATCAGATAGTTAAAATATTTGTTTTAAAAAATATTTATGATCAGTCCTTGTTTGATTGTATTATTCAATTTGGTTTCAAACAAACAGTGACATTAATCAGTGGTTGTGTCTTTATTCCATGTTACATGTTGTGAGACCACAGGATGCAAAGTACACAAATGAAATAAAGTCTTATGTCATTACATCACAACTTTATGACATTTTGGGGGTAAAACAAACAAGACACAATGGGATGTTTTATGGGAGGTTGATAATGTCTTGAAAAACAGTCAGTTTACAGTGTTTCCCTGAATGGTGACAACAGACGAAGCTAGCTCCCTGGGGTCAGGGTGTTTTAGATCTGATTATTGGCACCCTGGTGTTACACTGGGATGTTAAGTAAAGAAAATCCATATGCTCCAAAACACACATGAACCAACAAGGCCAGTTTTAAAGTCTGATTGTGGGGAGCTAAAGCTTACACAATTTGTTGAGTCCTCAAAAAAAAAAGTGTTCTGGAAATGAAGAGGTTTATGTATTATGTGTAAAGAAAGTTTAAGCAGCATTTAGACCTTAATGTAGGAAAAACATTTTAATAAACAAAGACAAAAAAAATCCTAAATAATTCAACAGTTTGAGGGGAGAAGGTGCTTAATGGAGACTTTGAGTATTTGGTTTATTTCGATTTTATTTATTTCTATTTGTATTATAACATATTTTTTGGATCAGCTTTAATTCCCAAGTAAGCGTGTACCCATTCCGGGAATTTGATTTCAGTTGTGTTTTTTTCTAAACATACATGCACAGAAATGGACATACAGCTAAAACAAGACTAAACAAAGGTTAACTAAAATATGTTACTACCATAAACATTTCGCAACTAATATACAGTGTATAAAAACAACACAATATAACTTTAACAGTTACACAGTGGTACAATGTTGGAAAGTGCAAATGGTGCTGGAATAATAATGATAGGTTGCTTTATATATATTTGCATTACTAGTATTTCTTTATTATGTATTTAGTTGTTTATACTGATATACAATTTATAATATCCTGCCTACCAGTCTATTAACACAATAAGCACAGACTATGGGACACACATTGCAGTGTGCAATGTACAACGCTGGAGGGCGTTTGACCTACATCCTATAATTACATTTCATTGCACTCTTCTCGGGAACAGCACGACACTGTATCCACTTTATACAAGTGCGGTATGTTACTTTAAATAGTACACCTAAATAGTGATTTTACATTAGTATCCAATAAACTCTACCACTTCGTAAAGTGCTGTCTGATATATGAATGCGGCACAATTATCCCTGGAAACCGGAACCAAGTTATTGTTCCTGTAGTTCACTATTTCTCTCCGGAGCCATAACAGAGTGACACGCAGTCTTAGGAAGAGGGAAAAAAGAAGATGGCAGGTTCCAAAGTAAGTTCATTTTTCTTTATTTTCTATAAGTAATCTATTAACTTAATGTAAAGCGTTGTTAGCCTATGTTTTCTGTTTAATTCTGGAGGTTTGCAAACACAAGAAAAACAATGTTTCTCTTATCCTGAGCTTCAGAAGTTACACGGCGTGACCAGTGTTTGGCGGCGATACGTTCGGACATGTTGGTGCTAACGCTGTCACGCCCCCAATTGATTGTATACAAAACATTACACAACTGTACTGGTTTGACAGAATGAGGACCAGGTTCTGCCTTTAATGAAATACACAATATGTTCTTTTATTGTTTGTTGTCTTTAGTCAGCGTTGGTGTTGTGCATGGATGTTGGGTTCTCCATGTCCAACTCCGCCCCGGGTGAAGAGCCTCCCTTTGAACTTGCCAAAAAAGTCATTCAGAAGTTTGTCCAGCGCCAGGTAAATGTTTACTACACGTCTTCCTAAAACGAGGAACAAATACCATGAGGATCTCTGTCATCTTTGACACACTATGAACATGTCGTTCACAGGTTTTTAAAGAGACCAAGGATGAGCTGGCTTTAGTTCTGTTTGGCACAGACTCCACCAACAACTCACTGGAGCAGGACGACCAGTACCAGCACATCAGCGTGCATCGTCACCTCACGGTGCCTGACTTTGAGCTTCTGGAGGAAATAGAGAATCAGATCCATCCAGAGAGTCAGCAGGCTGATTGTATCCTTTTGCTCAGTACTTTAACCCCAAAATTAAACCTGTATAAAGACTACAACTTATAGTACTTTACATTTGAAGAATGTTTAGGTAAAAGTAAAAAAAGAAGAAGAATGTAATTTAATGTGTAACCAAATTGAATAGTGATTTTGTTAATTGTATATCACATCCAAGGTTAGTTGTTGTTTTATTGGATTTGTTTGTGATTGTTGCATCAATGTGAAATACTTCGTTTCAATGTGTAATTAAGGTGGCACAAGACACAATATTTGCTTTAACCTATCATTGTGAAGTTGCACAATGTAATAGCTATTCTACAGTATATATGTGAGAAAACATGTTACCTCCTTCACTCCGATCTACAGGGCTGGATGCTCTTGTTGTGTGCATGGATCTCCTCAAGAAAGAAACACAGTAAGAAGCTCCTTGTATCACATTCTTAGTTTTCGCAATTCAAAGAACAAACAAAAATAATGTGTATCCATTAAAATGTTTATTTTGCTGATGGTATTGTTGGTTTTTCATTGTGTTGGGTTTTCTTTTCAGGGGGAAAAAGTGTGATCGTCTCAACGTTGTCCTCCTGACTGATCTCAACACGCAGGCCAGCTCAGAGCAGCTCGATGTCATTATTGAAAACCTGAAACAAGCCGACATCACCCTGCAGTTCTTGTAAGGTTCAGACCCACAAACTATGTGTCATTTTAAATGACATATTATATGAATAGACCCAAAACATTATACCAATAAGGTTAAAGAATAATGATGATTTATAATGTATTTGTGTTCATCAATACTTATATAAAATGGCAGACATCTATTCTGATAAAACCTTCAATCTTAAATGTGTCTCTTGTAGAAATGTTAAGATTCACCGATTCGCATCGGTGCACCGGCATAAACGTTCAAGATGCGAGTGCACCGGTTGAAAGAGTGCACATCGGCTACAGTTTGGGTTGAACCGGGTTGAACTCGCGATGCATCGATTGCGTAGCGTCTTTGCATCGGTAAAAAAACGATTCATTCATATAAAATCCCCTCATCTTGTCAACGCTCAGCAGAGACGATCTTTGATATTTGCTTCGCCACTACAGAGGCCGAGAGTCTCAGTTATCAACACACACGGAAGTTGAGGAGAAAGAGAAACACAGCGCACCGAAAAATACCTACAAATCAAACGTTTGGCAACACTTCGGATTGTTCAAGAAAGACGGTGTAATAGTCCTTTATGCTATAGAGTTGACCGCAGGTCATGGAGAGTAATAAGGTATCCGTAGACTTTTGTATGAGGTATCTTTATTACTTAACAGGTCTACAGCCATGATACATAGATCCGTCCTAGATGCAGGCTTGCATACACACAGTATCACTCCGCAGCCGCACCCCATCAGTAACGTCCTGATGGTATATGTACGCGGCACAGACGGTCAACTTGAAAAATCGCTCGCAAATTGTTAACGATGCCGAGCCGCTTTAAAGTACACAAGTAGTACGAGGAACTTAGCGACGCACATAAAGAGGCGACATGGGGTCTGCGGCTGAAAAGAGAAACCTGAAAGTTAGACATATGAGTTAAATCACTCAGTGAGGTGTTCTGTCAGAGAGAGTGGTGTTTAGTTTACAGCAGCCTGTGACGGCCAATAATAATTTAAATGTATTCCTCACTGTAAGCAGTTATGAAATACCTGTTTGTGAAAGGTTATTTGTATTCTTTATTGTTCATATAGAACCCACTGCTTTCTGCTCACTGGTGAGTTAGCCTATGAATGAGTGTTAAGCACATCAGGCTGGCAGCTGTATGGGCATTGCACTATGGTAGTTGTTATTTGCACATTGTTAATCATGAGCAATGCATCCTTACATTGTTTAACTGTGAGGTGTTATACAATTGTACTGTACTCTGGAGAGCTTTTAAAGGTAAAAAAATAAACGGCATGATGGGATGTGCAGTACCAAATATGTACCAGATAACTGCTAGAATCCACTTCAAGACAATGGTACTTACGTACCATGCTGCGAATGGATCTGGCCCTTCCTACATCCAGGACATGGTTAAACCGTACACCCCAGCACGTGCACTCCGCTCTGCATCAGCCAAACGGCTCGCTGCACCCTTGCTGCGAAGGGGACCCAAGTTCCCATCAGCAAAAACACGTGGGTTTGCTATCCTGGCTTCAAAATGGTGGAATAAGCTCCCCATTGACATCAGGACAGCAGATAGCTTACACACCTTCCGGCGCAGACTGAAAACTCATCTCTTTCGACTCCACTTCGAGCGATAGAACTATTAACAAAGCACTTATATACTAATAAAGGACTGGCTTACCTAAAGCCAGTTGAGTAGCACTTGAAATGTTTGGCTCTATGAAACCTGATGTACTTATATGATTCTGTTTTCTTCAAGTTTGGTCGAACGCACTTATTGTAAGTCGCTTTGGATAAAAGCGTCAGCTAAATGCAATGTAATGTAAAGCACTTTTTTGTTAATGTATGATTTGCTGCATATAAGGAATAAAACAAAAATCCTCTGTCGTACCATATTGAAGTATCATTATTTTTGCATTGTGTTGAATCGCATCGTATCGCACCGAATCGCATAATGTTGAATCAAATCGTATCGAACTGTATCGCAACAGGGGTGAATCGTATCGTATCGCATCGCCTGGTGTTTCAAATGTATCGTTAATGTATCGTATCGTTAATGTATCGTATCGAGATGCACATCGCATCGGCCTCAGTGATGGAGATGCACATCCCTAGTCTCTTGTAAAGAACATTGAGTGTAGTTAATAACATTGTATCCTTCCTCGGACCAAACCCTTTTCAGTTTGCCCTTCCCTGCGGAGGAAGATAAAGAGGTTGGAGGAGATGCTGGCGAAGGAGGCCCCGGTCACCCAGGCACAGGAAAAGGTCTGTCCAGGGAACAGCAGAGTGGCCTGGACATGGTGAAACACATCATGCTGAGCCTGGATGAGGAGGACGGCTTGAATGAAATTTACTCCTTCAGGTCCGTTAGCTCATATTAACACAACATTTCCTAGTGTATACAGTCTATGGATATTTCTCTTGTCTAATATATATATATGTTTTTCTCTCTGAACCACATGGTGATCTCTACACTCAAAAGTTGTAAATCTCTATTTGGATAAATTCATATGACTTGGCTTTCCATGTGCTTCACTCACACTGTAGGGAAGCAATCGAGCAGCTGTGCATGTTCAAGCGCATCGAGAGGAAACCCATGGCCTGGCCCTGTCAGCTGACCATCGGCAGCTGTCTGTCTATCCGTATTGTTGGATACAAAGCAGTAAGTCTACAGTGAAGACAACTGGATACATATGTACTATATGCACATTACACAGCTCTTTGACTGTACAAATATTGAGTTCCTTTCTGGGAAAAGTGCTACTCCACATGTTATCATGTCACTGCAGTTACTGTCAAATCTGTTTTGTGAGACCTTGTAGCAACATGTATTCCACTTATTTCTTACTGCTATTAATGTCAAGATTGTTGTCTTATTTGTATTATTATAACATGAATACAAATCAAGTTTTTCCCAGTATGTATATTTTGACTCAAAGTAATTTTTAATAGTATTGTTTAGTTATGAGTTAATGTGTAGTTTTGCTCATTCACTTAGTGAATTTGAAAGGAATCTCTGACATTTCTTTAACCTCCCTTTTGAGTAATTGAAATACACAGATGACAGCCTGTCAGTAATAGTGAAACACATGAAGGTTTTCTCATCAGCAACCACTACTTACCATATTCCAGGTGACAGAAGAGAAACTGAAGAAGGTATGGGCTACAGTCGATGCTCAATCAAACCAGAAGGAGGACGTGAAGAGAGAGACTGTCTACTGCCTGGATGATGACAATGAGACAGAGGTGCTAAAGGAGGATACCATCCAAGGTGAGAAAGTTATTTTCTAATTAAATAACTCAATGTTGAACTTATCACTTAATAATTCCCAAAACATTGTTTTTCTTGTCCACAGGTTTTCGTTATGGAAGTGATATTATTCCCTTCGACAAAATTGATCAAGAGCATATGAAATACAAGCACGACGGGAAAAGCTTTGCTGTTCTCGGATTCGCCAAACAGAACATGGTATAATACGTTATGCTACTGTGATCTGCTATCAGGGTTTCTTTCTTCCCCCATCTTAAGTCATTTTAATATTGAGTATCATTTTAGACATTTCCTGTCACAAATTGTTACGGTAAAAAGAGGCTAGGGTTCCTACTCAATACATCCGATACTTATCAGTTAAAATATACTAGTGATAAGGAAATCCCTACTTTAATACTTAACTGGTTGCTTAATTTTTTTCATCTGTCTGCAGATACGTCGCCATCAGTTCATGGGGACTCAAGTCATCAAGATTTTTCCTGGCAGAGATGATGAGGTGAGAATGGAGAGACCCGACATGTTGCTGGTGACTGCACGTTGATACTGACCTGTCTGTGTTCCTACTGTTCTGCAGCATGCAGGAGTTGCACTGTCCGCTCTCATCCGAGCACTAGATGAACTCAACATGGTGGCCATTATACGTTACGCGTATGACCGACGCTGCAACCCTCAAGTAGGAGCAGCCTTCCCGTGCATCAAGCTGGACTATGAGGTGACATCACAGAATGCTAAACATGCTGTTTTTATTTAATCTGTCATATAGTGCTAAGGATCTGTCTCTCCTCCTCAATAGTGCCTGATGTACGTCCAGCTGCCCTTCATGGAAGACCTGAGACAGTATACATTCCCTTCCCTTGAAAACAACAAAAAGTTCACTCCGTCAGGTACTAAACGCCTCATAGAATTAACTGATAACTCACAAAACTGACTGCAGATTCTCCACAAGAGGGAGCTTTCTGATCATGATCACAGCAGCAGCTAACCTATTTAGACCTGCGGGTCTGAACCATAGACTGTATATATAAAGGTCTGAACATGACATTGTTGCCCCTTCAAGTGAAAAAACTGCTTTTACATTGTGTAACGTGATCGACAATGTGTACATATATTCTTTAATCTAAATCATTTTTGACTACTTCAGTGAGAGATGCAGGAATGGACTTGAATGTATTTGTGTGTGTTATGTGATTTCCCTAGACACCCAGCTGTCTGCTGTGGACTCTCTTATTGACTCCATGATGCTGGTTGAGAAGGATGAAAACGGGGATGAAAAGGATATGTACAAGGTCCATAACATTCCCAACCCTTCCTTCCAGAGGCACTTCCAGGTACTGCACTTTGTATTGGAGAGACAGTACATCTATTACCTTCTCGTTCTGAGGTTAAGTTTTGAAGGAGACAGAGAAGTCATTTTTTTCATGACCTCAAAAAAAGACGTGATGTCTCTGACTGGAGCTTCACCAGCTAGAAACTGTTGATACTCAATGTGGATTTATTCTTCCTCAGTTACTGTCTGTCTCACCCACCTTACCGACATTTCCTTCAGTGTGTGCATCATCGGGCAGTAAGTCCCGGCACCCCGCTTCCCCCCATGGAGCCGTGGCTGAAGGCTGCTCTCGAGCGCCCTGATGTCATTACTGAACGCTGCCAGGCTCCACTCGAGGAGGTGAAGAGGAAGTTTCCTCTCACAGAAGTGGAGAAGAAGAAGAAGGTCAAGACTAGTGCACAGATATTTGGCAAAGAGTAAGTTGAATTAAGTGTGGTGGTGGGTATTTGATGTTACAGACAGAGCTGTTAGTCATGGAGTGAAAAGTATTTGATCTGTCAAAATGACTCATTATATTACAAGATTATGTCAAATTATCAAAAACAGTAGTGTCTGTGCCAAGGTTTTACAGATTATAAAACTATTTTCAATATTCAAACTACCCCAACTGTCAAAATTGCAAAGAAAATACATGTATTTGTGTTGTAAGACCTTTATCAGGCCATTGTCAAATGGGTCTGCAACATAACCCACATTACATTGTCTTTGTGCAATAGAAAGGCTTAAATACCATTAATGTATTCTATTAAGATCAACATTATCCTAAATGCCAGAAAAGTAGAACTCTGTATAGAAACAATCTCTAGTCTGCCTCAAACTTCTTGAATTAAATGGGCAGATTCTGTTTACTTTTTGCTAGACGGAGTGCAAGTCTGCAACCTTTAAACTACTCGTCCCTCCCCTGTCTGATGAAATAGATGTGTGAAGTGTAAATTCATCTGAGTTATAATGACCCCTTTGGCCGTTTACAGCTCTGAGGAGCCAGGTGCCAAGAAGGCCAAAGAAGAGGAAGACGAGGAGGATTATAGCCTGGCTAACATCGCTGAAGGCCCTGTTACTTCGGTGAGCATCAGGGGAGCTGGACTGCATAATAATCCTAGAGAGACAACCACTTTTTAAAAACATCAGCTATTCTTAAAAGAGTACTTCACCACTTGTTTGAACCAGCATACTTTACAATTTCCATTTCACTTCAATCCTGTCATTTTCAACACTTAACTAGGTGGGAAGCGTGGATCCAGCCAGAGACTTCCGGACTCTGCTCAAGAAGAAGAGTCTTTCATTTGGAGAGGGTGAGGTCAAATTCTTCCGTCTTTTTTTCCCGATGGAGCTGGACTGATAAAAAATGTTTGTTTATATTATAAGCTGCCATGACTCAAGTTCAGCCCTTGTAATTGTGTTTATGTTTTTCTTTGCCTGTGGTGACCCCCGTGTCCTTCCCAGTCTGTCAGCAACTGACTCACAGGATAGAGCAGTTGCTTGGCAACAAGAACACACACTACTACATGAAAAGCATCACCTGCATCGAGGCTTTTAGAGAGCAGTCTGTTAAGGTAAACAAACGTTCCCTATCTTCCATTTGTGGAAATGAATGATTAATATGAGAGTCTGTGTGGAACAAATCTTGATCGGAACGCAACGTTTTGGTTTTTGCTTTGGAGATAATGACCGAACTGTCGAAGATAACAATGAGTAAGTTGAAATTTCGCGACTTGAGCCGAGGCCAGCTCTTTTGTGAGTTGTGTTTTTAGGAGACTCATAAACAGATCATGAATGATGCATGTCTTTCGTTATTCAGCTGGGGGATGCCAGTCTGTACAATGGCTACCTGCAGTCCCTGAAAAGAAGCATCCCAAACCGAGGGCTGGAGGTCTTCTGGGACCTGCTTGTTCAAGGTATGATAAGCCTCTTTACTCGCAGCTGCAGAAAACCTAAAGACAATTCTATAATTTAAAAACTGTAAAAACAATTGATACAAAAGTTGGAGCTGATTTATGCTTTAAAATGAGCCTGAATATCAAGTTTTCTAAAAGTGGCTTGATGTTTTTGACTTCATTCTTGCTGTTGATTGGCAGATGCCATAACACTGATCAGCAAGGACGAGGTTGAAGGAAGCACTGTGTCCAAAAGTGAATCTGATCAGGTGACTCCTCGATTTAAACCATTGTGAGCTGTTGAGTAAACAAACCCTGTTTTACATATTCAAAATGGTGGCCGTCCTACTAACTGAAGCTTATTTTGTCCTCAGTTTCTGGTTACTGAGGAGAAGAAGGAAGAGGCAGCTGCACCTCATGCTGAAGATACTGGAGATGTTGATGACTTGGCAAGTTTAATTCTGACTTTTCAGGTTTTAAATATTTAACTGCAGTGCCCAAAACCCACGTTAGAACCATTTCCTGTGTATTTGGAGGATGGCCTGTTGAGACGTTTTATATCAACTCTCCAGTCTTACTTTTTTTTTCTCTTCCTACACAGCTGGACATGATGTAAGAAAATAGGGAAGGTCTGCAGCGGACATGCAGGGAAACGAGAAGAATGCATCATTCAGCTCGGATAGACCAATCCAATTCAGCCGTCCATTGTTCTGCTCCAACTTGGGGACCCCTGACGTATAACTGGTGATACTGAATGCAGAACTGTGTTGAACTAAACTGAAATTAATAAGAATAACTGTTTGTTGAGGGCTTTACATGTGTTTGTCTTAAAATTATTTTATACTGAGTTCTAATTTCAATGTTAATTATCAGTAATGTCGGAACAATGAATGTTTAAAATCTCAAGATTTTATTTGCACTTCAAACCCTTTGTGACTTTACAAAAGAGAGCACTGTCTTGTCCAATAAACTGCTGGTTTAATATCTTAAAGCTTAATGGTTGATGATGAATGCTCCACTTGTGTAATTTTTTCAAAATATATAACAAACCATTGCAAATGAATACAGTTTTCCTGACAAATGTAGTAAAGCACAATGGCATGATGTCATTTGCCAATTGAAAAGTGCAAAGTAGAATCGCAGTAAACCAGTATCTTATATTAAAATGCTAGATAAACAGCAATAGCACCAGTATGACTAGTGGCCGCTCTTTAACACACCCACTGGACGAAACGGTCAAACAAACTGGACTGGGACATATCCGCAAAGTCTTTTACTTTAAAGATGGCGTCCCGGTCGTCCATGGCGAGCTTCATTAGGACTTTTTGGTCAACGTCACTTCTTGTGGTTACCACTGTGGAGACCACCTGTGACCCGCGCATCGCACTGACTGCCTCGTCCAGGTTTTTGCTGTCAGTGACGCCGTCTGTGATGAAAACAAATGAAACCTCTGCGTTGCGTCTTGTCAGGCGAGCATTTCTTTTACCCAAGACTGTGTCGATGGTGTGGATGATGGCCGGCCCTACGCTCGAAGAAGAATCCATATATCGCAAGCCTGCTATGCCATTGGCGATAACAGTAGGGTCGTGTGTGAGAGGGAAGGCCACGAGGTTCTCGTTCTCCTTACCAAACTCTATCAGTGCCAAGCGAGCTCGCATTCGATCAGTCTTGCTCGCAGCCAGACTCAGTCGGTCTGCCGCCTTTTGTAGAAATTCACGGACATACCGGAAGTTCTCCGTCCCCAGGCGCTCTGAGCCATCCAGTAAAAATACCAGATCCACTGGTCGCTGGACACACGGAGCTACATCAGGTTCTGCAAATAAATAAAATGAATAAATCACTGAGCTGCAATCCATTGTACAATTAACAAATCATCTAGCCGTGAATAACACCTACCGCTTTTACAGGGAAGATCAGGGCACACAACCACAGGATCTAGAAGTGAAATAAATGGATTTAGGTTAGAAAACGGGTAAGCAGAATCTGTATACTTGGTGCAGAAACAAATCATTAAACATGGAAGTAAGCATTTTAGGACTTCTATTCGCTTGTCTCAAAGTCAAACATTTTGAATGGGCTTTTTGGTTAGATGCCTAAGAATAAGGTCCATGGTTTATACAAGCTTAAGGGATATATCATGAAATATCGCACTTGAGAATGTCTGAAACTTCAATGTGCCAAACGGGGGCTGCTAACAATGGGCTTAAACTCTATTGTCATTCTGCTGTGTGTAAGGGTACAGGACTTACTGGGACAAAGCACAGCCTCCATTGTCTGTATAAAGTCCTCAGCCACCAAGTCAGCGTAACGCCTCATCCCAGTGACGCGTTCCTTCTTGTTGCACGCAATCGACCCCAGGATCTCATTATCCTGTGTCTTGTCAAACATATCACCAACCCCAATCGCATTCACCACCACATCGTCATTGTTGCAAAGGTACTGCAGCAGATTCTCATTGTCGCGCGGGTCATAGCGGCCATCTGTGATCACCACCACAGATACTTTGGCCTGGGCTCGCTTGCCGTCCCTGATGAGGTTGTCGTAGGCGAACTTGAGGGCTGAGGGTGTGAAGGTGCCCCCGGCAATCCACTCTAGGTTCTTCACTGCTGTTTTAAAAGCAGACATGGAGTTGATTTTGGGGTCATTGAGACGAATGGCTTCAAAGGTCCCGTTGTGACTGAATTGTACAACTCCGACTCTTGTGCCTGAAAGAGGGAGACGAAGTCAAGTGGTGCAGGTCAAGCTGGCTTTGCTCTATTAGTTGTTACTCTCAACAAATCACAGGAAAATTAACTAGTTACACTTTAGATGGCTGAAAATGTATAAATCTGACAATCACAGTCTGCCGGTACTGTCAAAAATGAGTGTAGTGCCAAAGAGGGTTACTGTAATGTTGTATTCAACCCAATATGTATATTGAATTTGGATTTAGTGACTCATTCTTTGGAAACGGTTAATCTTTAATGGCAAACTCTACTTCTTGACACTTGAAAATGTGTGTGCAGAGAGATTTGCAGGGTGGTCTGGGCTACGGTTTTGCTTCACTGTACCGGTTAATGACGCAGGATCGTTTGCCATAGATCCCAGCCTGTTGATGGTGTTGATAACAAAGTTCTTTTCCAGGGTGAAGTTTGTCAGCCCCACACTCTCTGAGCTATCAATTATAAATACAATGTCCAGAGGTCCACAGTGCTTCTCACAGTCTGAGACAAAACACAAGAACAGGATCAGTAATTCAAAATAAATAAAACGATGTAGCTGTGTTTGATCGGTGGAGATATTTACCACAACAACCACACGTCTCCCTGATGTAAGTCATGACATCGCATTCCTGTGGTGACAGGTGTGCATGTTAGATACAACCAGGCAAATCTAATTATTTACGGATTTTCAAACACTGTGGCTTTGTTAAAGTTGACTCACATTGAGCCCAGGGTCGCCCACTGGTCCTTGGTCGCCCTACACACAGAGAGAAAGTGCAATTGGAGCTCAAATTTGCACGCATGGTCAAGTCATTATTTGAGTGTTTGTGCTGGTGTTTACATCAGATCCAGGGTTTCCTCTGGGTCCTCTCTTTCCTGGCTCACCCGGCTGACCTGGGTCCGCCTGCACAGAAAACATTTTAAAATGAAGGTGACTCATTTTTCTTAAGTAAGATGTTTCATTAATGTCTGCATCTGATTAAAGCCAATACTACATTTTTCTTCAGAAGATTAGCAGAATGTTCCTCATAACATTAATGTAATGTGTTTTCAGCCTCCATGTACTCTAGGCACATTATTGCTTAACAAAACATCCTAATGCATCCCTTTGGACTGTTGGTGTGTTTCTAAAGGAGAAACTGCACCTGGTACAATATTGAGTGACGTCTCAGCTATCTGCTTCAGCTAAACTTAAGCATTGCATGTTTTAATGTTGTCTTTTCTAACTATCAAATTCAACTTTTTAAGTTATTAATCTTACAGGCCCTCCTGGTGTTCCTTTGTTTCCAAGTTCTCCTTTGGCCCCACAATCACCTCTTCCCCCCCTGGGTCCTCTTCTACCGGGATCCCCTCTGTCTCCCTGGAAAGATCAGAGGTACTTTAGACTCAGGTATGCAACATATGCAAGAATATTGTGTGTGGTAAACAGAAAACCGTACAGTGGATCCTCTCGATCCAGGGTAGTTGAATCCTGTTCTTCCGTTGTCACCCTTTAAAAGAAATACATCATTCACAAAATGTTAGCGCATTTTAAAAGATGCCATATTGAAAGTGAGGAACAGAATATTGTTACCTACTTTTGGTCCAGGGGGCCCAGAGTCTCCCCTTGGTCCTAGATCTCCTTGATTTCCAAGGCTGCCCTGAAATGTACAGAAAAAAAGATATTTTTTCAAAACTCAAGCTCCAACAATGAGCAGTGTTGATGATGATGAGGGTACAAACAACATACGTTTGCTCCGGGGCTGCCCGTTTCTCCGGGCTGACCCCTCGGTCCTGGGAGCCCTAGATCTCCCTAGAAGAGAAAGAAAACGTCATCACTGGGCATCACCTCGACTCCAGAGAAAAACTGACCTACTTATGTTGATGTGAATTTGGCAATGCACACTACTTTCTTTTAAAAACGCTTGTAAAAAAACAAAAACACCAGAAAAAACCTGTTTTTACAATAACAGTCTTCACTCAGGTTTTTTTTGGCAGCACAGTCAGGACATTCAGTTCAGTATTGATGGTCTGAGGAAGACTTGCAGATTTCTTAGGGAGCTGCTGAGTCATCCCTCTGCCAGAATCCGCCCACAGCACAATCCCCTCACCTTTGCGCCCTTTAGTCCATCTTCTCCTGGCCGGCCTCTGAGTCCCTCTGGCCCTAGCTCGCCCTGAATAAGTAAATGATTGAGTCAGGATTTACAATGAAACATTAATCATCAAGTAATGTTAACAATATGCAACCGAGAGCCATTCAATCTGTAGAATGTGGGAGGAATTTTCCTGAGAACTTGGTTAGAAAAAGCCCCAAAACAACTCATCAAACAGGACAAGGAAGTGTTTAGCAGCGTTATCTGGACTAGACCAAATCCCTGCAGGGATTTGAAGCTTGTGGGAGTTGAATTCTCTTGTAACGTTCCCACAGATCCGTTGTTCTGTTAATGTTTCATTTTTACCACCATGTTCGTCTTTGCATGTTTATTTTCAAGCATGTTACACTTAGTTTGAAACGTATTACATTTAATTAAGTCATATTTCAGAGGAATATTCATAGATTTTACATTTTTGCAGCTTCACGAGGTTGGTTTAAGAATTTTTTTTTTCTTTTTCTGGGCGCTGGACTTACCTTCTCTCCCTTTAGCCCATTTTTACCCGGCCCTCCTTTTGTTCCAGAGTCTCCTCTCCTTCCCTGTTAATATTTATTTGATGATTATTAAAACCAACTAGGGTACATTTTTATAATGATAATGTATATTTTGGTAGTTGAGATACCCCTTCGCCTCTTGGTCCACGTGTTCCAGGAGACCCCTGCAAGAGATGGTGGTTTTATATCACTCAGCTTTGTAACATTAACTTACAGTTATATATCATTCAAGTAATGATCACGAAAAGAAAACTTGTTCTGTACCGAAGGTCCCTTTTCTCCAGGCAGTCCTGGATTTCCAGCATTTCCGTCTTCACCCTGACACACATAGATTTCAGGGTTTGTTTTGCAGTTCAGGAACATTTTCATTTTTTTCTGACTGTGTTTTCTCTTGTGTTAAATTGAAAGTGTACCTTTGGTCCTTGGTCTCCACTAGGGCCAGAGGGACCTGACTTTCCTGGAAGTCCTCCGTCACCCTAAACAAACAAACAAACATACAATACTAAAAATCTACTAATACATATTTGCAAAAGTTAAAACATGCAGAAAATGGTGGAATGTTTTTCCCGCTGGAGGTGGAGACCTTTCCTGTCGTAAAAACGTGTTAGAGACGAGACAGATCCCAGTTTTGTTTTCACACAGACCTTTGTTCCGTTGTCACCATGTGGCCCAGTGTCACCAACATCTCCATGGTAACCATCTGGTCCCTTTTAGGCAGAAAATCAGATGATAAGATATTTCAGTAAACTAACAAATTATTCTTTGTAACTGTATATCTGATGGATTGTAAAATGAATCATATTTAATATAATAATTAAATATGATGGTGGATTAGCACTGGAACATTAATAAAAACATTTCACCTTATTTGAAAACATTAAACATTTCAACACCAGCACTTTAGGGCAACATTTTAATTAATTCACCAAACTACTTGACTTACCTTGTCACCTGAATCCCCTTTGCAACCAGGAGCTCCGATTCGTCCCATTTTACCCTAAAGATGTCCCAAAGACAATAATATTATATCGGTATAATGAACAGATTAATGAATGTACTATATTTACTTTGTTGTCGTAGACTCACCTTTTGACCATCAGTTCCATTCATACCAGGTCCTCCTGCCACACCCTGAATATTTAAACATCAGAGAAGGCAGTTGATTAACAACAGTATGCAAACACTGACATGTTCCAATATAAAATATGTGCGAGCACAAACTATAACCATTATTTACCTTTGCTCCACCTGATCCGATTTCCCCCTGACGATGAACATCAAAACCATTAATTTAACAGCATTTATTTAATTTGACAGATAAAGCTGGGATATAAAGATGTATCTCTCACCTTGTCACCCTTTGAACCAATCTCTCCCTATATCAGAGCAAAGAGGGACATGTTAGTGAAATTAAGAATACCAATAACTTAGTACATAACATCATCAATAAGAGACCTCAGCAAACCTTTGAACCAGGTTGTCCGATTGGACCTTCAATGCCAGGATCGCCCTGTAATACAAACACACTCAGAATTAAAACAATATAATATTGATTTTACAGAATTCCGAGTGTAATAACAATGCAGACTTCTTCCTACCAGCTGACCATTTGCACCTCTTGGCCCAGTATGACCTCTGTCTCCTTTCATACCCTAGAAATAAGTGAAAATATCGGCATTTCAACAAAACAAAGCATAGTCATTATTTATATGATTTGATTTTGTATGTCTATACTCACCTTTGGACCTTTTTGCCCTATCAGTCCATGGATCCCAGGAGTTTGAAAGCATTTATGTTCAAAACACTACACAATCAAAGAGTATAAAAAACAATAAATAAACCTACCAACGCATGAAAACTGAGAACACCAGAGCATTTTTTAAGACAAACATTTAATTATTTGTCTTATTTAATATATCAATAATAATGTCAAGGTCTTTCCTACCTGTAAGTAGGCTTGATATTTCTGCAAAGACAAGACAACAGTAAGTGAAAAGTACATAGCAATGATACTGTCATTTAAATCTGAAAAAAGTATAAGCATTCAAGTTAGGGGTGACACTTTTTGCCGGTATTGACGATAACCGTGATATTTAAATGTTTTGATTTAGATTTCATATTAATAAAACACATTATATTATCATTTTAAGATAAATCTCTTCTTAAATCATTATTGTGTGTGCCTTTATGGTTACATCATCTCTCTTAACCTAAAAAAAGAGACAAATGGCATAAAAAAAATCGCATTATTATAATTATTTCAGATTTTCTTGTAATATAATGTCATAATAAAGTAATCATGAATTATTTTGTCCATGATAATCCTGTAGTGAAAATACCCTGACAGCTCTCATTCAAGGTAAAAAAACGAAAACGTTTAGAACACCATGATTTTTATGATACGATCGATGGACTCCGTCTTTATCTCTGGTTTCCCGTCAGCGATGTCCACGGCTATGTAGTCGTCTCGGTACAGTTCAGTGGGAGAGCCGACGATGTCCCTCAACCCCAGCTCATCGACGCTCCTGGACGCGGCCACTGAGAAAATCTGGATCCCTTTCTCGCGGGCTTTGTCTGCCTCCGCCTTTATCCCTCCACACTTCTCTGCTGTCACATGCCCGTCGGTGATGACCACCGAGAAGAGGACGGCCTTCTTCTGGGAGTAGTGGGTGGTCATATGGTGAGTCATTTTCCTGATGGCGCAGTCTGTGTGCGTGCCTCTGCCCTTGTATATAATCCCGTTGAGGTTCCTGATGAAGTTCTCCTTTGTTGTGAACTGACTGAAGACATGCTGCGTCTCGGAGAAGTTCAGGCCTCCTATGGACCAGGAGATCTGGATCTGACCTCTGTACTCCTCGTCGTCCAGCTTTTGGGCAAACATCTTGGTGAACTCCAGGACTTTTCTCACCAGGCTCCCAGGCGGGGACTCCTGTAAAGCGATGCTCTCCGAGGTGTCCAGGGTGAAAAATAGCTTGATGGGACACTCAATGATCCCAGCTGGTGGAGAGAAAGTGGCAACAGTTAACTGCTCTGCTGTAATTTGTTGCACTACTAGACCAACCCAGTCTCATGGCATTTCGTGTTCACCAACACGATTTTTAATCTATTGATTCGTGTTCACCAACACGATTTCCCCCTTTTTTTCGTGTTGCACAGCACGATTTTAAAAGCAATGTATTTCTACTGGTAATGACGCTCATGGAAGCACGGCATTCGTTTGTGTCGGCTGCCCTTAAAGGCAATGTGAGCGTCCATTCTCATTGGATAACGGAGAATTGTACACCCGGAAGTAAGTATTCCCCTTACTGTCGATTGATTTTACAGTGATATCTGCACTACTCATCGACTAAAAAACACCAGATTATCCTTGTTAATTACACAACATTGATTGGTTTAAATTGTGTGCAATGCTTTTGTATTTTTCCCCTTCGATTCGGAGAAACAAATATTTTTTCGGAGTAAAGGATGGCAGAAGACACTACACTACCCAGAATCCCCAGCTATCGTTTAGGACTACACCATGTGCTCTGTTTGACAAACCCCGTGATAGTCCTCAAGCTCTGTGATTGGAGAGTGTGCTCAGAGGGTTACACCGAGCCTCGAACAGCACTTGAAATGGGATGGAACCACGGCAGACTGTCCAAAACTGGATTTGAACGGGTCCACCGCGTCCCCCCTCCCCCACCCCAGAACTACACATGCTGGCTATTCTGTTTCGCAACATGTTCTCTATCTATGGCACGTCTCTACTGGGAGTTTTAGTTTTAAAAGACGTTTTTCGTATTTCCCATAATAAGAAGTTGCCAGTATTAAACTGTGTACATCCCTGGAGGTTTAGGGGATAGGAAACACTCACATTTAAAACATAATTAATAAATGGGTGAAAATTGCTTGTGCCCATAATGGGCAGCATTAATATATATACACACATGTCAGCTAAGGTCAGAAGAGCTTTATTTAACAGCTGGTCTTATGTTTGTGACCCCTGTTGTTAATTGATAACATTACATTACATTACATTAATTGATAAGCCTGAAACATGCACTTGTCAAGGTTCAGAGGCACATTTTGCAAATATGGCAGTAGCCATCGATCAGCTAAAGATAAGATATACTTTATTGATCCCAAGTTGGAACATTTGCGTTACATCAGCATGTGTAACAGTTGTAAATATGCAGTGGTGTTTATTTGTAAATCATTTAGTATAATCACATAAATTCTGTGTTTTATATTTAACAATTCTGTGTTCTTTATTTATTGATTGTTCAATACCTGACAGGGCCGGAGATGAAATATCTACATACATCTTATAAGAGTATAATACATTATGTATAATATCAGTTAAAATAAGTACTTCAATCAACATAGTTAACATTGCTGGAGGTATGCACAAATATTGATAGATGTCTTGTAATGCACTATTGAGGAACCGGCGACCCAAGTTTTTCATTCAATGCATAACCACACCATAGTTGTGTAGGCCTATATGATATGTCAATAAACCTTAGAAAATCTTGAAATCTTGAAAGGGATGTGCAAAATAGTCATTATATACAGTATTTAATTAACTATTAGTAGAGAATAACGAGTAATGAATATACTTTATAGGGATCCTATTAATATCTAATAATAAAAATAATGTCCCTTTATATCAGCTGTGCACCTTTATGGTGTAAATACAGCTTATCTACCAATTGGATCAAATATAAAAGTCAGCCGAATTAGTGTTGATACTGCAAGGAGACGTATTGTGTGCAAATAAATGTAAGATGTTGTTTAATGGCTGATATATTTATGATCCACGTCACGTTTTCAGTTCCTCATGTTTGTCTATAAGTCTTCTCATCAGGGCTCCCGGCTCTATAAATACAGAACTATGGCAGATATGTAATATTTAATGCAGCCGAACCGTGTATTACAATGCCGTTATGTGATGACTTTCAAAGAGAAAAGCAAGCACACTCGGAATAAAGTATTTTTTTTTTCCAGAGAACGTTTTCATTGTTACCAAGGTGGTTGCTAGGGACGCTGCTATCGATATTATTTCTGTTATGTTGTGTAACTGTTTAATGGTGTTATCTTTATTGCTACCCTCTTCCCCGTCAATGTATAGTGTTGGTCCACAGCGCAAACATATTAGTTTAACAAAATCCGCATCTAAAGATAGCCTACGTTATTTCCCCCTGTGTAATTCCAGTCTCACATCTCACAGCACATCGTCTTAACAAATACCGGAAACAGACCGAAAACATTAAAAAAAATTAAAAAAAATACTTTATTCCGAGTGTGCTTGCTTTTCTCTTTGAAAGTCATCACATAACGGCATTGTAATACACGGTTCGGCTGCATTAAATATTACATATCTGCTGTAGTTCTGTATTTATAGAGCCCTGATGAGAAGACGTATAGACAAACATGAGGAACTGAAAACGTGAC
This sequence comes from Gymnodraco acuticeps, assembly GCF_902827175.1. Lineage (NCBI taxonomy): Eukaryota > Metazoa > Chordata > Actinopteri > Perciformes > Bathydraconidae > Gymnodraco > Gymnodraco acuticeps. The sequence goes on from NW_022990764.1 coordinate 765,522, forward strand.
GTGGATCATAAATATATCAGCCATTAAACAACATCTTACATTTATTTTCACACAATACGTCTCCTTGCAGTATCAACACTAATTCGGCTGACTTTTATATTTGATCCAATTGGTAGATAAGCTGTATTTACACCATAAAGGTGCACAGCTGATATAAAGGGACATTATTTTTATTATTAGATATTAATAGGATCCCTATAAAGTATATTCATTACTCGTTATTCTCTACTAATAGTTAATTCAATACTGTATATAATGACTATTTTGCACATCCCTTTCAAGATTTCAAGATTTTCTAAGGTTTATTGACATATTATATAGGCCTACACAACTATGGTGTGGTTATGCATTGAATGAAAAACTTGGGTCGCCGGTTCCTCAATAGTGCATTACAAGACATCTATCAATATTTGTGCATACCTCCAGCAATGTTAACTATGTTGAAGCACTTATTTTAACTGATATTATACATAATGTATTATACTCTTATAAGATGTATGTAGATATTTAATCTCCGGCCTTGTCAGGTATTGAACAATCAATAAATAAAGAACACAGAATTGTTAAATATAAAATACAGAATTTGTGTGATTATACTAAATGATTTACAAATAAACACCACTGCATATTTACAACTGTTACACATGCCGATGTAACGCAAATGTTCCAACTTGGGATCAATAAAGTATATATTATCTTTAGCTGATCGATGGCTACTGCCATATTTGCAAAATGTGCCTCTGAACCTTGACAAGTGCATGTTTCAGGCTTATCAATTAATGTAATGTAATGTAATGTAATGTTATCAATTAACAACAGGGGTCACAAACATAAGACCAGCTGTTAAATAAAGCTCTTCTGACCTTAGCTGGCATGTGTGTATATATATTAATGCTGCCCATTATGGGCACAAGCAATTTTCACCCATTTATTAATTATGTTTTAAATTTGAGTGTTTCCTATCCCCTAAACCTCCAGGGATGGACACAGTTTAATACTGGCAACTTCTTATTATGGGAAATACGAAAAACGTCTTTTAAAACTAAAACTCCCAGTAGAGACGTGCCATAGATAGAGAACATGTTGCGAAACAGAATAGCCAGCATGTGTAGTTCTGGGGACGGGGTGGGGGAGGGGGGGACGCGGTGGACCCGTTCAAATCCAGTTTTGGACAGTCTGCCGTGGTTCCATCCCATTTCAAGTGCTGTTCGAGGCTCGGTGTAACCCTCTGAGCACACTCTCCAATCACAGAGCTTGAGGACTATCATGGGGTTTGTCAAACAGAGCACATGGTGTAGTCCTAAACGATAGCTGGGGATTCTGGGTAGTGTAGTGTCTTCTGCTATCCTTTACTCTGAAAAAATATTTGTTTCTCCGAATCCAAGGGGAAAAATACAAAAGCATTGCACACAATTTAAACCAATCAATGTTGTGTAATTAACAAGGATAATCTGGTGTTTTTTAGTCGATGAGTAGTGCAGATATCTCTGTAAAATCAATCGACAGTAAGGGGAATACTTACTTCCGGGTGTACAATTATCCGTTATCCAATGAGAATGGACGCTCACATTGCCTTTAAGGGCAGCCGACACAAACGAATGCCGTGCTTCCATGAGCGTCATTACCAGTAGAAATACATTGCTTTTAAAATCGTGCTGTGCAACACGAAAAAAAAGGGGGAAATCGTGTTGGTGAACACGAATCAATAGATTAAAAATCGTGTTGGTGAACACGAAATGCCATGAGACTGGGTTGACTAGACACATGTAGGGGTGGAAAGCAACAATGTGCTTGTACTCAAGTGCTGTGTTTATATTCAGGTTTGAGGTATTTTTTACTTCACTTGGGTGTATTCTTTGGTTTAGTTTTGAGATATTCTTCCTCTACTTTTCAGAGGAACATTTAGGGTGCACTATTTTCTTCACAAATTCAGAACTTTGCACACAAAATTTAAAAAGAGCTTTTAAAATATGATGCTTTGTAAACATTAAACTAAACAAGTCAAGTGGAGCTGAAAGGATTATTCAATAAACAGATAAATCAGTTGACATTATTTGGCAACACTTAATTGTTAGTCATTTCACAACATTTCATGGTTCAAGCTTCCAAAATGGGAAGAATTGTCATCTATTGTTATTTAAATAATTTCAATTTACTTTAATAAGTAGGAGGTTTAAGCTATGAATTGAACAAAACTTATAAGTATATAAGTAAATCATCTAAATGCATCTTCCACGACTGGTTTCATGTATTTTTTCTTGACCTAAACTCATCTACATTACAGGGAAATATAGTTTTTACTTGACTACATATTTTTACCCAAAGCTATTTGCTGGTTACTTTCCAGATTGTCATTGTTCATACAAAACAAAATATCAGTTTATGATAATGTTATAGATTCAAACCTCCAACACCTAATGTATATAGAGCAATACGAATGGACTCCGCCTTGACCAATACAACATCTGAGCAAACCTCTTATATATTAGGTTCATCAATAAAAATCCTCCATAATGGTTCTCATTCTACATAATGGGTTACTTTTCATAGTTAACATTTTGTTATCAATACTTCTATTATAATATTTACAGAAATGTAGCACTTTTCTTGAGTTAAGGACCTGAGTACTTGTTACACCATGAAATTGCCTTAACTTTTAGGGAAATAACTTTTCTATATTTAGCTGAAAGGAAGTGGCTCGAAACTCACTGTTACAACCTTCAGGTCTGGGTATGGGCGGCAGAGGAGGAGGAGTCGGTCCCGGACTGTCCCCTGGCCCAGGTATCGGCCTGGGTCCCCGAGGTGTCAGACCCTGAGGGACTGCAGCTTGGAGCATCCACAGAAAGATAAACCCTGAAATCATCGCCATTTTTTCCTGCAATAAAAAGGCAGAGAGCAGAGGACAGTTGTTGAAGGCTTACTTTTAACTCCAACGCTCTTTTTAAATGCAGGAAATAGCTGTCAAACAAGTGAGTCTTCACAGAAGGCGTCTTCACAGAGCTCAGGAATGTTTATCAGTGTTTTAAACAGTGTCAGTGAATGTGGAAAAATAGCATAATATTTATTTAAGATTGTAGCTTAAATCCAAATTTCAGTTGTTACATCCCACCTGTTTGGTGAAGAAGCATCCATGACTGCGTTCCCAAACTATTTCATATCAAGAGCAATGAAACATAAAAAAAGACAGAGAGGAGTTTGTGTAAATATGTCCCTGAGCTAAAGAAGACATGTACTGTTTGGATAGGACAGCTGTGTGCTGTAAGTGAGGATTACTTTTACTAATCACAGACAATAAACATCAGCAAATACAAATGAATAACACTCAGACTAAACTCTTGTTTTAGTGTAACACCAATCCACATTTTGGGTTCCCAAAACAAAGACACCAATACATGGTAGAATTTTACTGAAGGAAATCGAATCGAAGAGGTTTTTCTTGAACAGTGCTTGAATGTAAATTCAAATACCTATGTACTTTTTGAGGTACTTGTACTTTGCTTGAGTATTTCCTTTTCATGCAGCTTAATGTCCTACTTTACTCAAACGAAGAGGGAAACATTGTAGTTTTAACTCGATTACATTACTGTCTATTGTTATTTGCTCACACATTGATATTTTACAAACCAAAAAATGTGTTCTTATTAAATCGAACCAATAAGAAGATACTATTTGCTCCACTGGACACACAATTAAAATGCTGTTTTCAAAGGGGAAATTCTGCAGTTGTATTACCACAGTGTAAAAACAAAATTAAAAGTCCTGCATTTAATTGTTAACTTTTTTTATGCTAATCCAAATGTCGACCAAAAGCAATCCCTAGTAGGCTATGGAAAACGGCCCATTTCTTAACAATGTATATTGTGCTATTCAATTATAAATGTTGATGGCTGATGCATTATTTTTAATCTAAAGCTGGTAAAGGCATGGGCTATTCTTGGTTTACTTTATTTGCTGTGAATTTCCTCCAGGGTTGAATTAGGTTCATCTTAATCTGCAATACATGTTTACTTATTGTTTGCATTTAATATTATATTTTGAATGTGCAAATACGGTAATTAAGTAATCGTTTAAACGTAGTGGATTGAAAAATAACTTACAAGATATGCCTCAGAATAAAGCAGAAACTAACCATATCAACAAGTACCTCAAAAAAATGCACCTTCCACCTTATATCTAAATTAATTTGAGATTTTGGTCCAATTTATGATACAAATAATATTAAACTCTGAGTAGTGAAGGGACATATTGACACATTGTTCTCTTATTTAAACTTTTACCAGACTATACTTGTCATTTTACTTTCCTTACTTTGAGTTATTTTGTTTCGAAAACACACGTCAGCTGCAACGTTAAGCAGGCCTTCAAATGTTGCGATACTTATGTGCTTTACACACCTTACCTCTCTAAACCTTCAGAAAAGTAGAAACAAATGACTCACCGCGGCGACTGTGCGGACAAAGTGAAATCTGTGAGCTGCACCTCGACTCTGTCAGGAATTCAAGCGTTTTCCAGAGACTGTAAACTTCAGATAATCATCTCAATCAGAAAGTCTCCATATCAGCCTGGGTCAACTCGTGGTCGAGGAGCCGCCCGTTTAATCTCGACACACGCACGAACTCGTTTGGGGCGCGCGCACACACACGCACGCGGAAGGGAATTTTATTGGAGAGCTGATGTTTAGATGAAGTCTGAGTTTGACAAATCCACTGAAAGCCTCAGAGAGAGCATTATGGACAATACGTTTGAAATAAATACAACATGCCTTATTATCTATTAATCTGCCGGATTAGACAGAATGAATGTTAGTCACGAGCTGAATCTGTCCAAACATTCCTCTGCTTCACATCCTTACATGGAGAGAGCTCTCAGTGTGTTTAGACTTTACAGCACCAGACATGGCATGTTGGAATTTAACTGCTGCAACTATCCAACTGTTTGTTCATAAAGTATGAACAGAAAATGTACCAAACAGTATATTTACATGATTGATTCATCAAATTATTATCTATTTCTTTAAAGTAAAAATATTATGTATAGTTCTAGCTCGTCCAATGTGAACACTTGCTAACTTTCTGTTTGTTCTCTGGACCCAAACATCTGCAGTGGCTAACATACATGTACAACTACAAGTATGTAGCCTACATGTATGCCGTTTTTTGAGTTATACTGCTACTTTACTTTTACATTCTGTACACCTTGCCATACAGATTGAGATTTTAAATACAAAACATACACACGCTGTTAAAACTGTATGCATTGTTATAGAAATCCTCAACAATGTATAAAATATACATCTTCCTCCATTAGTATAAAATAAAAATAAATAATACTAAAGGGGCCCTTTTTCTGCATAACATTGACTATTTTCTTAAATCTGGCATGCACAGTGTTGTTTTTCCACGCTTGTGGTTGTACATGAAATTGCAACAGGAAGCAGTTAATTAAAACACGCTTTTTAAACTATTCTATATATAATGATACATTACAACAGCAACCAAATGTCCTGAACCACTTTCTTCTCTGTGGGGCTTTTCAACACTTTCCCCAAATGATCCTGGCCCACATGTAAACATTTGTCTACACAGTCTGTGTGTTACTCACCAACACGCGTTGTGTGTATCCTTGAGGTCTAACAAACATGTTGAATGCATTTTCTTTCTCTAAAAGCTTTTTCTTAAATGTTTGTCTCAAAATACATTTCTGACCTCCTGCTAAATTATGAACCATCCAGATCTCTCAGGTCTTCAGGGACTGGTCAGCTTTCTGTCTCCAGAGTCAGAACTAAACATGGAGAAGCAGCGTTCAGTTATTATGCTCCAAATATCTGGAACAAACTCCCAGAAACCTGCAGGTCTGCTGCAACTCTGACTACTTTTAAATCCAGGCTTAAGACTTTTCTTTTTGTCGCTGCTTTTAATTGAACTATTCATATCTTAGACTGCACTGTAACTTTTATCCATGTATTTTTTCTTTTAATGTTTATTTTATTAGCTTTTCTTTTTAATGACTGATTTTAAATGCCATTTTCTTAATGTTTTTCATTTTTTGTAAAGCACTTTGTATTGCCTTGTGTTGAAAAGTGCTATATAAATAAACTTGCTTTGCCTTGCCTTGCCTTGCTTGCCTATCTCAATTTTAAGATTTTACATAGTTTTTACATTTTTATCATAGACTTTAAAGGTCACCCACATTTATTTTCAATTTATTTTCAAGTTGTTTAATTCTTAAACAACCTGAATATCTACTGTAGAGAGAAACACACACAGGTCCTCTGGATTGGATGGCACTCTGCAGCAGGAGCTTTGTACAGTATGCACTGCCAAGAGACATACAATCTATTTTTCATTGTCTCCTGAAGGACGTTTTCCCTCTGAGACGCTTTAGATTATTACAGATGACCTGCCTGTCTTTTCATGCCTCTATGATTTTATTCTGTTCTTTTTTTAAGTATAAATCAAGGACAGAGACGTGTCCCCTCTGCAGTAACTGGTGAGGGGTACCACTTTATAATAAGACTACCCTTATAGAGTGGCGAAGTTACGCCCATCTACTTCCGACCCATGGGACCTTATTGCGGAAAAATTATGTATTGAAGTCAATGGGGAGAGAAAGATTATCTTTCGATCCCGTTTGAATTGTGCCTTCAAGGGTATGTAAGTTTGAGAAACCGGCTCGAGATCGCTAGAATTTGAAAATACACGACCGGAGAAAATCTGCCACTTCCTTATAGAGCCCCTCCTCCAACACAGATGGAAGGCGGACAGGTAGGCCATCCAGTTACTTTAGCCGGGCCGGCTCAGATGATTGGTCGTGCTTTTTTAATTTTTTTATGGATTTTTTGTCAAAGCACTTAAAATATTCATTGCTATCGGGGTGTTAAGAGGATTCCATGGAATATAACAAAAAGTGTATCTCGAGCCGGTTTCTCAAACGTACCTTTAATATAACTTAAACAAATTATTAATGGTAGTAACTCATTAATAAATGGTGATTTGTTTAACACTTTACAAGGCTCCCTTTTGGCAGTTATAAACGTTAGTAACTCATAAATAAATGGTCATAAAGAGATGCCAAGAAACATCAAAATGGAAGGGGGGAATCAACTCAGTGAACAACAGATTCCAAGGATGCTAGATGATGAAGAAGACGAAGTAAGCTAGTGCCAATATAAGGCTTAGTCATCTTTCCAAATATTGAGCCTGAGTTGATATGAAAACTATATTAGAACTGGTTAATAAATGGTTCCTTAATGATTAATAAAGTGTTTACAACCTAATTAATAACCTAATTATAAACCCTTTATGAATCTTTATAAGGGTAGTCTTATTGTAAAGTGGTACCGATATGCTTTGGTGGAAATGTTATTCGAGGCACTTGGGTTGTATAACTTCACAGTAAGTGTTCCCATTGCTGACCAAGGACTCCCACCTTTATGAACCAATTATGTTTTTATAATGCTATGCATTAAGTGCTTGGCTTAATCTAACCAATGGAGTGTCTATTTAGAAACACAATAATTAAGGAAATGTATACAATCATAGTTTTTGTGACCAATAAATGTTCCATATGCAAAAACACAATTTCTTTCTGCAATTTAGAGCAATTTAGGGGGAAAAAACTAACATCGAAGATTTGCATTTTATTGTTGATCTTAACATCAATCATCACGACGAGATTTTACTTTCAGCCATGTTAAACAGAAACATTTTTGGACTACTGCCCTTTTGGGACTGGACATTTAGAGGCATTTGCCCTAGTTTGAGATGTATTTTGATCAGGTCACATGACAATCAGCAGGAATGTTTTAGGGCACAAGCAGTCTGCTTATCGACATTTAAAGGCAGCATGCGCAGGAAGTCCCTCATCAGGGGAGAAACGCGGTGTGTGGTGTGTGTGTCTGTGGTGTGTGTGTGTGTGTGTGTGTGTGTGTGTGTGTGTGTGTGTGTGTGTGTGTGTGTGTGTGTGTGTGTGTGTGTTGTGTGTGTGTGTGTGTGTGTGGTGTTGTGTGTGTGTGTGTGTGTGTGTGTGTGTGGTGTGTGTGTGTGTGTGTGTGTGTGTGTGTGTGTGTGTGTGTGTGTGTGTGTGTGTGTGTGTGTGTGTGTGTGTGTGTGTGTGTATGGGGGGGTAGGGTGCATTTCGAAAGAGATGCTGAGTGAGCAAGTGAACGAGTAAGAGAGAGGCAGGCGATCTGAGATTTTTCCTCCTGGGCAACACTCTTTTGAAACGCCTGCTGCATGCAGATTAACTCTTACAGGTAGAGCAGCTGTGCAGCATGAGAAGCAATGATTATAATAATCTCCATAAACTAGGGTACACAGTGTTTAACCCAATTCATCTTTTACACCCTTAACTGTTTATGCTGATACGATATAACAAATTATTCTATGGCAGAATAACATTATATTGCTTAGCACAACAATGCTTGTTTTAATTTTGGATTATTATTATGTATTTATACAGTATATTCAATCACAACTACAGTATTACAGCTCATGGAGGTGGAGCAACCTTTTTGGTTGGATTATTCCTTAACATTGAATCATATTGCATAACATAATCACATACTCAAATCTCAAAAGCAAAGGGTGTGCAATTAGGACACTGAGTTAATCATCTGTGTCCTTGATTTTTCTTTGTGAATTTGTGTGGGGGGAATTCAAAGAGTACATGTATTTAGTTACTTTAAAACAGTAGAGATGACTAAGCTGTGTATCATCATGGTTCAACACAGAAAAGCTAAATTATTTAATGAGCAGGGGGATCTGCTCTATGTTCACAGACACAATACATTGTTCTCCTTCTTCACTTTTAAATGCATTATAGCAACTGTACATCAGACTATATATAGCAATGTTAAAAGCGTATTAACCAATGCCTCTTGACCTTAAATCTCTGCCCACATCCCAAATGTCGCCACTCCAGTGTGAATACAAAGCAGAGTTTTATAAGTCCTCAAGAGCAGTTCACCAATGAGCCACCGGGGGGAGAACACAAACTTCAAAAACCTATTGCAAAGAATGATTTATATATTACTGATCATCTTTTCTGGACAAGGATGTTTTTTATCTTTTCAATTGTTTCTTGCTTGTATAAGTATTTGTAATGTTGACGGAAGATACAGTAATGAATATATAATAAAGGGAATGGAAACTGAATGCATGCAGAGGCTCAGTGGTCAAGAAGGTTTGACCATTGAAATGTTGATTAGTTATCTGGAACCTCTGATTTGACCATGTTGTTTTCTCTTTTTAGGCTAATTCAATCAAAAGATTCTGCCTCAGGCTTTAGCCGCCTCTGAATCTAATAAGTTAGTGTGTATATAAAAAGGACAAATAGGCTAGGTCTGCTTTTAAAAAAAGAAGAATCTGCCCCTACAGTACGTGTTTAGGCTGCCTCTCCAGCCTTGTCACTGCTTCTACCATCATTTCATCTCAACTCAACAGCACTTCAGAAATGTTCCTTTTCATTTTCAGAGGTATGAGAAGTTGCAGGAAATGAATGCAATGCTTCCAGCCTGTCTGATTCAGTCTTCAGATGACCTGCATAAATAGCACATTTAGCTGTATGCAATTTACCCAGTTTCAAAGGTTCACTGTTGTATATAGTCTGCAGAAAAACCTTTTTGGGTCAATTTTCTGCAGATGAAAGCAATGCGTACAATGGTTTTGTTACAACCCACCAGAAGAAAGAAACTGTGTCTGAAATGTCTGCTCTGCTCCGAATGAATTTCACACATTCAGGCTTTGCAAAGTGCCTCAATTACTTGCTTTAGCAGAGATGATAGGAGTTTTAAAAACGTTAACATTTGATTGGGAGGCTGTGGCGCATTGGACTAGTGCGTTGGTGTTTGGATCAGGGTAGCACAGGTTCAAACCCCACTGCAGTCAGCATGTCGTTGTGTCCCTGAGACACTTCACCCCAAATTGCTCCTGTGGGGATTGCCCACAGTATTGAGTATGTAAGTCGCTTTGGATAAAAGCGTCTAACAAGTAACATGTAATGATTGAGTTTCATGAACAACATTTGATCATGTTTTTATAATGGGACCAGAGTCTTGAGGTTATCCATCGATTAAATAAACCCTGAAAACTGTAAATGGAAATGGAAAGCACACCTTGAAGGAGTTGGTGTATGTTCAACATGCAGTTACTTCCAAAGCATGAAATAGATCTCTTCTTGTGCAGCTGAGCACAATTAAAAAATACAATTACTTAAGATGTGTTTATATTAGGGCTGTCAAGTTAACGCGTTAATAACGCGTTAACGCAAAAAAAAAAAAAATTAACGCCACTAATTATTTTAACGTGATTAACGCATGTGTATTTTTTTTCCTCGGCCGCCCCGTAGTTTCAAAGCGCATCGAGTTTAAAATACCATCTACAAGCTGATGCTGACAGCCCCGCTCCTGCTGCCTGCTTGCGGCAGACCACACTTCCACGCTCACCGGCAGGCACCGACTGGCTATTGGGAGGACCGGGAGGGTGTGTGTATGTGTGGCCCGAGCGAGCGAGAGAGAGACCTTACGTGCATTGTTGTTGTTAGCATCTGGTGCTAGCTAGCTGCGCTAACGGATATAAGGAGCTGTTTAAATGAAAACAGAGCAGCGACATTTCGCCACAACTGCGCCGAGCACTTGACTTTATGCAGGAAGCCAGACAGTGGGACATTGTACGAAAAGTCAGCACACTCAGCACGGATAGTACGCAACATGATTGCAGCGTCCAGGCAGCTCCGGTTCGAGCATATGCCTTGAGTTGCACATAGCTCCAACGATCCATCACGCGCACACACACACACACACACACACACACACACACACACACACACACACACACACACACACACACACCACACACACACACACACACACACACACACACACACACACACACACACACACACACACACACACACACACACACACACACACACACACACACACTCTGTATTGTATTATTGTATGAGAGGTTCCAGGTTGAATTGAGGCGAACATTTGTAATGTTCAGAGGTTGTTGTGTTTAATATTCATGAGAATATTTGTCATTGTTCAAATGATAATAAACATAGCATAAAGCATATTTGTCCACTCATATGTTGATAAGAGTATTAAAAACTTGAAAAATATTCCTCTAAGCTACATTTAGAACAGATCAAAAATGTGCGATTAATTTGCGATGAATCGCGATTAACTATGGACAATCATGCGATTAATCGCGATTAAAAATTGTAATCGACTGACAGCCCTAGTTTATATCAATCCTGAAAGAGGTAATACATTCCTATATGAAATGTGTTTGTTTTGTGAGATTTATCAAAGCTTCGTGAACCCAGGAGACAAGGTGTGAAGAGAACTGAGGCAAGCAGCTTGATGATGAACTCTCTGCAACCTCCCAGCTCTTTGCAAGTTGCTTCTATACATCAGCTCCCACCCATTGATATCAGCACTTCATGGCTTAAATAATTCAGCAGAAAATCACGGTGCTACCTGGTTCTCTGCAGATACTGGCATTTGATTATAATGAGACACAGGAGAGGAGCAAAAATAGCACATCCACCAGTTAACATTGAGATTGTTTAGATTAAATACAAAAGGCTAAACAGAAGGTGATGCAATTCTAGTTTAAAAAAAAATCTTTAACACTGCAAAGATGTTCCTTTTTAAGTAAATCGTGTTATAATAATAAAACAAGATTACAGTGAACTGTTGCATTGCATAATCCTTTAGTAATACAAATAAATTGCATGACATCCTCTATTAGCTACATACATTTTTAAGCGTAAATAAAGTAATTCATGTTGGAAAAGGCTCAAAGGCATCCGAGGCAGAGCTCCTGAAAATGGTTTCACACTATGATCAGCTTTGGGCTTTTTGCTCGTAATGGATAATATTAGCATCAAATGTCTTTTTATTTTTCGGAGACTGCAAATGATAAACTATACAGTTATGAACAGTGTCTTCCCTGCATAGCATCACAGTGTCAGTGTGTCGAAGTTGTGGAAAACAAGGGTGAAATGAAAAAAGCCACCCGCCCCAATCTCCATCCCACTATGAGCGTGTTTCCTCCCTCCTACAACATGCTTAGATATCTAGTCTCTTGGGATACAACTGATCTCTCATGGACATGAAAAAAGAGCTGTGGAGAAATATCAAAGAGCATTATCTGAATCTGAGAGAGAGGAGGAAATCACTGGCTTTGTGAGTCGAGTGTGAACATGAATGTGTGCCTAATGGACGGAAAGTGTCACCACTGCTTTGGAGCTGCCACATGTTTTGTGTAGCTTTTCTGTATTGGTATATGGATGGATAGTAAATTGCTGTATTGTTAGAAGTACTTTAAAAAGGGCCAATTTGAGAAAAGGTGGCACAAAAAGAAGAAAAGAGTGAATGCAACAAAATCACATAATGGTTTTTGGAAAGGAAATTGCATGAACAACAAATCTTGGACTCAGTACAAAACAGTGCATCATTGTTGTATTGATTCAAGTCTCTATATATTGCCTATCATTTAGAACGAAAATCTGAAGAAAGTTGTCTTATACACTTTTTCCCAGTTCCAATTCGTACTCTCTATGTTGCTTTTGACAAACAGCAGATATTCAACCTGGACACAATGTATGCAGTGCGTCTGGACATAAGATAAACGTTGCAGTTTATCAATTATACATGCAGAGAAATTAAGACTTAATTTATAACTTTCTTATAATATAACACACTAAGTAAAAAATTGCACTGCTTTATGCTAATTCATATCCAGACGCCTTTTATTACATTTATTACACTTATATGAATATCCAAAATGTTTTTTCTCATAACCTATAAGGATATCTTTCTAGCTAAGAATCATTGTAATGCAAACACATGTTGACTGTGGAAGAAATTCATGAAACAGAGCTGGAGATGCGTTTGAAAACTTCTCAATCAACTGAATTTAGTAAAGGGAACTTTATTATTGACTCCGTATATTGTTTCAGAGTATCAGGAATAAATATCAATACGCATTTCAGCCAATATTCTTGACCCTAACTATCTAAAATAAAGAGTTTCCAACCAATTCTGCAAATCAAACAACTTTGACTTTTATTCAATCCATGTAAGGACATCAGAGATGCATTTTGAGACAAACAAGAACATGTTATTAATCCAGTGCAGTTAAGAGAAGACATTTTCTTTTTCAACTGTCAGCTGGGTCATAAATCTTCCCCCTCTGTGTGAGATAAGGCCTCTCTTGGCTCCTCAGACTGTGGTGACTCTCATGACCAGCTCTCTTGTGCTGTTGCTGGGCTGGCTGCGGGGCTCCGGCTGCCTGAGGTTGCTGAGGAGATGGAGGATGTTGTAGGGGCCGTGTTGGTCTGGCACTGCGCTGCTGTTAGGATCCAGATGTGCTCCCTGTCCTCCTGCAGGCGTCACCGCGGTGGTAGAAATGGAGCCATCGGCTGTGGAGGCTACCACCATCAGCGAGGAGGTGGAGGTGGACACTCCGACCTCAGTTTGGTAGCCTGGGCTGGGCTGAGACACAGTTCTGTCCACAGCTTTCTTCAGGTCCTCATTGTCCATAGACTTGATATAGTTCAGGACTTTCCACTGCTGGTTCACAGCCTGCCAGCGGTGGAAGATTCGAAACACAGAAGGTCCCTCGTGGACGATTAACGCTGCGGAGATCAGAGCATCAATTAGACAATGTCACTGCCTGGCAGCCGTCTTAATGACACCTCAAAGTGATATATATCTCTGCAGTGGGTGCTAAAGGCTGCAGGAAGTATTAGCAGACAACAAAGCAACTTATCTTTACAGTATGGCACCATAATCCTGAGATAAGATTTTTATTTCTTGGAGAAATTGTAGACGTGGCACAATTTATGACACAGCAATACTCACTACTTTTAGATTAAGGTTAGCAAAAGTGATGCATCTGTTCTCTGGGGTTGTTTGATAATATCTTATCACATTTTAAAATTGCTTATTGATTAATGTTCATTGAACTCGGTATCTGGAAAATTGAAATCAATCTGTAAAGAGGTGCTTAGACCTCATTTTCTGTACTGCAAATATTTCATTTTCAAGTCATGCAGAGAGAAATACTGTAAGAATGGGATGTTTTGTAGCCCGCTTAACATTTGAGCTTATTACCATCCGTACCATTCATCATCCCTACAGCAGGTATACAGAGCGGCATCCTCATACAGCTAATGCATTTCATTGTTTTCTTATTACAGTTATGGTACAATATTGTCCTATGGCTCACTGCCGCAGCAATCAGCTTAAAACGGATGCTGAATAATTCCATGCCTCTTTTATATTATAGAGATTATTGATCCAATCCAGTCCCAGTCTGTTTTTGTGGATGAGTGAAAGTCAGATCTTTCAGTCTGCTAGGTGAGAAGTTAATCTCTGTAAAGTGCAGAGCTAATGACTCCTCGCCACCAAACCGGAGACAATCAATCCACTCTTCCTCTTATCCAGCTGTCTGCTGCAGTGGCATTTAGAGTTTCCTAATGTGACGGAAACTGTGTGTGTCCAAAATAGCTGCAGCGGCACGAGGAGGACGCTATACAAGTCTGAATTTGGACTCCCACCCAAACCCAGAAGATGATTAAGATATCTTTGATCCACTTTTCTCCTGTTGTTTTACATCAGCTCACAGTGGTCGTCAAAGTTTGCCTGCATTTGCCGTTGCAGTTTGTATTATACAGTGAGACACATTTTTAAATATATGCCATGAACTCTGCTGCGAAAACTGAATGCTCAATGTTTAAATGTTTAATTAAAGAAAGCTATGACTAATATTATAACTGTGATTTGTTAGATAGTACAACAATATTAATAACGCTGGACAAACAATTACGTCTGTAATACAGAAATAAGACTCCACACTTTCATATTTATATTATGCAGTCTGTGATATAGATTAGTTGTATTTATTGTCAACAGTGTAAACTGCTCATGTCACAGCCGACGGGCATATTTATTGACTGGAAGGTAAATCTTTGACCTTTGTTATGTTTGCTTTGAATGCATAATGCACCAGACTGGAAACACACAATATCATTCTCAGTCTAATGCACTCGTTAATTCCAAGAGGAAGAGAAATGTCATTAAACAAGTCAATGTAATGATCTAGCACCTCACCGATGCATACGATGTCCATGAAGCCGTACATGCCGTAGCAGATCTGGAACAGCAGGTCTTGTCTCTGCCAGCGGGCTGACGGGCTGAAGGAGGACCACACCAGCCAGGAGATACTGGCCATCAGGAACAGGGATCCCAAGATGGCCGCTGCTATCTGCACCTTCTCTATCACCGTCAGGGAGATGGCTTGCCACTGCAGGAACACACAGACCACAGTAGGGCTCTCTTACTTTAATTCTCACTTCTCTTTCACACTGAAGCATTGACTTTAATTAAATGTATTATGTCAACAGATTTCACATGACTGTATTAGGTTAGGTGAAAGCAATAATATTAAGTTGAACCTATTTAAAATTAAGATTATTGCTTTCAACTAAATGTATACAGTGATGTGAAATCTGTTGACATAATAGAAAGCTATGATTAAAATAAAATCAATATATAAGTTTATCAGGCTGATAATGATTAAACTCCTAAATGCTGCTGAGGGAGGGGAAATACAGTTGTGCATAATATGTGTTTGCAAAACATTCACATTATTTGTACCTGTCATTTAGTTAAGCATTTGCAGATTTGTTGATATAAAAAAACATTCAGGGAACGATACAGCTGAATATGAAGCACATATCAAAAAGTGTTTTTTCATATCTCAGTGATGCCTGAAAAAAACCCTTTCAAAACTCATTTCTACTCAGCCTATCAGGAAAGTCTAAAACTGAGAGGAAAGTCGCTTATGAAATCTTTCTGTTCTGGATATCAGAGGGGAAAGCCCTTTTTAATTAAAAAACTTTCATCTTTAGTCGAACTCCTCGGTCTGTGATCAGATTATAGCGTGATTCCTAAAAATAAAAATAAAAATTGTGATTTGTCTCAAATACATTTTGATGTAAAATAACAAAAAGGCATCCAAATGAGTCCCAGCAGAGAACAGCCTTTTGCTATCAACTCCCATGATGATAAACACCGACAATTGTGTTATGTGACAGACATTTTAGTTCTAAGTGTTTTTCAGTTTTTTTTAGTTAAGCTTTTTTATAGTTACCCCTCATTATCTTGACTTTCTTAACGCCTTTTTTCTAAAACCCTTCTATACCTTTGTCATGATTGCCAACTAGTTAGTCATTTCACAAAGGGATAAAATCACTGCTTTTCAATCAGCTCTTTTCCTTTTTAAATGTCTACTGTACATTGCTGCTCTTTACAAAAACAGCTCACCTGTAGTGGGTTTTTGGTGCTGATGGCAATGACCTGATATTTGTAGTAGCAGAGCTCACAGGCCCAGGATCCTCTCTCGCTGATCCACTTGATGAGGCAGGGGTGGTGGGTGCAGCGCACTGATCCGCTGCACCGGCAGGGGCTCAGGAGCTCCCCCTGTGGGAGAGAGGTCATCAATACCAGCAAACACAGGACGAAGGTTCTCCAAGATTCAGATAATTTCAACACAAACATTGACAGTCCGTCGCATATATATGCTGATATACTGGGTTGGGTTTTCAAGCAACAGAATAGATGTTTCAATGAAATGCTGCCAAAAACAAGAAGAACATTTATACATTTTTCAGCACATAATATTGCATTCGGCCATTAGGAGCAGCCGGAGCAGTGATTTATGATTCAGAAGAAACGCCTCTGTGTAGCAATCATTTACCTGCTGATAATCCTTTGTTTTCTCATCTTGTATACTCCCTTTAACATGCAATATACTGCAGGTTACACTATACACACATATATATATTTATGCAGTTCTTTGTGCCTGCTTATTGATTTTTTGAGAGCTCTGCATGCACAGTTAGATAAGCGTGCAAGAGTGCAAGAGTACACACACACACACACACACACACACACACACACACACACACACACACACACACACACACACACACACACACACACACACACACACACACACACACACACACACACACACACACACACACACACACCACACACACACACACACACACACACACACACACACACACACACACACACACACACACACACACACACACACACACACACACACACACACACACACACACACACACACACACACACACAGGCTACACAGCTCTGCACAGTCATAATACAGCAGAGTTCAGGTGTGAAATTAAAGCTTTGCCTCACATCAAGTTGACAGGCATAATGCTTGATTTCCACACTTGAAGTGGAGGATTAGTCACTGAAGCTTTTATCAAAGAGCAAACCACAACAAAGCTGCGATGAATGTACACTAGCTGTCACATATACATATTATTTTGCAGTTGTAATATGGTAACTCCACACAGACCGAATAGGAAAACACACACATTTTGTGCATTCCTTTTCTACCTGGCCCTGATCTTTATTAAAAGGAAAAGCTAAAATCTTGTGTCATCCATTTATATATCAGAGCAATTCAAACAAAATGTAGATGTATTGGGAAAAATAATATGCTTATTCTTATGTTAACAATCTTGAAATGTATTTTTTGAGGTCAGTCAAAATATAATTGAGGACATTTCAAGTCTGCATGGTGACAGAAACATAGGGTTGTTTCACTGACAGTGGGCTTGTATAGGGTGGTTAGCCTTTAGGCCTCAGTGGCCAGAGGTATATAAGCTGTTGGAGAGGAGATCTGTTTAGTAAAGCATTTGAGCAGGGCAGAAACATCAATTTACTCATGAAGAGGATCTCAGCGGTCGGCTCGTGAACTATGGAACCGTGTGAATATTTAATGAAGCATTACTGTCAGGGGAATGCGCTGAGATTTAGAAGCCCTATCTATATCTTGACCTACACGTGTTTTCAGTTTATCCAGTGAGGCTTTACACGTTTTAAAACAGTCAGAAACCTATCAGCTAAAGTAATAATAGATAATTCACTTAATTTGGCATCAAAAGGTTTTCACTTAACAGCAATATGTGCTCAGCCTAACCAACCATTAGTCGTGCGCCACATTCAGCCTGAGGAACAAATGACATTTATAATCTCTCGCTCTGGGCCCTAAACTCATTAAAATACATTACTAGTCTTGTCATATTGGATATAGATGATGGCCCAAATGATGTATATTAAGCCTGCCGCCCTTTTTAGGACATGACCTGCATTTAAAGAAACTTGGATCTATACAATACTAATCAGGGTCGTCTTGTATAGATGTTTTAATCTTAATGGGTATGAATAAAAAGCCTGTAGTGAATGAAAAAATAAATTGGCCGACCTCCTCTGCTGCAAGAAAGCTCCCCACCCCTCTAAGCTAAGGCATTCGATTTCCCAAACCAAGGTATAGTTCATTCAATTTTAAATATCCCCTGTCCCTGAGCACCATGAACATGGCATAGAGATTGTGGGAAGAAATGCAAAACGCGAGTTAAATTATTTCTCCACGGCATCTCTGACAGACGGAGCAGCACCCTGGTCGAGGGGAAGGGAGGGGAGAGCAGGGAGTTAGAGCAGAAAAGGCCCATCTACAGATGGTCAGGGTGGGAGTGTATTGGCAGGAGCACCAGAACACTTCTGCCGTGTCTAGTGGGACTCAGACCGCTCACTGCGACTGGCCTCATTGCAGCCAAGAGCTGAACCCAGATCAGTACAGTACAACTAAGGCTGAGAGACAGAGAGAAAGACTGATAACAGATGTGGCATTACAGCCCACACATACAGAACGTGATATCTAAATGTCACTTGTTGACCAAACAGCAATGGTCCAAGGAAAACAGCAGATCAACAATGTGTTGAAAAGATTCTCTGGGCTGCAGAATCCTAAAAACAGCTCAGGACGCTTAATTTTCTCTTTATAAAATTGGATTCACTCCCAATGTATATAACGACATTAAACTAAATTAGAGGTGGCTATTCATGTCTCCTAAGGGTCTACGATCAATGCAATGGAACTATATTAACTGCAAGCGATGGGATATTGCTGCTTAATAAGCTCTCACAGAAACTGAACAAAAGCTATTTAAACAATAGGCAATGACATTCAGGTCACAAGCATTACTGCAATAATGCAGTCATTGAAAAACAGCTTCATATTAGCATTATGATCATTTTCAAAAAGTCTGAGGGAAAAGAGTCGGTGACAAATAATATTAAAGGTCATATCATTTCACATTTATTTACCTGTTAATGCTTGTCATAAAACAAGCTGGAGGATGTTCCAGTCATTGCTTCATTATGGGAACCATTACAGTGACAGCTAATGGATATTTAGAAGTAATTTCATAAAGAAACATGGTTTATGATTTAAGTTTATGGATGTTCAGCTCCTGTCTGTAGACTTCAGTAATGTCCTGTGCTTGTGTAACTTGTTTATTTTCCATTTCTGACAAACGGCAGAGGAGCCGTTCTATGTGCAGGTGATGGAGCGCAGATAGCGTAATGTCTCGGCTCTGTGGGGCCATATAGAAGGAATGATGCTAACTTGACCCCTCGAGGCTTCCCATTGTGCCTCCGACAGACTCACTGCAAGTGCATTATCTGTGTTGTGATTTACGAGGGAAAGACAACCTTTTCTGGAAGCAGCATGGGACTCGCATATTATCAACATGCAGTTCAAATAAGGACGGGACAGTGAAGCTCTGGCCCTAAAGGGCACTTCAACATAATAGTGCATGACAACTCCGGGAAGGATCCCTTACATACAAATATATTCCATGAGCTTTTTTTTATATTACTTTTTACATATCCTTTTTATAAGTCTGTGAACTACATGACCCTTTCTTGAAAATCTGTGTGATCTAAAGCTCTAGCAGAAAAAGATCTTGAAGGACGAGGTCAAGATCTGGTCTGAAAGCACTAGCTTGAATAAAGCAAACAAGCCAAAGCCTATAAGCTCCTCGCTGACCTTTAGCTACATCGAAGTGAGAATGAATTGAAATGTCTCAGGTTAGGTGTGTATGAAAAATACATGAATAACCTGAGGTATTGAGGTAAAAGATGTATGACTTTGTGACATTGGCTAAGCTGTTTATTATACTTGTGGGAATGTTATTTAACTCCAACAGAAGAAGTCTGACTTGAAGGATTGTATTAATACAAAACTCTCATGTCCATAATATACACTAAATGTGTTATTGGTCTCTGTAATCAGCCCTGAAATGTTCCTTTGCTTAGTTAATCTAAAGTAGGAGATGAAGGGAAACAAACAGTCGTATTTTATACAAATCTGTATTTGTGTTTCCTCTATAGTGTCTCCTACATTGTCAGGAAGGAATAATAACCCAAACATGGACTTTAAACTCTGGAAGATATCCACTTTATTTTGCTTGCAGACTTCTGAAGGGATAACTTCATGGCCAAGAGCAATGATTACAGTGACCAATGCCTTTCAGTGGCCATCCTAAAAACAGCAGGACTTTGGTTATGAATCACAAAAGGAACCTCAAAGAAAACGGCTACAAAAAAAGCTGACAGAATTTCGATTACACAAACTTAGTACATTGTTTGGTGTCAGTACAATAATTTGTCATTGGTTGCCTCTGTCAGACACTCAAGGCCCCTTTGTGGTGCTTGAGGAAAGCAATGCCTCCCGTTCCCTTCCCTACTCTGTCTGGAGTATCTCAGCCTTGGGGATGGAAGTGTTTTAGAGGTGGATTGTCAGATCAGATACTGGCTGCCTCGGTATATGTGACATGCTGGAGGCTAAAGGAGAACGGAGGATAACTAATGTCCCCACTGCCTGGATATCGCAGTGACACACAGAAAGTCCACTCATCTCTCTTTTCAGATGGATCCTCATTCTCCTTGTTCCCATTTACACCTCAGCAGATCTATATCTGGACTTCACCCAAAGCAACAGCAGACACGGCAGGAAAAGGAAGGCCGGTGATGGATAAGAACTTGCATAATGATAAGATGGCATGAAATCAAGTGCTATTGACTGTAATGTCTCCGGCAAACATCGATGAGATGAGTTTGAGGAGGCCATGGGAAACACTGCAAATTTGGAAGGAGGTGCTTTGCATGCACTGCAGAGTGTGCTGACTATCTGAAGTTTTTGCAAAAAAACATGGAGGAGGCCTTGTCTTGCAATCTCACAATATACCCAATGTCAGTAATAATTAAAAAGTCTGTGCTTAGAGGTGGAGTGATACACAGAATTGCTGTTGGAGTAATTAGATGATAAAACCTTGAGAGATTAACATACACAGTGCAATGACCATACACACAGTTCAGGGTAACAAGTTATGTTCTACACCTCAGTTATCTTGCCTCACACTTTTTGTAATCTCCATACATACATTACCAATTAGGTGAGATGTGACATATTTGTCAATGTGTTCTCAAATGCTCTGTCAAACAGTGTAACGAATGTGTGTGCAAATTGCTAAGTACTTGCTTCTCTGATGTCATTTCATATCATTTATTGTGGCACACAAACCATCTTCTTCGATTTTCCTCTCTTGATTGACAGTGTGACATTATCATCAACATGGCCCTAAAGGGCTGTGCACATTATTTCCCCCAGTTTTCTGGTTTTTCATATGAGCAGCAGAGAGAGAAGTGTTATTAGATTTTTTTTAAAAAGAATTCACACTGGTTTGCTATAATGAGTTGTTACTGAATCCCTGTGTATTCTCCACACTTGTCAGCCATGGGGACACTGTCTTTCATTATCTTCCCGCTGCTGTCTGTCTTTCTAAACCATGCAAAGGGCTGTGTGCAAGATCCAGTGGGATGCTGAGGGTTCTCCAGGATATCAACCAAGACACTGGGAGTGGGTTTCTCCCTTCAAAGACCTCATGTAATAGAAAGCCTGTATGTAAAAGGGATGTTTTGGGGGCTAAATTATAAACAATCCCCTCACTTGGTTAGCAGATTTGCTCCCCAGCAGTGGGAGTTTCCAATCTAACTAAACATAACTGATTTCCCTATGATTATAGTGAGAAGGTCTGTGTAATTAAGGCATTGATCAGACTGCATGACATAAATATAGGCTACTTCTCACAGTTATGCGATTTTCTTTGTATTTCCTTGACTTACTTGTTCTGGTCCCTGGAAGCAGATCCTGCACAGCGGGGTCCTGAAGCCGCTCTCAGAGTAGCTGGTGAGGGAGAACCGCTCCTCCAGTTTGCCCTTTGAGCAGTCATCGGAGGAGCTGCTGCAGCCGCGCAAGGCCACCGACAGCTCGGCAGCATCCACCCAGCCCGACCGCTCTCCGCCCGGCGGCCCGGGGGCTCCCGCTACAGGGGGGGTAACCCGGTCCCCTGCGGGCTGGTGGCTCCTCGTTAACGTATTGTTATTGTCGGGGATGGCAACGCCTGTTTGATGGCTTTCAGTTCCTTGGACGCTCATGGGGGTCAGCGGAGAAAGAGATGTCGGTGGCCCGAGAAGGAGCACCCTCAGGTCACCGAGCAGGACGCAGCAGCGGCTCTTCAGCATGCCCTGGCTGCGCAGCATCAGGCTGAACCGGCCACAAACTCACAGCACCATGCAGAGGTGCTGGAAGAAGACAGCATGTACTGGATATGTCTCCGTCATGAGCCAACACTTTCTCATATGGGGTCGTTGGGGTGCGTTTTCCAGCGTGTGTTGGGGCTTAAAGAAGTCTGCAGTTCTCTTTGTTGATTTATTGAAAGTAGCCTATGTTATTGTTTCACGAGAATGTACATCCAAAAGGCAAACAAATCCCATCGATGCAAACAAGTGTCTGAAGCCATTAAGTTCAATAAATGTCACAGCTAAAAGAGGAAAGGAAAATGTTAGATTGATAGGCATATGCATTCAAGTAATAAGGCTACGGCTCGTTCACTCAGTGCCCACTGTCATTCATGGCTGTAATGGTCAGTTCTGTACAACATAAACTATTTCGACAGGCTTTTCCCTCCAGATTCACGACGAGTGCACAAAGCAAACTATCACATATGCCTTGTAGTACAATGGGCTGATATTGACTAACAAAATGCCAGCGGTTAATCTGTAAATTCAAATATTCCAACACCGAAATGCACACACTTAATCAGCAGAGCTCTCAGGCTTTCAAATCAATCGATGTCGTGCCACGAAGCGAAATATATCTTACCTGGCGAGCTATCCCGATTTCCACAGACTTAATGCTTACAGTTTATTTATTTTTTGATAGATCTCCTGCCGACTGCAGGTCGCTGGCAAGTGTGCTTACATCCCCAATTGTCGCATTTCCATGTCCGAGGAACAAGCCGATGGGTTTACATCCCTCCGTTAAAATCCAACAGCATTGTAGGACTGTCCTGCCCCGGGTGAAAGCATCCGTTGCCCCGGATTGTCCTGTGATCATTGGCTGCTGAAAAGGTGCTGCAGCCTCAGCACCATGATTCCTGGGACAGCTCCCAGACGCCGCACGTCACCTCCGCACAGTGATGCAAGCAGCCAACTCATTACAACTGAGACAAATGCACATGCAGGAAAATGGTATATCACTACTTTTAGCCAAGTCATTCATCACTATAGAAGGATGCATTATGTTAAAGGTCAGGTTCATGTTTTATTCCCAAAGAATAGCTTCCATCATGCAAACAGAAAGCAGAAATTATTAATTAAACAGCTCAATTATCAGGCAACACATGGCCAACACAAATTATTCATAAAAGCTCAGCTAAATAGTGTCACTTTGTTCAGCACAAATATCAATTAGGTTGAAAGTGCATGGTTAAAACCTAAACAAGGATCACATCTGCAAAGGGAAACATGCATGGCAGGCTACTCAAATTAGGAAAAGCAATTTATTCTGCTCATTATCGTCAATTAAAAAAACAAACAATGGCCTTAAAACACTAAACTAGAGATGGAAAAAGTATTTAGATTGTTTGCTTGATTAAAAGTGGCTTACTAAAATGCAAAAACAGATTATTGTTTGTCATGCATGCAAGAAGGGTTTAAATGTTATAAATTAAGATAATTTATAGTCCTACTTTATATATTGTTGAATATTATTTAATGTATGCCAACAAACTGAGACAAGTCCTAACCCCTGCTGCTTTTCTGCCAGCAGGTAATTGCCGAGTAAGTGTCTGATAAAATAACTATTGAATACAACAGGGATGGAAGACAGCTGGATCAACAACACAACAAATTGGAGAAAAATGTTTCTATTGTTGATATGGTGTAAAGTAACAAACTACATTTACTCTAGCACTATACAACTTTGAGGTACTTGTACTTAAGTTAAGCATTACATTGTTTTTCTACTTTTTACTTCTACTCCACTACAATTCAGAGGTAATTCGTGTATTTCTACTCCATGTATGTATTTAATAGCACCTAGGTTAATTTGCAGATTTGGATTATAATAAACACTTACATTACTTGAGTAACATTGAGTAACATGGAGTAACATTCACAAGCTACCCTGCAGCATACAAAGTAAGTATTATTACTGTAGCTGCACCTTTACCAGCTTTGATAACACTTTAATCAATCAATATTTGGATTCAACTGAACCTGAAATGGGCCAACCTGCATAATGAGTAGGCTACTTTTACTTTTGGTACTTTAAGTATATTTTCATGCCAATACTTTTCTACTTTTACTTAAGTCACATTTTAATTGAAGGACTTGTAGTTGAACCAGAGTATTCATACACTCTGGTACTTCTCCACTGACTCAAGTACAAGATCTAACCCAGTCTAATATATTGATATACTTCAGTTGGAAGTCTCTCCTGTCTCTACACTGCCAAGCAACCGACGCCTTCTCCACGTGCCCGCTTGTTTTTCTACGTCACTTCCTGCGCGGCAGTCCCTTCTCGAACCAGCTAACTTTTAGCAACATATGTCAACTAGCTTCAAATGTATCGCCCTGCGTTGTTCTTAGACACTTTTAAATTCTTGCAGTCTTTAGATGGCACTGTTTGTCATGTGATATCCGAATAAGTGCTCACTTAAACCGCTGTCGACATATTTCTAGCTTATGTTGCTCAGTTTGACTGCCGCGCTAGCAACGTTAGCAAAGGAGGCTGCGGTTAAAGTTGACTAACTTTTAGGATATAGTTGTATTGATAGTCCTTTCATTGCATGGATCATGTGTTTGTAGGTAATTCAAAGTGTTGGCTAACTCTGAGAGCCTCGTTAGTAGTGTGTTTACGTTAGTTGCAGCTAAGTAAACAATCATCATGTCTAATCAGCTGACGACAGAGCAGCAGCGAAAGATCGATGAAAACAGACGCAGAGCTTTGGAGAGAAGAGCACAAAGACTTGGACACACTATCAGCGACAATAAGCAGACCTCGGCAGACTCCACCAGTACTTCAGTGCAGGTACAGACCTCCAAACGTCGACTCGACCCTGATCCTGCTGCTGCTCCTCAAAGAGAAACCCTGAGCTCAGCTTCTGCACCTAAACGGTTTGTTCCGCCCTTCAAAAAAGACTCTGGTTCAAAGCAACAGCTATTATCTACATCTGGCAACAAAATCCACCAGAATACTACCTCTGCATCTACCAGACAGGTAAGATGTGTGCTGTAATGTTCAATCACTTATTATTTAGAGTTAAAAAAAAAAGAAGTATTTCTTAACTATGTGTACTGTCTTTCCTTGAAGATACAAGTCATTGACCCACTTCCTCATCATGTGAGCAGCCCTGGAGGAAGCTTTGGTGTGAAGCCAGCTCACCCCAAACCAAACCTAACCTCCAACAGCTCTGATGGTGCAGTTGTGCCTTTCTACAAGCAAACCAGTAAACCCTGCCAGAGTCCCGTGGCACCGCTTTCCTCCCCCTCATCAACTTTCAATGCTGTACCTGCAAAAAAGCCTGCCATCTCTGTAAGAGGAAAATGTGTAGCTCACACAGAGGGCCGCTTCAGAGTAGAAGTGGGCTACCACGCCCAGCTGATTGTCGTTTTCAAATCCATCCCATCAAAGAACTATGGTAAGTGGCAGACTGTTCAACGATAGCTTTATGGTCCGAGCAAAGGGGGAATAAGGGTCTATTTCCAATTTATTGTATATTAAACAACTGCAGAATTAACACTTAATTGCATATAAAATTGTTAGCGCTCTAGTTTTGAATTGGAGAGTTGTTCATGTTTATTTGTATTTTGGACTTATACCATAAAAATACTGGCATGCATTTTGAAAATGGCCATAGTTCCCCTCAACCATAAGCCCCATTTATTTCATATGCCTCACACAGAAATAAACAAGGCGGTATGATGATGATGTTAGTTATGTACCGTTATGCACCAAATAGGTCTGTGTATCAAACCTGAGTGATGACTTAATGTTTTGTGTTAGCAGCAGGTGTTGCAATTTTCAAATAATACCCAGCTCTACTGCCACAATTCACCATCTAAACACACAATCACGACAACCTCTCCTGCGAGGCAAAATAACCAATGACTGAACTCACCACTATATAAATAAATCTGGCCATTGTTTCAGAGCTTTCCTCTGCTAAAGAAACCACGTCCTGAAATCTTTCATACTAACCAGTAACAGTTTTCTAGATAAAAATACCACATTTCAAAATGTAGTTATTTGTACCATATGCCTGGTTTGGTGTGTTCATTTCAATGTCTGCGCTGTCTTATAATAAAGTCTTATCTTCTGCATTAGACCCAGCCACAAAGATGTGGAACTTCAGTCTGAAGGACTATCGAGTGCTAAGTATGAACATCAGGGAAATAATCATTTGATGCACTCCTTATTTTCCCATTAGCCTACATTAAAGGCATGAGAGTATTGGTTTTCTTCAGGCTGCTGCTACATCCCCTCTCTTTTCTTTACCCTGTATTGCAGTGGAGGAAGCTGCTGCCGTGGCTTCTGTGTCTTTGCGGCCTCTGGAGGGAATGGAGTCGTTGGACGTGGCGGCAGCCACCAGCGCAGCCTGTGACGGGGCAGCACTGGGGGCGCTGCTGAAGCTGTGTAACGGCTGGCAGAAACCTGGGGCCACAGTGCAGGGCCAGTGCGTCCTGGTGTCCCCGACAAAGTTTGAGGTCGACATCTGTTACCATGCGGACGTGATTGCGGCATGCAAGCAGATGCCAACAAAGAGCTATGGTAAACAGTGAACCTATGCATTTAATATAATTGAATAATGGTGAATTTGTGTGATACTGACTTGTCATTTATGTTGTTGTGTGGCAGACTTGAAAACAAAAAAGTGGAGTTTTTCCCTTGCAGACTACAAGAGACTCTGTGAGTGTCAACATTTGCTTTATTTAGCCTCTTTCCCTCTGTGGTTCTACTGTCTCTGGTACATTTGCCATCTTGTCTGACCGTGCTGTGTTCCATACCCAGTGGATGTCCTCAGTGGGATAGCAGCAGTGGAGGTGGAGCCTCTGCCCAGGGCAATAGTCCAGGCTTTCTCTGCCAGGTTTGATGGGACAGAAGCCAGGTCTTTAGACGTCCCTGAGGCCGACCTCTCCAGCATCGACCCCTCGCTCACCTGCAGCCTTATGCCCTTCCAGAGGGAAGGAGTGAAGTAGGTGCCTTTGGAATGCAATCAGTGCTCTTTTCGCAATAAATCAATACCAAGAGATTGCTATTCATCTAAAATGGGCTCAGTATTGTGCATACAAAGAGAATCTTTTGATAAAAGCCAATATTTCTATGCCATTTCTCTGACTTTTTTCAGATACAGTATGGTAATAGAGAACCGCAGTAATGCGTCCTAAAACCCGGAAGTAAACTCCTTCCGGTTCCTTTCGTCAAAAACCAATGCAATTTCTCCATAGGATTTTGGAAAATAGCTCGAAATAAGGTCTGTGGTTGACACACATTCAAGAGACAGATCACGTTTTGTTCAGCCGGATAATCTCCACATGTCTACCCTACTTTTATAATTTTCTAATCATAAATCTAGTCGCCAGAAGCAAAATGCTAAAGTTATGCTATAAACGAACTACAGCAGGGTCGCTGCTTCAACGTCACACCAACTTAAGATCCATATTCAAAACTACAGATTCAAAATTGTACAAGTTGAAGCGTTTGTTTTAACAGTTTGCAGGAGGCAGGTACTTGCTTTCAAGCAGAACAGGGCAAACAAACTTAGCGGGAGTGTTTTACGTGTTCGGTGTAATGACGTAAAACGGCCTCGACAACTTCTGTGGTCCTATTCAGCCACTTGTTAACAACCATCGCTTTTCAGACACGTAAACTCTTCAAAAATCACCAGCGGGGTCACTGCTGATGTATTTGATGTCGTAGAACAAAACGTGATCTGTCTCTTAAATTTGTGTCAAACACAGACTTTATTTCGAGCTATTTTCCAAAATCCTATGGAGAAATTGCATTGCTTTTTGTCGAAGGAAGTGGTAAAAATGCTAACTTACTTCCGGGTTTTAGGACGCGTCACTGCGGTTCTCTATAGATGAGATAATGGGCTGGATCAGTTTTACTTCCACTCACTGTGCTGCTGTAGCTTTTAATTTGAGCATTTTCTTGTGTCCCTGTAGTTTTGCAGTGTCTAAACAAGGTCGCCTCCTCCTGGCGGATGACATGGGCCTGGGGAAGACGGTGCAGGCCATCTGTATAGCAGCTTACTACAGGAATGAGTGGCCTCTGCTGGTGGTGGCTCCCTCCTCTGTGCGATTCACCTGGGCCGAGGTAAAAAAAAAAATTCTGCAGAGTGAGCTTTAAAAGAGAAAATGGCTTAGTAAGTGTCAAAGGTTATCACTTTGTTTCGATTTAATTGTGTCATCAGTCTGAATTAATTCAGCAGTTATCGTCTTAATGATATTCTCCTGGCCTCCTTTGACAAATGTGTTGCCTTACACATTGTATCGCTGCTTAAATCTCATCATCTGCATTCTAGGAATGTTCATACTGTTCCCCAAGGACTGCTTGACGCTGTTAAGTACTTTATCTTCAGTAGGGCAGTTGGCAGTATTGAATTCTTCGCATCCATTTTCTTCTCTCATAGGTGATGATTTGGATTGTGAAGGAATTGATTTATACAAGATATGCTTAAATAGCGTATTAATTTGGCCATTATTAATGATAAAGATCTGCTTCCCTGGATTTTTCTAATATAGCTTGTACCATATTATTATAACTATAGTATGTTGGATGGACTTTTAGGTATTTCCCCCTTATTTGATATAATACATTAGAAAGTCAGACTGGTCTAAGACCACAAGGTCATTATAATGTCCCAACACTTCCTTGAATATTAGTGTCTTTTTGTCACTGTTTTCCTTCCATAGTTTCAATGGTGTCTACCTAATTTCATGTGTCCCCTTTTCTCTGGTATGTTTCTCATCTTCTGTAGCTTCTATTCTCTGCTTTAACTCACAGCAGCATTACCAACCTGCCACTAGCGGCACATTTTGAGCAGAGCTTTACTTGGCCTTTTGTCTATTGACAAGACAAGACTGTCTGCTCTCTAAATAGATATCTTGGATCAAACACAGTCCCCCAATCAGGAGTTGGAATCGCAGAGGGGGTTTAGTCACCGGAAGCCGGCCCATTAAAGGGACTTTACTCTGTCTGGCTCTTATCTCCACTGTTAGTCTTTGGCCACATCTACTGCAAAACATGGGAGCTATAACTTAGTGAGTGTAAGCCAGGTTGACAGGCGCATGGAGAGGAAGTAGATGAACTGTCAGAAAGATTTGGGCCACAGGGGATTTTTTCTTAACGACATAATTGGTTATTTTTTAATTGGAAAGGCTGTGATATCAGTTTGTGAATTATTGGTGATTAGTATAATTCAAAGCAGCTGTCAGTCACACAATGATTATGATGGTGTTCATATTAAATGTCAGAGTCTGACTTATTCCCAGCAGTAGGGGATAAAGTAGAGCTAGTTCTGTGTTATTCTGTTGTTTCACTGCGGCTGTGACATGAGTGTCTCTGCCTGCAGGCCTTCAGACGCTGGCTCCCCTCTCTGAGTCCTGACAGCATCAACGTGGTGGTAAAGGCCAAAGAAAATCTTCACGCTGGTTTGGTCAATATCGTCAGCTACGACCTGTTGAGCCGGATCGACAAGCAGCAGCTAGCAACCACCTTCAATATTCTCATCATGGTGAGCTTTGCAGTGTTTAGAAATGGCTCACCTTAAGAATTACAAAATAATGACTATGTTTTAAACAAAATATCTTGTGATTCTTTGCAGGATGAGAGTCACTTTCTGAAGAACATGAAGACTGCTCGGTGTAAAGCAGCCTTGCCTCTGCTGAAGGTGCGCATTGTCTTTCTGTTTTATTGGAATTATCTTTTTGATTCAAAACTGAGGGAAAATGTGCCCGGTTAAACCTAGAGAGTAGTGTTAATTTCGTCAGCTATTTAGTTTTAGTCTTAGTCCTGTGTTAAATTTCCGTTTTAGTCATATTTAGTCACCTTCATCCTGTTTTTATTTAGTCAAGTTTTAGTCGACTAAAAGTCTGAGCATTTTAGTCTTATTTTAGTCAAAGAAAACTAATTATTTTAGTCTACTTTTTGTCAATGAAAACTGTTGAGTCTTTTTTAGTCATCAGATTATATATAACATTTCAGTCAAACTAGTCTAGCCAAAACCAATAATTTGTCATTTTAGTCAAACGTATTTCACAATAAGATTATATCTTGTCCTTATTTGATGAAAAACACAGGTTGAATGATTAAGAAGCTTTGCAGAGAGTATCTGCTCAGGTTTGTGGTGTTTTTACCAGCTGTGTTATGGCCGCATTGCTTCCCTTCTGATAAAACAATGCATTCGCTTTTTTTCTCCGCCTCATTGTAGCGAAAATGGGCCCAAATATCACGTTGTTTCTTTCTCCCAAGCAGTGGTGGCTTTAGACTTTTTTGTTGTCAGTCATTTTGATGGACAGGATCGTAACATTTCCATCATAATCCATTATTATCCGTCGAGTGCACAATTTATCAATCACTCGCGCTGACGGGGAGTATTCGGTTAACGCGAGTGCGACCACTGCTCCCAAGCCCTGTTGTTGCCATTTTATTTTCTGTTAAATAAGGTTAGTTAGAGACCATGAGTTAG
The DNA here is from genome assembly GCF_902827175.1 of Gymnodraco acuticeps. Lineage (NCBI taxonomy): Eukaryota > Metazoa > Chordata > Actinopteri > Perciformes > Bathydraconidae > Gymnodraco > Gymnodraco acuticeps. Next base: position 796,527 of record NW_022990764.1, read on the forward strand.
ACCCGTGTCTTCCTGACAGTTCACAGTGTGCCGCTGCCCGGTGTAATTCAAATCTACCGCCGCGCGCAGCACAGACACACAGCTGCTGCCCAGCTCAGCACCGGAAATGGAACTGCTGGGAGAAAAACTGACTATCAGAGATGTAACGTTATCTTTGATAATATTTCGTCAACGAAAGTAAAGAGAGATTTTGGCATAGTTTTTATTTAGTAAACTACATTTTCGTCTCGTCACTTTTCGTCAACGATATTGCATGATGATTTCGTTGCAGTTATTGTTTACTGCCGTCGGTGCCGTCTCGTCATCGTTTAGTTTTCGTCATGAAAAAAAGGTCGTTGACGAACATATTTCGTCATAGTTTTAGTCAACGAAATTAACACTACTAGAGAGGCCCTCTTAACATTAAGTTGCAAATCAGATTTGTTATAATTATGTGTTTTATTTATTTTAAACACACAAATCAAAACCAGGATTTACAGGGAAGCCAGATCCAGGATTTTCTAACGTCGGATAACTATTATTCTTTAGCCTGAACCAAAAGAGCCAGCCGTTACAGAAGGAGTGGAACCAAACCAATATTTAAAGGGAAAACACACAATCTATCCCAGGGTAAACATTGTCTTTGCTACAAATACTGACAACACAATATTAAACTATTATAATGAAATAAATCCTTTTTCACACATCTATTTTTGGGCTGAGTATTTCAACTTCAAGCCGTGCACACACTTCACATTCACAATTTCCAAAATATTGAATAACCAGTTGCTACATACCAGATTTTCCTTTTTTAAATGTATGCATCGGCAACAGGTTCTTATGAGATTCCTGTCCTTTATCAAGAGATGACGGATATAAATCATTGCGTTGCATATGTGGTGTATCATCTATTTCACTTGGTTACATTGATCCACAAACCAGCTGGAGCAGACACATTGCTGCGCTGCTCTGATCAGAGTTGTTTGTTCTTCCTCAGGCAGCGAAGAGAGTGATGCTTCTGTCCGGCACCCCCGCCATGTCCAGACCCTCTGAGCTCTACACACAGATCCTGGCCGTCAAACCCACACTGTTCCCTCGCTTCCATGAGTTCGGCATGCGCTACTGCGCTGCTGCACAGGTAGCTAAAGCCTTAAAACATCTTTGTCTGTCCAACTGTGATGCTGACTGCTGTTGAGCTGTAAGTCCGGTACATTTCAGAGAACATATAAGGCTCCAGGTGTAGGGATGGCTTTCGTTAAGGTTTAAGAGAGAGAGAGAGACGCGCGCGCATTTTACAGTCTTTTTGCGTATTAGAAAGGGAGTTGGCGACACTAAAACTGCAATATAATGTTTGTGTAGCAATAATACATATGACATATCTTTTTTACATGTCTCCAGTACCAATAAAAATAGCGATAACGTCGGAGCTTAACGGTACCACGGTCTTTAATAATTCAGCCCCGGGGCCCGTTTAATACCGGGGCTCGGTACCCATCCCTATTCAGGCGTGGGTTTAGTAAATATTTGCTTTACTCAAACGTATAGGCTGTAGCTGCTAGGATGGGATGTCTATTAAGTGCACTAGGGTGGGAAATCTAACGGGTGTGATGAGACGAGCAGGATTGTTTAAATGAAATGAGTGCACTCACTTAAACTTAATGTCTTAATGTTAATTGGTGAACAGTAAATATATCGAAACTGTTTTTTAGGTGTCAGCAGATTCCTCTGCTCTGATTTATTTTTTCTCCACTCTTTTGTTGCTCTGCCTTTGCCACTTAATCTTCTTAATTATTTGTATTCCGTGGAAATAGGAAGCACGCTACATGATTAAAGGCTTTCATGAACACTCCAGGGCTCTGTCTAAATACTCTTGAGGTTCTTCTGTCAAATTCTCCTCATATCTTTTATCTCCATTCCCTCCTTCCACCATCATATGTTCTGTTATCCATGTCCTCTCCTCTCTCCCTCTCTGTCCCAGTCGACTTGGGGGTGGGACTACTCGGGCTCCTCTAACCTGGGAGAGCTGAAGCTGTTGCTGGAGGAGTGTTTGATGTTACGCCGGCTCAAAAGCGAAGTCCTCTCGCAGCTTCCTGCTAAACAACGCAAGGTTGTCACGGTGACAATAGAGGGTGTCAACGGCCGCATAAAAGCTGCTCTGTCAGCTGCTGCCAACCAGTTGGCCAATCAACAGCGCAATGTAAGTTAACAATGTTTCTCACAGTCCTTGAGAAAACTCATCAAGTCACATAATTTAAAGTTAAGTCAAAATGTAGGCTTTCTAGTTGCAGATTGTAAACTAAACATTCAAACTTAACTCTCTTCCCCGCTCAGTGTGAAAACCAACTCCAGATTCTCTCTGTTCGGATCAAGGTTATTCTCTATATTTGCCATGTTTCACGCCGTGTCCACATTTTTTATAGAAAAAGAGAACAATAAAAGCAGGACACACTCAGAGGGATTTTGTTTGAGTCTATGCACTGTTTTGTTTTTAAATCCTACTCATTGTGCCTTGTAAGAGATCGTGTAGGGAAATTACAATTCTCACATCTTCAATCAAACCTTCCAAAAACAAGGAATGCGTAAAATCCTGACAAATACATCAGTTTGTCAGAAATACAACCCTGAATTATGTTTGAAAAAAAGACGGGGAAAGACTCTGTTGGACAGAGTAATGGAGGATTCTTCATCTATACCAGAGGATTTTTAAATGCCAAAGTATTCAAAACCCAAACCTGTTGATAAAATGTAATGCGAGAAAAAATAAAAGGTTAGTTCTACTTGAAATGTAATCTTTGTGATTTAAAAAGTCAAATATAGCCAACAAAACGGCTGTTAAGCCCAAGAAAGTTCCATGAATTGGTTCAGAGTCCTTTCAGGCCGGGACTCAAACGAGAGCTTTTCAAACTGACCCAGAATACCCCAGCAAGTCTTATTTTAGGAATATTTTGACACTTGAGTCGCTTAGTGTGATTCTTTATTATCACACTGCTCCTCAGGGTAATGGCAGTCTCATCAGATCATCAGTCAGAATCTACTGTCAGTTCTTATCTTGTGCTGCCCTTATCTCTTTTTTCAGAAGAAGGAAGAGAAGGACGCCCTCCTCGTCTTTTATAACCACACAGCTGAAGCCAAGCTGCAAGCCATTATGTAAGAGCAGTCCCTCTCACAGTCACTAAATCAAATCAGCTTAAATGTGATGAGCACTGAGATTAAAATGTCAAATGAATCAGAGTCTTTTGTCACGCCATTGTGATTGCGCTTGTTTTGGAGATATCAAAAAAAGAGTTTTCACTTGAGGACTAAATATTTAACTGCTTTCTGTGAAACTGAGTTTTGTTGTGTCTGTCACCGCCAGGGAGTACATCACAGACATGCTGGAGTGTGGGAGGGAGAAGTTTCTTGTGTTCGCCCATCATAGGTTAGTCCTGGATCATATCAGCAGCGAACTGGGAAAAAAGGTGAGTCAGATGTTTAGATAACCACAAAATCTTAGTATGAAAGAGAGTAGCTGCGGGGAACAAGAGTGGGTTGCACATTTGAGCTTAGTAATACTACTACTATGACTTTAATACACAAGGGTTGTTCATTCTTGTTGTTGATTTGTGCTGGTCTGCTTTTAATCTCTTCCTTCTCTTCCTATAGAATGTGAGTTTTATCCGTATTGACGGCTCCACATCCTCTGCTGATCGGCAGCTGCTGTGTAATCGGTTTCAGAGCTCCACTCAGACCTGCGTGGCTGTTCTCTCCATCACGGCCGCCAACATGGGCCTGACGCTGCACGCCGCCGACCTGGTGGTCTTCGCTGAGCTTTTCTGGAACCCGGGGGTAAGCAACAAGTTAATACTGCAACATGCTTATTTTCTAGTATTTTACTTTTCAACTCAATGTTTGTATCTTCTTTCCATCAACAGAAGCTTAGGTTTTGAAGTAGCTCCCAAACATGACAGACAGAGAAGATTTACATAGTGGTGGTTGAAAAAAGCAAAACATGTAGCAACTAAAAAGCCTAAGGGAGTAAGACTTGCATTCTTCGGTGCCAAATCATTGCCGTCTATTCTAGATCCATAAATACTTTGCTAACAGTTTAAGCATTACATCTGTGTAACATAATGGGCTGTCTGTATCTGTCAGTGTGTTTGGATGTTTATTTGCCCTTCAGTGGCCAACATCAAGGCTGCACACATGCTGCATCACCTGCAACGTTAGGTAGTGATTTATTGAACACTTTGTATTGCTGTTATCCAAAATGAACTGAATGTTACCAGCCAATACAGGAATGTCCCAGTCCCTTTTCATGCCAACAGTTTGCAGTGACAACAAATGGCAGTACCGTCCAATGGGGCTTTCTAAAAATGGGCAGGATAAGACAAATCCATAAAAAAAACTCAATTCATAATGATCTAATTCTTGTACTCAGCCCGACCTCTGCATATGTAACCACATCTTTCATTTTCAGCTGTTGGCAGCTTTTTCCCTGAACAATGACTCAGCATTTGATTGACTTGTTCTGTATGCAGAGCAGTAGTCAATCTAAACCTGAATAAAGATTTGGTAATAATAAGATTGCAATTGCTTTCCCCCCCTGCAGGTTCTCGTGCAGGCAGAGGACAGGGTGCACCGTATTGGACAGACCAGCAATGTGAACATTCACTACCTGGTTGCCAAGGGAACAGCTGATGAACACCTGTGGTACGTGTCGAACAGTGGGAAGTGAGACCCAATTAAACTGATTGGAGTTTTAAAGTCCTTTTTCTCACATATTCATAATTCTTTCACTACTGTGTGGGGGGGGGGGCAAGGGCTCAAGGGCTCAAGGCAGCGTTGATTGTCTGACACACACATCGTGACAAGGAGTGCATTTATTGTTCCTGCTCTTTTATAAGAATGTATATCTTTATTGATCCAGGCCAATGATCCAGCAGAAAATGAATGTCTTGGAGCAAGTGGGATTGTCTGAGTCAAACCTCTCTGACAAAGCAGTAATCGCCAGCTTCCACTCTAAGGTAAGCTCTGCATCCGTATAGAACAACATGTATAATCCTGTTCACGCTTTTTAAATAGGATCAACATATTTACGACACAGTACAACAGAGCTTACCTAGCTAGATTAAAATGGTGTCAGTGGATTTAGTGACCGGATAGTTTGGATTTGTTCAGGACCCTAACCAGAGGAGCATCATGGAGATGTTCCAGAGGTCTTTCACTGCGGGAGACGACATGGACGATGCCCTCTTACTGGAGGCTGCAGACGACTGGGACGCCCCCCCCGCCTGAAAACAGTTCTGCTCCACATCACGGCGTGGCCGGACAGAACCCCAGCAAGAGGAGCATCAAAGACCACTTCAGCAGATGACTCTGAAACTCTCCCTGTTAACATCATTTTTAAACAACTTGTGTTAAGCCTATCATGACTTTTCAGAGCTACTTTATGTAAAAGATGTAAAATAACTGAACAAACTTATATATATTTTTGACAAATGAGAAAAAATTAATAAATGTGTTACAACTTTTAACTTGATATTCTCGACATCCATACAGAGTTAATTTCTTAAGAGTACGTTTTTTCTCAACTGATCTTCTCAGTTTTAAACGGGGAACAAATTCAAGCCTGCATCGTTAAAATGGATACAGACGGTTCAATGTCGCCAATCTAAGATGGATGTGCAGTATAGTCTTGATTGAGCTAAGGCTATTGAAAGTACTACCTTTTTAACTGGCAAAGGAATACATGGTCACTTTATTATAGATCCATCACCTAAAGTTTGTACATGTCACGTCTTATTGTTTCATGATTCATAGTGACAGATTTTGTGTTTCACCATTATGTTACAGAATCAGCCCCACAATAAAAGCGAAACTAGGATGATTCAGTTTCCCTGCTCCGGATCGTCACTTCCTTCTCTCTGTGGGCTGCAGGGATCTGAATCATGTTGGTCACCTGTAAATCACAGAGGAAAATTAGCTCAAGTTATCTAAACACGACCACTAAGACAATAATTAATATTAATGTTCCCATTCCTCAGCCATAGGACACAAACCTAATGGCATCATGAGAAGATAGACACAGTCCAATTTAAATGATCCTCCACAATGCAGCCGTCATGATTTACTTCTCTCTAGACGCAGTTTTACAACTCCGTGCCAGCTGATGTTCGGGACATTATGAAGATCAATGGCCTCATTTATCTGTATCTGAAGAGAGGCCTCTCTTGCTACTGGAAGCACTTATCTATTTGCTGGCTACTCAGACTCCTGACAATGTTATAATGACTGCACCCTTTGTCACAAGATCCTGGTGAATATCAGGGTTCCTACGGTCATTAAAAGTCATGGAAATTCAAAATGCTAATTCCAGGCCCTGGAAAAGTCATGGAAATGTAACTAAAGTTGCATCAAATATAATTTATATTTTAGCTAATCGCCGAAATATTATTTAAAAAAAAAATATTAATACAACGATAATAAATACTGTATCGTATAGTAATGAAACGTAAAATGGCATTTAACTGACGAGGTATTTTGGTGGTGAGAGATTTTAGTTGCTTAAGCGTGTAGAAGCTAGTAAGCCTACTATTTGATGTGTTTTAGATAGGCACAACATGTTTCATATGCAGACCTTATTTTCCTGTTCCATGTTCAAATAAACCATTTTCAGTGGTACCGCTGAGAAAGAGTAATTGTTTCGGTCATGGAAAATTAGGTAAAGGTCATGGAAAAGTCATTGAAAATCATTGGTGAAAAAGTGTATGAACTCCAACACATAGAAGTCTGGCAAATGTCTCGCCTCCAAATTCAATTTTAGCAATGTTTTCCAGAATTGTTGTTGTTGAAGTAGCAACTTTAATGTTGACATAGCTGAGATACGGACAAGCTCTTAACATTGGAACAACTTCATACCTTCATGATGGTTATCAGACATTTCTTCAGTGGAAGATCTGGACATTCCTGTGTTTTCATCTGAAGAATTGTCCTGCTCTTTCTCTGCAAACAAATTATCTATTTCAAGTCTCAGGTTTCAACAATTTTGTTTTCAATGATATATGGAACTAAAGCTGGGTGAAATATCGTTTCTAGCAAAAAGGGTGTATAAAAGGCAACAGGAAACAAACTGTGAAGTGCTGTTGTTTATTTGTAGGCAGATGGTGTGCCAGATGGAAGAGACTGCCACACACATCATATGATTACCTGAAGTGATCGTGTTAGTCCCTCCATCAGCGGTGAGCTCTGCGTCAGAGCAGATGTCACCGAAGATAAAACGGATCTTCTCCTCTGCATGCTGCTCATTGGAGGAGCCGTGCACCGAGTTGTGGAGGATGTCGGAGGCAAAGCGTGCCCTCAGAGAGTCTGGGGATGTTTCCTTAGCTTGTTCTGGGTCTGTGGGGCCCATTATGACCCTCCATTCCTCCACTGCATTTTCCTTGGTGAGTACAAGCATCAAACAGGGCCCCCTGAAACAACCAATGAAAGGAAAACAGACCAAATGTTGTGTCAATGCTGTTCTTTGACCTGTTTCCTGGTGAAGCCTGGTTATGCATTCAGAGGACTGCTGCTGTAAAGTCGTGATGGATCGTTTTACATGCTGGGCTAGTTTATATGAGAGTGAATGCTGACACATGCTTTTTGACTGAAGAACCTTAACTATTCAATGTCAATGCAACACTTTCAAACTAAGAGGTGAAAGAGCTTTGCACCTTTTTATTATTTATGTTTGGGCTATCAACTTAGTGTGCTCTTTGTTATATGGAAAAAACAACACCACAATTTCTACGCCGAAATTAATTGGTAGAATAATGAAATTACTCTACAACATGGCTCTTTTTTATTGTTACAAAAAGCTGCGTTCCCCAGTGTGAATACATTTGGAGAATTGCAGGTAAATATATTCCTAGACATGTAGGCCACCCCTAGGCTAGAATATGAAACAAAAATGAGGCTAAACCTGAGCTAGCATTGAGGGATAGAGACAGTAAAGGTGTTTTTCTGAACTGCCCAGCTGCACATATCTCTGCACTTTGTATCAGCCAAGTGAACAGAGCTATCGGGGCGGAAGAAAACTCAAATATTTCAATGTGCAATGGAACAAAGAAAGAAATTGAGACAGACTTCATAGCAACTGGCCTGAGGCTGCCTCAATTTGAAGCAGCCAACATGACTGTTAAAACTTCCAGAAGCAACAGAATGAGGTTTGCTGTGGTCACTGCTCTTTTCTTTTGACTGTTCGGGTACAAACGTACCGACACATGAACTCCACCAGTTGTTTAAAGAAAGGCTTCTCTCTCTGCTCTTTGTAAAACTCCTCAGCCATGTCCCTCGACAGCACCGCCTCCTTCAGCTGCGTTACAGAGAAACCTCTGCCCCTGATCTCCTGCAAAATGTTATCTGTTAAGAGTCAATAGAAAATGTAATATTCATTATTCATGCCCATTTTAACAACACAAGTACATTTTGATATTGTTCTTGATGGCCCAAAGGTACCTCTGTGTTCCTCCATTGCATCAGGTTTGATGACTGCTAGAGTTTTCTGTTTAGGGAAGAAGAAGTGAATCTCTTGTTCGGCCGCTTCCAGGCTCTCGCTGCCATGCAGCTGGTTGATGGGCTCGTTCTCCACAGCAAACTGAGCCCTTAGACTGAGGGAGGAGGGATACAGAAGTCAGCTCTGCAGGGAGCTACCATCAATATCTAATAGCTCTTATTTGAGGGTTTCATGGAATTCTTTTTGGACTACGTGGTGTGCTTTCTTGTACTTTTCTTCAGCCTGCCTTGTCTGCTTCTACTTCAACTAGTGGTTTCCCCAATTGCCTTCCAAGAAATGGCAGAAACTGGAGTGAACAGAAAGAGATTACAACAAATGTTCTCTCTAAAATGTGTCTTTGCCTTTGGCTGTACTACTGTCAGAAGAGAAACTGTTATTGTTGAATTCCTCCTGCGTGAATGGCAAGCCTTTTCTGTCTATTATTACACTAGTGATTTAAATAACCTGAAAAAACCTGACAAGGTTAAAAAGAGGTCAAAAGAAATACAGGGTTCTTCCTAAATAGCTGTCAGATCAATTTAAAAACGAGAACTCTATTAGTAATGTTTCCACAGCGACTTCATGACTCATTGAAGTGTGTAAATGAGTAGAGCCTCACATCACTCACCATTCAGGATTTTCATCTTTGGCTTCATTAACGTCAGAGGGACCAAGAATGTTCTTCCAGAGATAGACAGCTCCCGTTCTGCCTAGAGCCAAAGCTAGCACCGGCCCACTGTAAATACACACTTGTTTAATGCACATCTGCAGCAACATACTACTCTTTAGAATGTTTTTTAGAGCATATGTGTGTAACCTGGTCATGCTTCGGAGCAGTGCAGGAAAATAGTCCTCCTCAACGTGTTGGAAGTAAAACTGTCTGACCTGCTCCTCTGTCAACAGCACATCTCTTTGGAGAGCCACGGTGAAGCCTGACTTATGGATATGAGCCAAGATCTCCTCTGCAGAATTGTACAAATAAAAGACACAATCATTTGCTGGAACTGCTACCTCCGCGACCCGACCACGGATAAGCGGGAGAAGATGGATGGATGAATCATTTGCCGGTTTAGGTAGAGAGACATTTGGCTACTGCAGTCATACATCCTACAATCATGAATGTTTTTGTTGAAACAGTTTGAGCAGATTACTTTTGTTAGCAGTTTGTTATTGTATTGTATTAAACTGCATTAGTTTTAGCTAGATGTATTCTATAAACTGGCATATTCTATTTTAAAATAATGTAAATAGCCAATAGTGATAATTCAATGAAAGAATCTGGAGCTGCAGATGTTTCATTCAACACCTTTGATGTGGAACTCAATAAGCAGTCCCACCATTTCACTATGAACCATCTTTATGCGTGTGTATCTGCGTTCGCATACGTGTGAACTTGTGTTTGCATTTGGCCCTGACCCCACCTCTTTTTTCTCTGGCAACGTCAGGCCGGATAAGAGCCAGTGTCCTCTCCACACGCTCTTCCTCCCCATCCTGCTCCGTTGCTGAGGCCGTCCTAAAGTTGGGGAAGAAGAAGGCGAGCTCCCTGCTGGCCTGGTCGATGTCCTCACTGCCGTGCACGGCGTTGAACAGTGTCTGTGTGCCGTATTGTGCCCGCAAGCTGCAGGAAGCCGGGGGGGGGGGAAAGGAGAGGAGAGCAGATGGTTGCTCGGCTGGTGCTCAACCAGAGAGAAGCATAATGTTTGGGTGTGTCTGACGGAGCATGTGAGAATGTGCTGTTCATGTGCTTTACCCGCCTTAAGCCTGAGATCGTTTCACACAATCAACCGTGTGAATACACAAATGCTCTTCTTTACAAATACTTAAGGTTGATCTTATCATACCAGATCTTACAGTTGTAACTCTTTTTGTGAATGAAGAATAATTTCCAGCAAACTAACCTTTCTGGTTTTTCCCTCCTGGCTTCCTCTATGTCTGCTGGACCAATGTACTCCCGCCATGCTGGGACAACGTTAGCTGAGCCCTCAACCTGAGAGAGAACCAGAACGTGGGACGGACCACTGGACATAAACTGCACCAACTCCTCAAAGCAAGCCTACAAACCACATAAACACAGAGACAAGAGAATACACACATGTTAGGCAAAGAAAGTGTTTTTAAATCAGGCCTTACATTTACAAGGTGAAAAAGAATGAAGAAAGGCGGATCAAAAATATATTATAATATTTGTTCATTGTTTTTTAACTAGCCCCTTTCCTCATGTTTTGTATTTCTCAATCTGGAATCATTTAGTCTCTTCACAAACAGCACGATAAGCAAAAAAAGCAACACAAAAAAAAGCTGCTTGCACAGCAGACCTATTTTAAGCCCTGTGCAGAAATGCAGATGGAAGTGTGATGTATTGCAAACTAATTGCAATGATTTTTGCACTGTTCGTGACTGCCCTACCATTAGGATGTTTATTCAGAATCTAATTGCCCAGACTAATCACACAGACGAGTGTGCCAAACACAAAGAATGTGTTTATGTCAACTGTTTTCTGTCATGTTTGGGTGAGATGTGCTCTTTAGCTTTAGCTCCATACCTCTTCTGCTTTATGCTGGTAAAAATCTCGAGCCTCAGCCTCAGTCAGCGTGCGTTCCTCTTGGGCCAGGATCTCGAACCCAGCGTCTTGAATCTAGCCAGGGGATTAACGTTGGGTTAATGAACTAATATCAGCAGGAAAGGTTGAGGCAATATTGTCTTTCAGAAGGTGAGCAGTCTGCGTACCTTCATAATGAGCTCATTTGCCTTGCCGTGAGCAACAGCATCTGGTTTTATGATGGCAACTGTGTAGGATTTACTGGCAGGAACTACGGGAGAAAACAGCTTGAGTCATGATGGTTGATAATGCAAAGATGAATCATTATGACGCTGGGTAACAACCGTGATTATCAGGGTAACAACATTTTCAGTATAAGGATAATGACAAAAAGTATATAGACCACAAATAGTATTATAGTGTCTCCACAGTACCTATTATGCTGTCTTCTTCTTCTGACTGCTCAGGCGTCTTCTCCTCGTCTTTTTTCTCATCCTCCACCAGACCTTCATCTGTAACCTGAGGGACACAAAAATACCAAATAAAAACACTATTCCCTGAACATGGGTGTGTACAAACACTGCAATGCCATTGATTATTTTAATGTTGATTATTCTGCCAACAATTTTGATCTAAGGAATGCCAGAAAACAGTGACAAATGTGCATCCTGGGAATGTTGTGACCAACAGAAGCTTATCAAGGGTCAACTTGTTCCTGTGACTTCTTGAGAGGTTCCCATAGCAGGAGAGAAGTCGGAAATGTCAATAAGTCAAACCACTCATTAAGTGACCTGTAGACCGTGGTATGGGTGTAAAAAAAGCAGTAAATGAACACACAAAAATGTACTGATTATTTCAGCTGCATATATAGAAAATATTTTGTTCTCTTTGTCTGATTTAATGTCGGCAGTTATGTTGCAGTGTTTTTCTGTTGCTTCTGTTTGTAGCATGGTGTTCATTTTTTGGCGTTGGTGAACTCCAGTTCGAATCCCGCCTCGGCCGCCACTGCGTCAGGCCGTTGTGTCCTTGGGCAAGACACTTTACCCGCATTTGCTCCTGTGGGTAATGTCCGCAGTAATGACTCTTACATGTGTAATGTGTACTTGTAAAGCGCTTTGAGCACCTGTAAAAGCGCTCTAATAAAAAATGTAATGCATTATTATTATTATATATCTGTTCTAAAAGTTTAAATAAAAGGCAAAAAACAACGCAATTAATAAAATGTCTTAACAGTTGCTGATTAACTTTCTCTGTTGTGTAAGGTCATTTTAACAGAAATACATTTGACATGTCATAGAAGGAAAAGCACAGGAGTAAATAAAAAAATACTGAATTTGTCTAGCTCGTTAAGTTTAAAGACCTCCAAATTGTCATGGCTGACTGGGATACTTCCCTAGAATTAAAGTCAACATGCTTTTCCTAAATTGGCATGTCTGCATTGAAGTATGTTTATGTATTTCTGCTCACCCCTTTGCGTTCAACACCTGTCTCCAGGACCAATTTCTCCTTGGCCAGTTCCTCCACAATTATCCTCTGAAGCAGAGGAGCGTTGGCCCCTCGCAGCACCGCCACCAGCTCCCCACCCTGTTCATTCAACACAATCCAATTCAACTAAACAAGTGGTAACATATTGAAATGCTTTAAATACTTTAGGTCCATGTAAGCAGGCTCAGGAATAAAACAAACTCTATGAAAAGATAATACACAGGATATCATGTAAAAAGAAATAGACAGGAAATAAACTTGAATAACTTGAGAAAGAAAATGTTATACAAAGGAAGCACAGCATGGAAACAAGCATTTACTAGCAGGCAAATACAGTATATACCACACACACACCCCATAGAAGAGGAAGGTGGGCTCGCATTTCCCTCGATACTTCTCCAAAGTGGCAATGCTGTCTGCCTCGGCCTGTACCACACAAACACAAAAAAACATGTTTAAGGCGGCTCCTCTTGTTTTGAAATTTAAATTGTTCACATTATACATTTAATTAGAACTTACCGTGGCAAAATGCAATAGGTCATCAGCCAGTTCGTTCTTTATTTTCCGTAAGAGACTAACCACAGCTCGACAGGGGCCGCACCACTGTTGGTACACATCTACAACTGGAACAGACACAGTGTGTGAGCATTGACAGTCTATATAAAGTGTGTGATTGAAGGTGAGTGGACTGGTGCAAGCATTCAAACTGCAGTTTTCCCAGTGAACACAGTGTGGCAGCAACATACAATAAATTCAACTCATGACAGTCAACATTCACATTTTTTTTTCACTTGTTACCAGTGTATGCTGATTTTTTTTTTTTTTAAATGGACAAGTTGTCACCTGTCCCCGATACACAGGCTTCTAAAACATTATACAGATAGATACGAAGATGGACTTAAACTGACATACTACAGACTGGTTTACTTATAACTTATGCGAAGGTTACGTATTTTATGATCGTTTTACTGTAGTTACAAACCTCTTGTCAAAATGGGCCTTCCTGCACATGGGAATCTGTGTCCAGAGAAAAGGGGGTAAAGTTCTGGTAGAGTGGATGATCTGGGTCATCTATGTGATTGTGTGGCTTTGCGTGTAAGGGATGGATGACACAATTGGTTGGGGGTAGGAATACTAATGAGTGTGCTGATGTACCTTGAAAAAGCACTCACTCCCTAGGTGTTTTTGTAATTTTGTTGATTTAGAACTGGGAATTATAATGGATTTTTACTTGGATTGTAAGAAATGGACCAACACGAAGCAGTCTTGTTTTCAAATATTCCAAAAAATTGAAGAGCATTGGGAACACTTCCCCCTTTACAAAAGAAGCCACATTATTAGTGCAACAGGATCTGACACCTGATCCAACAAAGCACCATTAAATCCATTATTATAAAACGAGAGAATATGCCACCACAACTGTATTAGTCATTTTAAGATAGGACCAATACCAAGGGACCATGCAAGGAGTGCTTTACTCAGAGAAGCAACAAAGAGACAAAAGATAACCCTGAAGGAGCTGAAACTCTTAAAGTGGAAATTGGAGTATCTGTCCATAGGACAACTTTTTAGCTGTAAACTTCACAGAGCTTGGATTTATGGATGAGTGGCCAATGCTAAGAAAAAACACATTTGGAGTTCCCCCAAAACTGCATGTGGGAGATTTATGGTGGTATGGTTTTTGAAGCCCTGCATGGACTGACACCAGGTTACATCTGTGAACCCAGTTCATCCATTATTGGCCTTAATCTGTGGAATAGTTTGCAACTAACAATTATGTCCTTAGATCCTTAGCCTCTATCCAATCCTTATAAAGACATGCCTGATCACATCCTGTTATCATGGTTTCTTATGGTTTTATCAATACATGCTAAGCTTTTATTAATTTACTTATATTGTATAGTTCATGTCAGTATCACGCATAGGTATCACGCCTGCTTTGCTTATCCAATCACTTTTGTCAAAGTGTGTTGATTAAATGTGCTTTACTAATTGACCTACAATCAGGTTAGATATGAAGTTCTTACCTGTTAAACCTTTGGTTGCAAGCATCTCTTCCCACTGCTCTTGGTTTGTGACAGACGCCTGGAAAAATACAAAAAAACAAATAACATCAGGGCTTCGTGAAGTTAGTTGACTTTTGTCAACATTACAGACGCCATGTTGTGTTTTTCCAACCTGCAAACTCGCTTCTTTCTTCTTGCCTGCCATTTGATTAGTTAATATTATAGTTTTCAATCTACATGAAATGCTAGAAACCTTATGCTGATTACTAAATCCAACTGCTCAGCTGCTGCACGCACTTGTTTGGCCCCGTGGTTGCTAAGCAACGGAGCCTTCCGGGGAGTTCTGTTTTTCGATGGAAGTGCACTTCATTAAAATCATTATCTTAGAGGCTTCTCAATACTCAAATGTCCCCTCCTCGACTCCTCGGTCCTCCGGTAGTGACCCGGAAATGAATTTCAGCGCGCCATTTTGAAGGACGTCTCATTTCTCTAAATGCACACCGAGGACCGAGCATCGAGCGTCGAGGAGGCTCTCTGGAGGAGCTATAACTGAGGATACACTAATGGTTCCTCCACGGCTCCTCCACGGATGCATTTCCGGGAACGGTGGAGGCGTGACGCACGGCCGGACTTATCTCAGCCAATGACAGCTATGCATGCATCCCCTGGATATTATTTTAGAAACTGCTTTCATCGCGTCGCGATGTTTCCAGAGAGAACAGCTGTAAGGTCCATGTAGAAAGCAGAGCAGTGTGTATAATATATATCACTCAGTATAACAGGCCTACTCTCTTTATTTGCTTTAGTTTAGTAGATATCTACAAACAAAGAGTCGATATTTTTCTAAGACCATTGCTTCACATAATAAAATACACAACGGCTTATGCTTTTGGAGCTGTAGGTGTGTGTGGTACAGTGTGTAGGTGTGTGTTGTACAGTGCGTAAATGCGGCGGACAGACGGGACTCAGTTGGTTTGGTGTCCTCTGCTTACTTTTAATAGGCCTACTTGTAAATACAACTTTTGGCCCGTAATTTCAATTCCCCATTTCAGCGACCAGAGAGAGGGGGGGATATATCCAGTCTCTGATTGTGTTACGTTATTATGAGAGTGCTCTCATACTTTAAAGGGATAGTGGAAATGGAACCTCAAATAGTTTCGTTTTAACTTATATACAAGCATAATTACGTACCAAAACAATCACACCTGATTAAAAAAATATAATAATTGCCTTACGCATGTTAGAAGCACTTTATTGCAGCTTCCCCGAAGTTTTTTAGAAACGAAATGTTCGACTCAGCCAAACCGGAAGTGACGAAAATTTAGGAAGACGATACGATAACAAACCATGGCGTCTATGCAGAATGAACGTGGAAGGGCAAATATACCAGACAAAGAAGAAGGATTGTACGAGGTATCCAGTGATGATAGCGAGTCAGAAACATCCTCTCGGCTTTCCTACGAAGATGTCGTTGTAGGAACTGAATCTGAATCCGGTTCAGTAAGCGACGATGGTGACAATATTGAGCCAGACGATGGACCATTACGTCCTTATTTGTTCGAGCCCGAGCCCGAGGTGATGGTTCACGGCATGGGCAATGGCGAGGATGACCAGGACCAGGCGCCAGATGATGCACCCCTACGCACAAATAATCTTGACTGGTAGGTCCCTAAGCATAGCTCACGCATCTTAAGATCACCTGTAGCCTTTACAAATATTAATCATTGTTAACCAGTTAAGCCCGAAGGTCCCCCCCAGTGGACCCCTCCCACAGTTTTTTTTCTCTCACATGTCTCAGGGCTTCTTAACATTTATGAAACTATTAATGTTTCATACCCTTTTAAAGGTAAGAAACTCCTCTAACTGACAATAAGAACAATTGTTAGCTAGAAAAAACACAAGAGTAATACCAAGCCTTTGAATTAGCATTGAGCGAAACAATGCTAACTAATGCTAACGCTTTTTTACACACAACACACGGTAGAAATGCCCTTATTAGTTAATACTATCTTAACTGCACAAACAAGATATACGATTTAAAGCTGAGACTCCACAGATTCCACACATGTAATGTCATCACTGTAAGACCTCGAATTCCTGGAGCTATCAGCCAGAAAAGAGAAAGTAAACAACATCCGGTTCCAAAAATATTACAATAATTACGTCTTACCTTTTTTGATTTGTGATCAAAATTTCACCCACTGACGACGAATGGCTGGGTTTCTTGGAAACGCATGCGTCGATACGCCATTCTCTGCATTTGCTGTCGCACTACAGCCATACAAAACACATCTATTCACCATAATAAAGGTCGGCTATTCACATGCAAATGCTATTGAATGTCCGCCATTGTTTGTGCCCGTCTTCCTATGCTCTCGTCATCACCCGAAGATTCCCGACGATTCCCGAAGTATTTCGTTTCATTGAGAGGGCGCAGTAAAATTGAAAATAAAATGAAACTAGGCGCATGAAATAAAAAAAAATTGTTTATTATGCTTATTTTTAATAAAAATACATAAGTTAAACCCAAAATTCGCGGATTTCCACTATCCCTTTTAAATTGTATATATTTATATAAATATATTTGTGTGTGTGTGTCCGCATCTGTAGCCTGTTATTGTCTCATTATACCGCACTCTCAATGAATTCAAAGTAAATATGTGGGGGAACAATGTTCAGCTGATCTAACAGAGATACAATGCTATGACAAAACACTCGACAGCTGATTGATTGATTGATTGAAAAGTTTATTAACAGCTTGTATATTGGGTACAGTACAGTACAGCTCAAAACATACAATTGTTAAGGGGATGCAGACCAGAGAAAGACTTTCGTCTTGTTTACATCAGGGTCCCCCATTTCCAATTAATCATATCATTTAAGACATATAATACATATTTGACATACAGATGGCTTATTTACAATTTACATACAGGTGGTTTTTTACATACAGATTGCTTATTTACAATTTTCATTTTAGATTTCGTTCTAATACATCCTAACCGGACATTTAAGACATACCAAGTCTACAGATATACAGTTAGTAACAGAGTCTAAAATGCGAGTATATACATAGATGGGGGGGGGGGGGGGGGGGGAAGCTGTCCATTGAACGACAGGTTGAGATTTGTACCATTACCGGGGCCAGTTTTGCAATGCTCTCCCCCGAAGGTGCTCTTTAAGAGAGGTTTTGAAGGTAAGTATAGTTTTACTTTCCTTTACAGTTGTGGGAAGAGCGTTCCACCTTGATGTGGCATAATTGCGAAACGTGTATTCCCCCTTTTTTGTGCCAAATCTGGGTTTCACATGATTTGTGGAGCTCCCTCTGGTGTTATGATCATGGTATTCCTTGACCTTTGAGAAGAATTTTGACATGTACATGGGTACCATAGAGGTGTAGTGGATCTTGTAGACCAGGCCCATTGCAAGTAGCTGTACTCTGCTGATGCAGCTGTTGCCACGTAATAATGAACGGACGTCTCTTTAAAATGACCGCTCAGAGGAGAGGAGTTCTCATTTCTTTAAACGTCTGCTGCTTCCCCTCCTCTCGCCTCGGTTCCCCTCCTCGGTCCTCCGCTCGCATCTCCTGTGGGCGGGTCTAAGTCTCGAGGAGGGGAACCGAGGAGGGGAAATTTGAGTATTGAGAAGCCTCTTTGTGTCGTTGTCGCTATTATTTAACTCAAACGCCGGTCGTGGTTTCGTATCGCCAAACAGCTAGAACTACAATTCTTCTTCTTCTTCTTCTTCTACTCTCTTCAAATGCATTGCTGTTCCTAGGGCGTTTCCGTTTCCGTCCCCTCCCCAGAACATAACATGCATAATAAAAAAGTATCTGAATAAGCAGCAGTGCCATGCTCTTTGCAAAGACTACTTTGTAAACTGAAAATTATTATATTTTTAAATAAGTAACATATTCAACAGGATATAGTATCATTTGAATGTGCTGAAGGCCATGGGGAGACCACAGTAAGTTACCAGTGCACACACTAATCAAGTGTATTTTTGATCACATATCTCAATGAAGGGGCTATGGTCACCCGATCTTTATTACTTTATTATTTCATGATGATTGATTGTGCTTTTTATAGATAGTTTTGATAGACCAATGTTTTAATGTGTGTTATATTGCAATCCGCTTTGATGCCATGTGGCATGTCTTTTGCTAATGCTATGCTAACAATAAAGTCCTGTTAATCCTACATTGCATTTAGCTGAATTCTTTACCAAAGCAACATACATATACAATTTACATACACTTCTTTACCGTAGACATGCCTATAGGGGCAACTTGGTGTTAAGTATCTGCCACAAGGATGTTGACTGCAGGGGCTGGGGATCAAACCAATGATTGATTGATTGAAAAGTTTATTAACAGCTTGTATATTGGGTACAGTACAGCTCAAAACATACAATTGTTAAGGGGATGCAGACCAGAGAAAGACTTTCGTCTTGTTTACATCAGGGTCCCCCATTTCCAATTCATTATATATGGCCCTCCAATTGGTAAACACCCAGTTATCCCAATTAGCCACAGCCTCATCAAGATGTCCCAAGTTACAGGAAACAACTAATTTTGCTGTGTTACCTTCATCCCTGTTTAACTCAGTTCTTCATTCTTGCATTTATGAGTAAATTCTTAGGACTTCGAAACAGTATGATGGAAAGAGAGGGAGCGAGACTGAGCAGTGTTTTCATTACATAGAAGGTGCACACAATGGCGGTTCTAGACCAATTTGACTGGGGGGGTGGCCAGGCTGGGGCCAGATATTTTCTGAGGGGGGCACAATAAATGCAGGACGAAAAAGACAAAGACAGTATGAAGTAATTGTGCATAAGAAAACAATGCCATCCATCCATCCATCTTCTCCCGCTTATCCGAAAACAATGCAATACAGTTATTGGTATTTGTTTCATTACACATTATTATCTGCTTACCTTTAACCTTTGTGTGCTGTTTGGGTTTTGTGGGACCCGTTTTCAGTGTTTACTTTAATTTGGACCTCACATCCTTTTGGGGGGGATGCTCCCATGCTCCCCGGGAAGATTTTTTTTTTTAATGTTGAAGTTAAATGCGAGAGCTGTATACTTTTCAATAATCCAAACATCTTTATAATATGATCACAACCAATAACAAATCATTGAAACTTGTTTATTCTTATCTTATACCTATAGTTAGCATTATTTCTTTTTATTTATGCATATTTCACTAATCACTCCCCTTTTAAACAGATTTTTTTTTTTTACTGTCCTATAGTACACATTGGAATGATTTCTTACTTTATTTTTTACAACTATATTAAAGGTGTGCTCTCTCTATCTCTCTCTGTCTCGATTGCTCACAGAGGCTGTGTGCTCCTCCGTGGGGATGACTACTTGCGTTAAAAAAAACAAAAAACATATTTGTAAAGTGAGGGCTTGCGAGATACCGGTAGCTCGCTATCGACGTGTTAGAGACCCCAGCTCTAATGGGTCCTTCTAGAATGACAAACATCGTTAGTTCCGCCTATTCCGTCAGCCAAGAAATAGTTTAATCATAAACTTTTATTTTTTTATTTTTTCATTTTCAGGGGGGTCCAAAGTCAGAGTTAGGGGGCACTGGCCCCCCTGCCCCCCCCCCCCCCCCCTAGAACCGCCCCTGGGTGCACAGAGCAGAGAGTTGAATAGTACATTTGTACATTTACTCAAGCAGTACATTTACTCAAGCATAGGTAGAATCTGGCTTTCTAAAGTGAGTATCTGCTATACTGTGTAGTAAATGCAGGGCAGCCATTGTGTCACTGAATCGTGTTTTCTTTATATAATGGCACACATAAGTGCACTGCATCTTATTTTCTCCAGTGTAAGGGCCCCCCAGTGGCACTCTATCATGTTTTGTGTGCTCTAATCCACCGCTGTACCTAATGACTGTAGTTTTGATGTTGGCATGACATACTGTTCAGTCACTATTCCCCATATCATAGAGATACTATACATGTATTTCACAGCTTTGTCTACTTTTGACATTGCTATTTTGTAATACTCCACATTTGATCACTTCAAAATCTAATGCATTGTAAACGATTAAGCTACCCAGGAGGAAGCAGTTATAAAAAGCTCTACCTTAATCAACTACAAAATGTGAGTAATAGTTAGATGTTGATAAATCAAGATTAATGATCAAATATATAGAAACAACCCTGGCAGGGGGCATTCTGCATGATGAATACTTACATCTCTAATACATTGTGTAGCTAATAGCATACTTATGTAATTTAACTTAAGCACAATTTTAAATGCAGGATTATTATTATTTATGTTTTGGCTGCTTTTACCCTGTTAAGCCCTGAGCCTGTTTTTCAGGTCTCAGGCTCGCAAATGACCATATCTTCCCTTCTAAAAGGGTTAAATTAATAATCTTTTTTTCTCAAAGTAATGATAAACCTGTGAGTTGGATGTAGAAAAGTCAGAATCAATATAGATGTTTTTTATTTTAAAGAAAATTCAGATTGAACATAGTCAAAAACTGTAATTTATAGTGTCCGTCTAAAAATAGTTGTTTACTTATAGGGAAAACTAACCTTGGATGATGGGTTAGTAGACTAAAAGCTTTAGGAATCCAAAGTACAACATATAATAAGTACCCTGTATCAAGATTGATACAAAACAAGTGACATTTGACCTTTTTAGAGAGATTTAGCACAAAAAAACACTTCTGGGATCATTTGGGTGGATTTTCCATATCTCTGGCCCCCCTTGGTCGATTTTGACGAATACAATCTCTTTATAACCGCTAGAGCCAATGGAATCGAAGGGGAATTTCCCCACACACACACACATGGTAACACAAAAAGGTGGGGGCTTTGCGCATGCAGGTTTGCATCAGAGTGAACCTATCTCTCGCTCTGACATCTGGAAACGGAAAAGCAGGTTTATTGCTTATGGATTATCAGAAATCATTTCAAAGGGACACAGACACATTGGATTAACCTATGGATTAACTTCAGCAGCGTTTTTATCGTTTTAATGCCATTGAAGACCACTTTTGACCAGACAACGACACAGGTAAGCCATGTTAGCGTTTTTAGCTACCTAGCTCCACATGTTTTGATGTCTGTTTTTGTTTATAAAGTCGTGAGTGTTAGAGTGATAATGTATGTACCCATCGATTCTGTGTCATCTCACAATGTGAATCGATGTGTTGGATGTGGAGAAAGGATAAATAATAAGGTTTTATGAGTGAGTTTCGGTGCAGTAGGTTTTATGTGGAAATGCACTGCAAGGATTGCTTTTTTAAATGTTGTTGTACCTGGTGCGATGACAATAAAGGAATTATATTCTAGTAATCTGTTAGCATTTTTCGCTCGTTGCTAATTCAGAGGCTCAGCATTGTGGGTTTATTTTAGAAAATTAAAATGATCAGTTAGATGAGTTTCTTCCCGTTACATGGATATAAAACATTCATAGTTTATTAAATGTTAAGATGCCCTCAGACACTGTTTCCTGCAAGATGTTGCGGGAGGGCCCCGGTACCGGGGTCTCTCGGGCTTAACAGGTTAAAGGTCCCAGGTCATGGCCATTTCTACTGATCATAATTTCATTGTTGAGGTATACTAGAATAGATGTATCTATCCATCCATCTTTTCCCGCTTATCCGTGGTTGGGTCGCGGGGGTAGCAGTTCCAGCAGAGAGCCCCAAACTTTCCTTTCCCTGGCCACATCAACCAGCTCTGACTGGGGGATCCCAAGGCGCTCCCAGGCCAGCGAAGAGATATAATCCCTCCACCTGGTCCTAGGTCTACCCCTCAGTCTGTTCCCAGCTGGACGTGCCTGGAACACCTCCCTAGGGAGGCGCCAAGGTGGCATCTTTACTAGGTGCCCGAACCACCTCAACTGGCGGAGGAGCGGTTCAACTCCGAGTCCCTCCCGGATGACTGAACTTCTCACCTTATCCCTAAGGGAGACGCCAGCCACCCTGCGGAGAAAACCCATCTCGGCCGCTTGTATCCGCGATCTCGTTCTTTCGGTCATGACCCATCCTTCATGACCATAGGTGAGGGTAGGAACGAAAATGGCCCGGTAGACAGAGAGCTTTGCCTTCTGGCTCAGCTCTCTTTTCGTCACAATGGTGCGTTAAAGCGACTGCAGTACCGCTCCCGCTCCTCCGATTCTCCGGCCCATCTCACGCTCCATTGTTCCCTCACTCGAGAACAAGACCCCGAGATACTTGAACTCCTTCACTTGGGGTAAGGACTCATTCCCTACTTGGAGTGGACAGTCCATCGGTTTCCTGCTGAGAACCATGGCCTCAGATTTGGAGGTGCTGATCCTCATCCCAGACGCTTCACACTCGGTTGCAAACCGATCCAGTGAGAGCTGAAGGTCGCAGACCGATGAAGCCATTAGCCACATCATCTGCAAAAAGCAGTGGTGCAATCCTTAGTCCACCGAACTGCAGACCCCCTCCCCCACGGCTACACCTCAAAATCCTATCCATGTATATTACAAACAGGATTGGTGACAAAGCGCAGCCCTGGCTGAGGCCAACCCTCACCTGAAATGGGTCTGACTTACTGCAGAGGACCCGGACACAGCTCTCGCTTTGGGAGTACAGAGATTGGATGGCCCTGACTAGAGACCCCCTCACCCCATACTCCTGCAGCACCTCCCACAGTAACTCCCTGGGAACTCGGTCATACGCCTTCTCCAAGTCTACAAAACACACCGGATAAGCGTACTCCCAGGCCCCTCCAGGATCCTTGTGAGAGTAAAAAGCTGATCCGCGGTTCACAATCCGCATTGTTCCTCCTCAATCTGAGGTTCCGACAATCGGCCTGACCCTCCTTTCGAGTACCTTTTTAGAGTACACTTTCCCGGGGAGGCTGAGTAGTGTGATGCCTCTGTAATTGGCACACACCCTCTGATCCCCCTTTTTGAAAAGGGGAACCACCACCCCGGTCTGCCACTCCTTCGGTACTGTTTCCGACTTCCACGCAACGTTGATGAGACGTGTCAACCATGACATTCCCTCAAGACCCAGAGCCTTCAGCATTTATGGGCGGATCTCATCCACCCCCTGGGCTTCGCCACTGTGGAGTTGTTTGACAACCTCAGTGCCCTCCCCCCGGGAGATTGGTGTTGATCCCCCGTCATACTCCAGCTCTGCCACTACCATAGAGGGCGGAGTTGTCGAGTTCTGGAGTTCCTCAAAGTGTTCCTTCCAACACCCTAGCACTCCATCAGTTGAAGTAAACAACGTCCCATCCTTACTGTACACAGCTTGGATGGTTCCCTGCTTCCCTCTCCTGAGGTGTCGGACAGTTTTCCAGAACAACTTTGGTGCCGCCCGAAAGTCCTTTTCCATGTCTTCTCCGAACTTCTCCCACACCCGCTACTTTGCCTCGGCCACGGCTGAGGCTGCTGCCCTTCGGGCCTGTCGGTACCTTGCAACTGCCTCGGGAGTCCCCCGGGATAACAAATCCCTGAAGGCCTCCTTGTTCAGTCGGACGGCTTCCTGACCCCCGGTGTCCACCAGGAGGTTCGAGGGTTACCGCCCCTTGAAGCACCTAAGACCTTGAGACCACAGCTCCCCGCCGCTGCTTCGGCAATAGAGGCTTTGAACACCGACCACTCTGGTTCAATGTCCCCAACCTCCACAGGAATGCCCAAAAAGCTCCGCCGGAGGTTGTGAGTTGAAGGCCTCCTGAACTTAGGCCTCCTCCAGACGTTCCCCCAGTTCACCCGAACTACACGTTTGGGCTTACCAGGTCTGTCCAGAGGCTTCCCCCGCCACTGGACCCAACTCACCACCAGAATGGTGATCAGTTGACAACTCCGCCCCTCTCTTACCCGAGTGTCCAAAACATACGGCCTCAGGTCCGATGATACAATAACGAAATCGATCATGGACCTTCTGCCTAGGGTGCTCTGGTACCACGTATACTTATGAGCATCCTTATGTTCGAACATGGTGTTGTTATGGCCAATCCATGACTAGCACAGAAGTCCATTAACAAACCACCACTCCGGTTCAGATCAGGGGGGCCGTTCCTCCCAATCACGCACCCTCCAAGGTGTCTCCATCATTGCCCACATGTGCATTGAAGTCTCCCAGTAAGATTAAAGAGTCCCCTTCAGGAGCCCATACAGGGACTCTTTCCAGGGTCTCCAAGAAGGCCGTATACTCTGAAACTGCTGTTTGGTGCATAAGCACACACAACAGTCAAAGTCCCCCCCCCCATAACCCGCAGGCGTAGGGAGGCGACCCTCTCGTCCACTGGGGTTAAACTCCACGTCCCAAAAAGCCAGCTTCTGTCACCCGGGTCTGGTCCGTCGAGACCCTATACTTTCACTGCCACCCTTCTGGCAGTGCACCCGACCCCATCGCTGTTTCCCGTAGGTGGTGGGCCCGCGGGACGGAGAAGCAGAGGTGTTGCCCACGTTCCCTTTTCGGGCTGTGCCCGGCCAGGCTCCGTGGCAAGGGTATCCTCACTTCGTGTGTCGTCTTTCATGAGGTCTTTTGAACCAATCTTAGTCTGGCCCCTTGCCTGAGACCAATTTGCCATGGGAGACTCTACCAGGAACACAAGGTTCCAGACAACACAGCCCCCAGGTTAATCAGGGCACACAAACCTCTCTACCACGGTAAGGTGCTGGTTCTTCAGAGAGGAAAGAATAGATTTATTATTCTGCCCTCGCAAGAATACTTTTCGGATTGCAGGCTTGGCAGATAGCTTAACACAGAAATAAACACCCAGGAGACAGCAGCTCAGTTTTGGATGTTTACTGATTAAGTTCCATTTTCATTTCCATTTTTCTAAAACTGAAATACAAACAAACCCAAAGTCATGAGACGTTGTCACATTAAACACTAAATAAACAAAGAAACTAGACTAAAACAAACATTCCAAACAACAGAGTACCTGTTAGCATAAATGCTACAACCATTTCCACTGCTGTTCACAGGCTAACAAGTTTAGCATCATTCATTGTTCTTCATGTTTGCATATAATCAATTTAAATGTACAACTAAGTATACACGGACAATATATGGAATGGTACTTACAGACATAAAGACCCTAGGATTTGAGCAAGGATTTTGTTGGCAGGAAACAACCCATGTGCTCCATAGACAGACAGAAACAGGAAACTACGGCAAGCATTTATAGACACCCAGTGCAAAACCCTTTGCAGGCCCTCTTAAAGGGGCAGCACACTCCCCGCTTGGTATAATGTACCACTAAGTCCCTTTTGAGAAGGAGAACAACTTCAGAGACTGGTCTTGAATACACCCTGGGAGAACCTTCTTTAATCACCCGTACTTCCACTTTACAGACCCTGTTGTCTTGACCAGGAAAGATATTTACTATAAGTCCAGTAGGCTATTCGTTCCTTTTGACCTGTCCGTCCTTCAGAAGCACAACGTCTCCGATTTGCAAAGATAGGCTTATCTGCTTGCCATTTTCTTCTTGGTTGTAGTGTTGCAAGGTATTCTTGTCGCCAATGTGGGACAGCTCTGGAGGACGGGCAGGAAGGCGGCGACGGGACAGTTCCGGAGGACGGGCAGGAGGGTGGCAGTAGTAGTACTGATGCTGTTTCAATCACATTAGTATGCAAGAAAAGTGACAGGTGGTGTGACAGGTCACACCTCTCCCTACTTATGTTAATGAGCTAAGTCCCGCCTCCCTTTGTTCGAGGTGGATGTCACACCTAGGTGTGAATTCACATGTAGGTGTGAGATCCTTTGATGTGAGGGGTGAGGTACATCACACGTAGGTGTGAAATGCCCTCCTGTGTAGTGCCTTTGTTAGAGATCCTTTTGTGTCATGTGAAAAGCCCGGGGCTAGCGCTTTTGTTGTCTAATTCTTTGATGTGTTGATTAAGTCTCTTTGTGTTGTCTGGCCCCTTGTCCCCTCAGAGTTGTATAATCTAATTATGAAGTCTAGTCCTTTGACGGGAGGTGTTATAGCAGGTATGTGTGACTTCACACTGGTGTGTTATAAGCCTCTGATGTTAATTTAGGAGTTGATTAAGTCTCTTTATGCTGTCTGGCCCCCTGCCCCCTCAGAGTTGTATAATTATGAAGTCTAATCTATGAGGTGTTGTAAGCCTCTGATGTTAATTTAGGTGTCTCTTGAAGTGAGGTGAGACTGTCTACCAGCCCCCTCCTAGCCTCTCCCCCCTTCCGGGCTATGACGCAGGCAGATAGTGGGGGGTGGTGGAATTAGAAATATGCTCAAACTAATTAAAAAGACAGCAATTCCATTCACCTTTTCAAAAAGAAAAATGGCCAAGAGAAGCCTCGAATGGGGTTAATCAGTCAGCTTACCGCATCCGTCCTGAGCGTCAGTTAAACGAATGTAGCAGCAGCAATGCGGGGGTCTCTGTGCACAAACTTATCTCGCGCCCCCTTTTGGTCATGCGCGTTCATGTGTGTTGGAGGAGGGGCTCTGTGAGGAAGTGACAGACTTTCCCTGGTTTGACTGCAAAATACTTTTTACAGAGGGCTCCGCCTCCCCTTAACATAACAAGCTCTGCCTTTTCCTCACCAGATCATTTAAAAGTAAGGGGATGGAAATAGATGAAAAAATAAATACGCTCAAACTAAATACAAGCCAGTCATTTCCACTCATCAAGTCACCTTTCAAAAAAGAAAAATGGCCAAGAGAACCCTAGATATGGGTTTAATCAGTGAGACGCCTGTGACAACTTACCGCCACCCGTCCGGAGCGCCAATCAAGAAAGGAATGCAGTATCTGCATGGGCCGGGTTCAGACGCCTCCAGCCGAAGAACTTCATGAAGAATGGACTCTGAAAAATGGCGATGTTTGGGGTTATGTATTCAACTATATGGCGAATGAACTGCATTTCTACAATCTGAAGAATGGAGAAACGTATGGACCCCGTAGTGTTAAAGCGACACTGACCTCAACAGATTGGGCTGTGTTAACTCTGGTGTCCTCCAGAGATCTCCAAGCAACCACTGTATCGGAAGAAGTAGTGCATCAAGAAACAGGCGTGGAACCAGCGGTGTACAAGATATTTGCAAAGAAAAGCAAAGAAACGCAGACAGCATGCGAGATCAAAGAAGAGTTTGCACCGCTGCCCCTCAAGGTGGAGGAAGAAGAAGGAGATATTTCCCCGCCGCCAGAAGTGAGAAGAGTCCTGACAAGCACCGTCTGGGAAACTAAAAGCGGACCATCGGGGCGATGGTATTACCGTGCAAGCCGTATGGTGACGCTGGGGAAGGACCCCTCTGATGATTTTGTTTTGGAGTATTTCAACTCTACATGCGGGGTTTTTCAGACATCCTTGCGGGTGCCTCTGACTGCTTGGCTGAAAAGGATTGATGGAAAAGCTACAAAGCTTAAAAGAACTTTTTAAACAGAGTCAGACATCGATCAACATTATACTGGTGAAAAAGACTCTCACTTTTGCAGAGGACTCAGCCTCCCAATCAACATAACAAGTCACACCCTCCTCACCAGATCATTTAAAACTATGGACCCCCTCAAAGAAAAGCAGTGTGTTACCAATGTAAAAAGAGCGTCGGGGGTTGTCTTACGATAATGTGTTATCTCTGTATCAAGATGATGTGTTTAAAAATGAATTTTGTGAAAAATACCAACTGTGTGAGAGACGTCATAAAGACACTCATTTTAACCACAGTGTTTGTTCTCTACAAATGTTTAAAGATTGTTACAAAATGTAAAAAATAAAAGGTCTGGAGACTAAATTAATTCAGGTGACTCTGTCTTTATTAGGAAAACAAAAATATAATACAAATGGTTTAGGGGGTAAATGTAACCATCTTGGACTTAATAGTCTAACAAAATACTTTATCTGAATACATTTTTTCTTTTTTAAGCGCACTTTTTGAAATTAATTATTTGTTATTTCAGTGGAACAGTCCAGTTTTTGTTAACATCAATGCTTGCGCTATGACTGACATTGATATGGCTGACATTGATATGTATCAACCTCCATCTACTCCATCCGAGTCTCCAGGGGAATCAACAACTTGGCGTTCATTCGGTTCAATACGGCCATTCGGGACGCTCTACAACCGGGGCCTCATACGTCACATATGGTGACATAAGATATTTGCAGTAAAAGCAAAGAAAACGCAGACAGCATGCAAGATCAAAGAATTAGACAACAAAGGCTATACATTGTGTTACTAAGATACTTTTAGACACACTTTGGCGTATGCAACACTTGTTCAGTTGAACTGTTCTTTTCTGATAACCTTACATATTTTAGTTATTTTCTGCTACCAAGATACTTTAAGATACACCTTGATGTACGCAACACTTAACAAAAGGGTATAATATGAAGTACTTGGTAAGGAAGGGTGTGACGGAGCGGGTCACAGAGTGACTGACTCCGCCACTGACAGCCGACACACCAAACATTTCCTGCTCTCTTCCGTCAAATGAACCATGCAATTTCTTATTTATTTTTACTTTTGTTAATTATGGGGAATGATTGTATTAAGAGGTGGTTAACCTGTTTTATGTTTGGGTCGGATTTTTATGTTGAAATGTGGTTTTGAGCTAATTGTGTCACCTGTTGACGGTAAGCCTGTGGGAGGGACTATGGGCTCATAAGGGACGGTTTTTTTTGGACTGTGGGACTCTGAAGAATGTTGCAGTGAAGGCAACAGCTGGGACGTGTTCGGGGGTTTGTTGCAGAGAAGGCAACAGCCAGAACACGTTTACTCTGAATGAGTGATGGACGGCCTGTTTTTGTCTTTTTATTTTGTTTGTTTAAGGTATGCTGGTTCGTATATTTTTTGTTGCTGTTAAGAATAAAGTTTTTTGGAGCGTAACCCAACCGACTAGGCCAGTGTTTGTGAACGGACAAATAGAGCCCCGTCACATATGGTGTCAGAAGTGGGATGGCTAGTCGGAGGAAGCTGGGCGGCGTTGCGGAGCGGCAAACGGGACTACGATCAGCAGCAGGAGGAGAGCGCGGCTGCCGGGTCGGAGCGGGCATGGGAGACTGAGGACGAGGATGAGGACGGGTCCTGGGTGGGCCCAGCGGCTCCTGCGGCCTCGGGGTCGGCCAGTGGAACAGGGCGAGAGGGGTTCCTGTTGGCGGAGCTTCGGGACCTACGGACTTCTGTTTCGGTTGGTGATCCGTATCTTCGGTCGGACTCCGATGGCCGGCCTGATCAGCCGGCGCCTGGGTGGAGGCACTGTGCGGTGCGGAGATTCCACAGTGCCAGTGCGGTGAGGACATGCAAACTGTTTGTTGCGGTTTGGGACGCATTGCCAAAGCGTGGAGGTGGCTGTTTGCCTTTCCAGGTTGCCGCACATCGCCAACCTTGGGGAGGGAGAGGATAATGTGACGGAGCGGGTCACAGAGTGACTGACTCCGCCACTGACAGCCGACACACCAAACATTTCCTGCTCTCTTCCGTCAAATGAACCATGCAATTTCTTATTTATTTTTACTTTTGTTAATTATGGGGAATGATTGTATTAAGAGGTGGTTAACCTGTTTTATGTTTGGGTCGGATTTTTATGTTGAAATGTGGTTTTGAGCTAATTGTGTCACCTGTTGATGGTAAGCCTGTGGGAGGGGCTATGGGCTCATAAGGGACGGGTTTTTTTTGGACTGTGGCACTCTGAAGAATGTTGCAGTGAAGGCAACAGCTGGGACGTGTTCGGGGGTTTGTTGCAGAGAAGGCAACAGCCAGAACACGTTTACTCTGAATGAGCGATGGACGGCCTGTTTTTGTCTTTTATTTTGTTTGTTTAAGGTATGCTGGTTCGTATATTTTTTGTTGCTGTTAAGAATAAAGTTTTTTGGAGCGTAACCCAACCGACTAGGCCAGTGTTTGTGAACGGACAAATAGAGCCCCGTCACAAAGGGATTTTTCTTTAAGGGGTGCAAAAACTTTAGAACAGGGTAAAATATTCATTAATTTGTAATGAATTGAGTTTTTGATTTTCAACATACTATTTGTACACAATGACTTTTACATATTTCTGACAAACTATACTTTTTTGACTTTTTCCGTAAAATCTTGACAAACTATTACTTATTCTTAAATGTTGACCTATTGCTGCTTGGTTGGAGATGATTGATGAAAAAGCTACAACGCTTAAAGAATTTTTTTTTTAAAACTCTCAATTCTATAAATGACTCTCCCCATTCAACGCAATAAACCC
This sequence comes from Gymnodraco acuticeps, assembly GCF_902827175.1. Classification (NCBI taxonomy): domain Eukaryota; kingdom Metazoa; phylum Chordata; class Actinopteri; order Perciformes; family Bathydraconidae; genus Gymnodraco; species Gymnodraco acuticeps. The sequence goes on from NW_022990764.1 coordinate 827,202, forward strand.
CACCCTCCACTCAGCAACTCATCTAAAACGAAGGACCCCACTAAGACGACCGTTGTAAACTAAACATGGAGCTGAGAAAAACCAAGACTCCCCCCGCGAGTTGCAGCCAGGAACAGACTCCTGGACTACCACCATCATCACTACCATTTTGGACACCCGAATCTTGCAATACTACTGCTGCTGATTTTGCTCCTTGGGCCAAAACGTCTCTGTTTATGGACACAGTGAAATCGGTGTTGGTTGATATTGTGGAGAGGGTGATACATCGGTACAGAGAAGAAATATGCAATGGGTGCCGAGTCAGTCACCCCGGCCAGAGGCAACACGATTTCCTGAATGACATGTCCGATTTTTACTTCAGAAACAATTACAACGCGTTAATGAAAAGACTCTGGCTCACCGACTTCATTACTGAGATCGACCAGACTCTTATTGATAAAGACATTTTCATGGATGATTGGAGGATCCAAGGCGCTTCGGAAGCTTTTCTTCACAATCTCAAAAACTGCAGACGCCTCAAGGAGAGACTTGAAAAGATCCATGCCGAGTTGGAGGGAGAAGAAGAAGCCTAATAACCAGCAGTTGACTGAAGCCAGGGACTTGTTCGATACATTGACTTTTTTCTTTAAAGTAAAAATAAAAATGGGAAACTACTATGCAAAACGCTCTGTATATATTGATCAGAATGTAGTCAATACCCTTTTAATAAGTGTGGTGATGAGGACGATTGAAAACAGAACGAGTAGTGATCCCTATGTAAACAGAATGGCTGAAGTTTGTAAACTGGAGGACATTTTGGATATCGTTCGTTCTGGCAGTACTATTCCGGGTCATTGGGAAACGATTGTAAACGAAACATTTAAAGTGGTCCTGGAATCTTCATTTTCCGAAACATTCTGTAACATTATCTCAGAAATGAAACAAACATCAAAAGTGTATCATGTGCGCTCAGTGTATGCTCTGTTTTTAGATGTAATGCATCTTTGTGTAGAAAGCAGCATGCACATGAATATTCTGACTGAAGTGAAAAAACTCCATCACGATATCTCCAGTAATATGGGGAATTCTAAGCTTTAGACGGTCCTGCGGATGTTGCAATCAGTATAACTAAATTTGATTTTTGTGTGTGAAAAAATAAAAAAGTGTTTTTTTACATTTAAAAACTGTTGTCTTCATTCTAGCAAGGGGGAGCGTGTCTGATACATGTGTATTACAGTCCTTCTTTTTTTGTTTTTCAGTGTTTTTCTGTGTGTCTGTACACACAAAGCACAAATCATTTAAAACAAACCCTGAATCAAATTTAGAGAGGACCATTAAGAGTCAGAATCTTAACGAAATCTACTAATACAAAGTACTTCATTATCTACTTTTCAGCTTTTATACACAAAAGTGTATCTTGCAGTAACTTTATCAGAGAATTTAAGCATAAATCTTAGTTTGAGCGTATTTATTTTTTCATCTATTTCCATCCCCTTACTTTTAAATAATCTGGTGAGGAGGGCTGGACTTGTTATGTTGAGGGGGAGGCGGAGCCCTCTGTAAAAAGTGAGAGTCTTTTGCAGTCAAACCGGGGGGAAATCTGCCACTTCCTCACAGAGCCCCTCCTCCAACACACATGAACGCGCGCATGACCAAAAGAGGGCACGAGATATATTTGTGCACAGACTGTAAGCGTCTGACCCCCGCACTGCTGCTGCATTCGTTTCTTGACTGACGCTACGGACGGATGGCTGTAAATTGTCACAGGCTGATTAACCCCCATTCGAGGCGTCTCTTGCCATTTTTCTTTTTTGAAAAGGTGACTGGGTAAATGGAATTGCTGTCTTGTTATTTCGTTTGAGCGTATTTCTACCTAATTCCATATGTATGGAGGTTATTCCCTATCTTTATTCAAGAGCGTGGTATTTAAATTTGAGAGCATACTTTATGTATTTATTTCCCTCAAACCCTGTCCTCACACTCAAATAGTGCCTGCTTGCACTTAGATGTGCTCTGCTTGTGCTCAAACTGTACGCTTGCACTCAGATATATTGCTGCTTACAGATTTGTTCTGCTCTCAGATTTATTCTGTGCGCGCTCGAAACTTTTGTGCAACAATCCTGTCAAAATCCCTCAACCAATAGGAGGCCAGGTGTCCTTGCGTGTGCGTTCGCTTTACTTATTACAGCGTCCCGTAAGGGCGGTTACTCTTTGGTTTATAAACTCCCGCCCTCCACGGCTTTATAACATAGCATGTACTTCACTTGTTTGATTTACAACTTTTTTTGGGGGGGGAAGCACAGTTAGTATATATATACCAGCACCTTACATAATAGCTACGTATCCCTGGGTAGACAGTCTCACACATAACTTCAAAGAGACACCTAGATTAACATCAAAGGTTTATAGCACACCAGTGTGAAGTCACACCGGCCTGTTATAACACTTCACATCAAAGGGCAAACACCAAAGGCTAATTAGATTAGACATCATAATTAGATTAGACGTCATAATTAGATTAGACAACAAAAGGGCTCTGAGGGGGGCCATACAATACAGCTTCAAAGAGACTTAATCAACACATCAAAGAATTAGACAACAAAGGCGCTAGCCCGGGGGCTTTTCACATAACACACATCAAAAGGATCTCGAACAAAGGCGCTACACAGGGGGGCATTTCACCCCTAGGGGGTGATGACCCCTCACCCTCACATCAAAGGATCGCGAACAATGGGAGGCGGGACTTAGCTTATACATTTGCATAATTTGGGGCGTGTCCACCTGTCACTTTTTATGCATACTTATGAGACGAAAGCGGCATGTGTACTACTACTTATGTGTATTCACCCTCTGGTCGTTTCTCAATGTCGAGTAAAGCTGCTCCAGAGCCACTATTTCAAGCATACCACGTCATTGAGTGGCGCCGAATCACTGTTTAAATGCGAGGAGCGGACAGTGTGAGCTGGGTTCATTTCCTGCTTTCTGCGTGGGATCTGCGAGACAGCGAGAAATCGCAAATGGACGCGGGAAGGGGGGGATGCTGTGGGGGCTGCAGCACCCCCATCTGCGAGGCTCCACTAGCAACCCCCCCCCCCCCCCCCCCCCCCCCAAGAGTGTGTGTGTGTGAGGAGCTCCACGGAATGGTCCATTTGGGAATGGGCACGTCACTGTACCCAGGAAGAAGATGATGGAAAAAGAGAAATCTCCAACGAGGCATTCTGGGGCGGCATTGACGGGTCTTTTCTGTGTTAGAGTTTTACTCGCTACAGGGTGTACTTTGAAGGTTTGTGACTTTGCAGACCGTTTACATGCAGAAAACCTTCATAACACACAAGGGGACGGGTAATAACCGGAAAAGCATGACACGGGACCTTTAATGAAATCCCCCCCCAAAACCTTTTTTTTTTAAATTGGAAGATAATGTAGATGTTTTTTTTTTGTAATTACGGTATCCAGGTTTTTCAGAGCTTCACCCATACATACTAGTTAGCTTTTTTCTCCTGGAAGCCACTGAAACGCGTATAAACCACTGCACAGATTTAGTTAGGACTGTTCACACTATGCAATTAACATAAACATATTTTAAAATGAGCAGCCCCCCACAAGGTGTTATTCCATGTTATGTGTATGCTAGTTTACTGTATGTGGCTTCAAGTGCTGTTGTAGGGTATAGAATCAGGTGTTTACATCAAGTTATTTAGGTTATTTTCTGCTAAAAAACCCTGAGTAGCCCAGTGGCGGAGCCAGGACATTTTCAGTGGGGTGGCCAGGATGGAACCAGTGATCATTTTGGGGGGGCATTGAAATCACTATTATATGAACATAAAAATACATCTCACTATAAAATAAGGGGTTATTTAAGGCACCTACAACACACCTCCACATTATTTGGGATTGAGTGGTGGAATAGATCAAATAATATTCAGTATATCTAACTATTTTAGAGTATAGGTAAAGTATCAACGAAGCTTACATTATACAAATGTAATGCAATAGACTGTTTAGCTTATGGTGATCAGCAGCCCTATGAGCTCATTCTCTCAGTGTATCATCAGGAATACAGAGACACACACACATCATTTAAATAAGAGTTTTTAAATTAAATGATAGGTTAAGATTAAGAATAAACATCTTAAAGTAAATAACAATAAACAATAGCCCTTAACCCTGTAAGGCCCCCGGTTATAATTTTACAACATTACTTGAAGCTATCCTAAAAAAGTCAGTAAATGTTTTGTTTTTTTAAAAGACTACATTTACATAGTCAAAAGGTCCTCTTGTTCAGCCTCACAATCCTATTGGGTAGTAAATGTGTTATAGGTCCTGCCGTCTGGCCATACCAATGATGAATTGGAAATGGGGGACCCTGATGTAAACAAGACGAAAGTCAATCAAACAACAGAATTATTCGACGAGACACTCATTTAAAGGCTGTCGCTTCGCTCCTCCCAAGAGGGCACTGTTGCCTCGACATTGTGCCGCCCCTCCTCCTAATCTCACTCTACACACACACACTCACTCACTCACTCACTCACTCACTCACTCACTCACTCACTCACACACACACACATACTGCTCTGTGAGTTTTTTAATAGCAGGAAAGCCCATTGCTTTCATTATGCTGGTTGCAAGCGTATCAGCTCTTCCAGGCCTAAAAATGATCCTGTAAGCAATACAGCAGTTGAATACAGAATAGCTTAATTTTTTGCTGCCGAATATTTTAAATGTCATGGTATATAATGTCCAATACTGTCAAACTGAAAGAATTAGAAACACTGTTATCTAACTTTTTTACCAGACTGTGTTTAGGAAAGAGAGTAATGCTGCTTGAATTTATTCCGTGGGATTTAATGAAGCATAGACACAGTTCTAGACCTAATAGTATTTCTCACTGACAACTTCCCATTTTTCTTTTACATCGTGACAACCATGACTGAGGCTCTGTGCCTTCATGCCCATGGAGGAGTCCAACTGAGAGGTGGTTTGTTCTCTTTTTTTCTGCCCTAATGGAAAATGTATACAGAGTGAAGGGGAACTAGTGTGAGCCAAAGGGGGCTGAGGGGGAGTGCAGACTGTCTGTCAGTCCGTCAGTAAGTCACAGACGGACAGCGGTCGTGATTGACTGTCACTCTTTACAAACACAGGGGAGATGTCTTCTCTTCTCCCTGACAGGCGGCTCCACCACTGACAGAGCAAGCCACTATGGAGGAAGTCATCTGCATCTAAATAAAGACCGCCAATGGCTTTGTCAGAGTCCATTAAGCAAATTACCATGTTTGATAGATGCATCTACCAGCTCTCTCCCCCCCCCCCACCCATTTGTAAAAAATCTGCCTGAAGCAAAACAAATGCCTTTTGTTTGCTTTCTTAAAAATTGAGAAAAAAGGCAATGAGACGTGAGAAAGGATTCTTCTGAAATATCATTTTGATGAAAATTATGACTGAGTTTTACATTGTATGGGTCACCTCATAAAGAGTGCACTAAAAGAAAACCCCCTTTGGGTATAGTAGACCTGCTCTAATTAAAATGTGGAAATGAATGATTCTGTTTTTGTGGATGCCATTATTATGTTTCATTATGTATTTCTCCTTTGTTGGTTATTTGGCACAAGCAGCAAAGTTGCAGGTGATGGCTCCACATCATAATTTGAATGTTAGTGTCGGTTTCTTTTTCTTCCCCGAATTAAAGTGCAAGATAGTTGCTGGGATTGTGGCATCAGTAGAGGCAGGTCTCTGTTATCTGTCACAGCCGGAACAGCTCCAGGTTAATAGCTGCAGTCACTCAGATATTATTCAGCTCTGCTGCTTTCAGAGAGCTTTCTCTAGCATACAGTGTATGTCGGAATGATAACCAGAAATCCTATGCCTCTATCAGGGGTTTGTCAGGATCATTGTTTCTAGCCATGAAACATATTTAACCAACAATCTCTCTCTGTATACATCACAATATATGCTATCGTTAAATTAAACAAAATAAGCATAACAATGTGCTTTACAGTGACACAAAGATACGACAGTAACAGACTTAGAGCTTACAATAAGTTGATTTATTGATTAGTTGTTTGAAAGCAGATTAAATGGCAGCTATTTTCATAATCAATTAGAACGTTAATGCCTCATCATTAATGATCCTGTCCTATTTTTCTTTTTTACACATGACATTACACTGAATATTTCTGCAGTTTTAAGACTTAAAAAAACATAATCTTTGGTTTTGAATAATTAAATTATTTTTTCTCACTTTTACAGCCATATATCAAGCCAACAATAATAACAATTCTAATTATTTCATCCCTAAACAGAAGACTTAAATGTAAAATATGCAAGAAAATAATAGTATTCTCACAGGCCTTTGGTTAAGGTTAAAAGCTAATCAACAACATTATCTTAGAAAAAAGCACCGGGGGGGTATTGAAGGCGTGAAACTGAACTGTGAATCCATGTGTTAACACCCAAACATAGCTTTGCTCATCTCACCTCCAAAGCTGTCATCAACACTCGCCACACAGAACACTATCAGGACCTCCAGGAGATTGGCCAGCCTGCTATCTCTGATGTGCCTTCAATACTGATAACTCAGAGTGATGCCTTGTCCTGGTTGGAGAACGACCAGGACCCCCCCCCCCCCGGGGCAGCAGTGGCAGAAGGGTAGAAGAAAAGTCAAATCAGACCTATTAAGTGGATTATGAGTTATCTGCAGCACAGCATGTAATTGGTTTTGTGTTATCGTTGTAACGTCAAATAGGTGCTAATTGAAAAGCCAGTTTATTAGACGGTAGACTGTCCACAGAGGGTTGATTGTGGTTTAAAGATCTTGTTTCGGTTAGCCTTCCAAATGATTAAAGATAATAGACTTCTCCTATTGAAGCTTGCAGCTCTCTCAGAATGTATTCCCCTGGCAGTTATCCGCTCATTTCCTGCTCAATTTGTCTTCAGGTCTTGTGAGAATATAGATAGAATGGGAGGGATGAAACCCTCTTTAATAGTCACACATGCAGAGCACACAGCACACACAGTGAAATGTGTTCTCTGCTTTTAACCCATCCTAGTACCAGGAGTCTACTACTAGGAGCAGTGGGCAGCTATTGTACAGCGCCCGGGGAGCAATGGGAGTGAGGGGGGAAGGGGGGTGTCGGGTGCCTTGCTCAAGGGCACCACGGCAGGGCAGGAGGTGAACTGGGACCTCTCCAAGTAGCAGTCCACACTGCATATTTAGGTCTGGTCGGGGACTTGAACCGACGACCCTACAGCTCCCAGTCCAAGCCCCTATTGACAGAGCCACTACCGGACTCAATGTATTGGGAATAATATGTTTTATTCTCAAGTGAAGATTTTATTTGTAGTCTACGGAAGAGGATTAGGGCCACAAGAAAAGAGAACATTTGGGGATGTGAAAAAAAGTCAGAATTCTGAGATTAAAGTCAGAATTTTTGTTTTTGTTTATTACTTTAATCTCAGAACTCTGACTTTTTTCTCAGAACAAAAAATAAATAAATTCACATGCCCACATTTTTTCATGTGACCCTAATCCTCTTCCGTATCTTCCGTAGTGGTCTCATACTCATCAGCCGTTTTTTTGTACTGCTCTGTGTGACTCTCACAATAGTGGCATTCATATGTACTTGACAAAAGCAATGTGTCTGAGGCCACTGTGAGTCATGAAGAAAACAGACAGACACTACACCCCTCCAATACATTTGTGGGTCTTTTTGTGAAAGCTATGACAAAAATGCTACTTTCTAACTTTCAGCAGTTTTGTCTGTTGTTTGAAAGGATTATTGATGCAGCTGAAGTGTTTGGAAAACAACAGTGAACATTCACACAGAGTACGGGCTCCAGTCACTGTAATGCGCCTGCCAAGTTCTTAGATTTTTGGCATACAGGCTTTACATTGCATCAGTTGATTTATGATTGCCAAACCCCTGGCCGTGAGTTGAAACAATAACAGATGAAAAAGGCTTCTGTCTTAAACTCTAAGCATATAGATAGATAGATAAATACTTAATTGATCCCAATTTGGGAAATTATTTTGTTACAGAAGAAGCATTAGTGTGTTCAGACATAAAATAAAAATATATAATCATGAAATCTCAGACAAATGATGCAACAATTGAGAGGTGTGAAATGACAAAAACATCTATGGATGGGAGGCTGCAAGTGGTTCTGCTTCTCACATTGTCAAACCACAGAATGCTCCCTGTTTTTTAAAGATCACTGACGGTATACAGTTGGAGACACACAAGAAAGCCTGGGGAATTTCTTCAAGATCTTGAAACCTCATGGTAAAGCTTCTCAAATAAGCGTGTCCTCATAGTGCTGCAGATGGCAAAAAAAATAGCTGTGATCTTTGGCATCGAAATGCAGGGAGAGCTGAGGTGCTCAACTACCAGCTCTGTCTCTGTCTTTCATCTCTCACAATCTAAGACATCTCTTTCCCGCCATGACATCCACTGCCAACACAACGTCCTAAAAACAGGCTGTGATGCAGCGTTTCCTTTATTCAAGTGGGCTTTTCAAGACTCAACTTTCTTGTGACTCTGTAGCACTATCGCTGCCGCTCCAGTGCTGATGGGTGCAGATAGGATGCCAGCAGCCTGGCTGTGAGGAGAAGAAACACCATACAGGGTGGTGCATCTGCTGCTGAAGCATGCCGCATGCTAGCATGCATTATTCAAAGATTGAAAGCAGGAAAGATGATGTGCCTGACTCACACTGAAGGATGGACTGCCACCATTAGCTATCATAGTTAGCTGTTTCCCTCAATGCTGCTCATATTTACCATTACATGATCAGCATGGGAAGACATTAATTTAAGTGTTATTAACTTAACTCCTTGCCATTGTTAGTAACCAAGTATTCCCATACAAAGGTAAAGAAAATTGAGCATCACAATCTTATTGAAGCTATTATTTCTTGCTATAGATGCCAGAAAAGCAATGCAGCTTGCTTTCTGTTTACCTCTCAGCAGAGAGGATATGTTCTCACTTAGCAGCAGATGTCAGGAACCATTTAAGGTGCATATAGAGAAAATTGAAGTTTATTGAATAAGGTTTTAAAGTGAATTGGAGCCACATGCACTTTGATTGCGCTGTGTATGCTTTTATCACCAGATAATGTCAGCAGCACACCGGGCATCTGTAGGCTGAGCTGATCTTCCCTTTCTTCTGTGCTGAAAGGGACTCCATTCCCTGGTCTCACAATGCAGGATCATTGAATCATTGGTAAAATCCCCAAATGTAAGAATTCGTGTGGTGTCGTAAAATTGTTGAATGCATCTAAGATCCCTTGTTGAGTTACCTGAAGAAAAAAAACTGGCGATAAGCAGTTGTTACAGATTCTGTCTCTAACGACTGATCTAAATTGATTCATAAATCAAATATACTTCTCTGATGAAATGTATACTTTAAGTAAACAAGCTGCCTGACTGGTGCGTAAGTGCAAAATGCATTGAGCGCTGGCCAGCCATCCTGTCTGTGTGGTTTTATTGTGTATCTGTTGGTAGAGTAATGAAACATTCAGATAAGGAGACAGTGAATAGCTTAACCGCTTAACTAACTGACAGCTGCTCTAACTCAAAAGTGACTCCAAAGAGGCTTCTCAATACTCAAATTTCCCCTCCTCGACTCCCCTCCTCGGTTCCCCTCCTCGAGACTTAGACCCGCCCACAGGAGATGCGAGCGGAGGACCGAGGAGGGGAACCGAGGAGAGAGGAGGGGAAGCAGCAAACGTTTAAAGAAATGAGAACTCCTCTCCTCTGAGCGGTCATTTTTAAAGAGACGTCCGTTCATTATTACGTGGCAACAGCTGCATCAGCTGTCGAGTGTTTTGTCATAGCGTTGTATCTCTGTTAGATCAGCTGAACATTGTTCCCCCACATATTTACTTTGAATTCATTGAGAGTGCGGTATAATGAGACAATAACAGGCTACAGATGCGGACACACACACACAAATATATTTATATAAATATATACAATTTAAAGTATGAGAGCACTCTCATAATAACGTAACACAATCAGAGACTGGATATATCCCCCCCTCTCTCTGTTCGCTGAAATGGGGAATTGAAATTACGGGCCAAAAGTTGTATTTACAAGTAGGCCTATTAAAAGTAAGCAGAGGACACCAAACCAACTGAGTCCCGTCTGTCCGCCGCATTTACGCACTGTACAACACACACCTACACACTGTACCACACACACCTACAGCTCCAAAAGCATAAGCCGTTGTGTATTTTATTATGTGAAGCAATGGTCTTAGAAAAATATCGACTCTTTGTTTGTATATATCTACTAAACTAAAGCAAATAAAGAGAGTAGGCCTGTTATACTGAGTGATATATATTATACACACTGCTCTGCTTTCTGCATGGACCTTACAGCTGTTCTCTCTGGAAACATCGCGACGCGATGAAAGCAGTTTCTAAAATAATATCCAGGGGATGCATGCATAGCTGTCATTGGCTGAGATAAGTCCGGCCGTGCGTCACGCCTCCACCGTTCCCGGAAATGCATCCGTGGAGGAGCCGTGGAGGAACCATCAGTGTATCCTCGGTTATAGCTCCTCCAGAGAGCCTCCTCGACGCTCGATGCTCGGTCCTCGGTGTGCATTTAGAGAAATGAGACGTCCTTCAAAATGGCGCGCTGAAATTCATTTCCGGGTCACTACCGGAGGACCGAGGAGTCGAGGAGGGGAAATTTGAGTATTGAGAAGCCTCTCATGTATGGACTTATACACTCACCCATAATATGTTCTTTACATCATGTGTTCGTACAGCTTTAGTTGTCATGCTGAGACATGAGATTCTAACCCTGCCAGATAAACTTTATAATGTTGTTCTATTTGTATTTGAACTACTTTATTTTTTTTTACCTTATTTATCATAACATCCAAACAGAAGGTTTTTCCACAATTTGCACAATATCAAAATAAGAAGTTATACAAGTTACCCACCATGCATCACTTAACACCAAGCTGTACTGTAAAAGAGAAGAGTGAATACTGGGGGTGTCATATTTTATTAGCCTGTAAACTGTATGATAGACTGTTTAGGGTGTCTCAATCTCTTAGACTGTTAAACAACCCAATGGGCTCACAGTAGACCGAGGGCAATGCGCTGTCAGCCAGGATTTTAAAAAGGAGATGGAAGGATGAAGGCTGGTGGATTGACAGTTATCTGTACACCCGGGACCCTTGTCAAAGGGTTCAGATGACCCCATAAAAATACATTAGATTACATATGGTGTTTTTTATAGATGTCAATTACAAAGTGAAAAGATAACATTTAGAATTGTTAATGGTTTACACTTGTTTCCGTACCTTTTTTAATTAATTTATGAGATATTGATGAAAAAATTATAGTCAAGATTTGAATGTGAAAAACGTGATTTAACGCTGACTGAGTGAGGTGGACAGTTATCCTTACACCCAGGACCCTTGTCAAGGGGTTCAGCCGGTGACCCTATCAAAAATATATTAGATTTGTGTTTTTTTTACAACAAAAACACCATAGATTTCAATTACAAAGTGAACAGATAAAATGTAGAATTGTTGATGGTTTACATTTTCTTTTGTATGTCTTAAATTGATTTCTGAGACGTTGGTGAAAAAATAATTCCTACCAGCTGGCTTGTTACAAAAATTACATTTGTAAGATTTTAATATCAATGCAGAATATTGTTTTTTTTAAGTACCAAAACATGCATACACTTATATATTCTATATACATGTATATTGTTGTGCCAAAAGACATATGTTAAAGAAACGTGACAATACATTCTTATCTGTACTCATATCATTTATCTTACACATGATCAACAGGGGTGTCACACTTTGTAAAACTGGCCCTTGTACCCTGAATAATTTCTCCAGGTGTAAGCACAATCTCTACATGTGTTCCTTCACATCCCGCTTCAAACAGAACATATGTAAAATTATGCAAGGTGTTCTCAGGGCACTGCTGCACAGTGAATATAATGTTAATGTATCTGATGGTGCTCACCGGTTGATATCTAAAAGCCCCATTTTGAAGATTTCTTGATGACGATTCAGTACAGAGAACAATCAAGCCTTTTCAAAAGGTAATTCTAGCTGATTGTCTGATTAACTATGAATATGGTTCTGACTACATAGCCTGTCCTCCTTGAGCCCACCATGCTTCCTGCCCCCTCCTCATCCTCACCATCTCTCCCCCCCCCAGCGCTGTGAACTCTACAGCCTTCGAAGTTCAAGGGGCAATCAGCCCTCCATCAATCACTAATGCAGATGAGAAGAGCAAGCTCTCTGGATCAGCTCAGCCTGTTGAACATCACACGGCACAATTAAAAACCCTGAATGCAAATCATCGTCAGAAGACCACTAAATGAAAAGAGCCTTCCTTTCAATAGTGCTCAATAGTGGCAGGCTTTTCAAAGCCTCTTGCCCATGTATGCAGTTTAATGATGAAAGTCGGTAAGGAGGCTGTGTCAGAGGGATACTGCACCCTGCGTGGCAAGGTTGTTACCATGACATTTAGCAATAATATCAGGCTCATGAGGATGCTGTAACACACTGTTTCAATGTGTTAAAGGTGCTGTTGAGGATTTATGACATTCTTATGAGATATTTCCAAGTAGGCCTGGCCTGCATCCTCCATAACTGTTTTAAAGTTGAACACAATAGGTGAAACTTTGCTAATTAAGAGAAGCACCTGAAGGGACTCTTTGATTTTAGTGTTTTAAGTCTGTTCATTTTTTCTATAAGAGTTTGACCTTGCAGCCTCTGCTGAAGTTTTGGAGCGGGGTAGCATGCCTGTCTCTCTCACAGGACTCTGGCTACGACTACGTAATTAAAAAGTGCTCCACAAGGCCCTAACCTTATTAGTGCAGCCTCGGAGAAATACCTTCTGATGTTCTTAAATACTCCTCGATGGGCTGGGTACGAAAGCTAATTTTAGACGGAGGGGTCTGAATAAATTCTGTGTCAGTGCTCACTGACATTTTGAAAGCTAAGAGTCATTCTTGTTAGGAGTTGCTTTTCTTTCTCTCTTTGGCTGTTTTGTTCTCTTTAGCTCAAGGGTGCAGCATGTTTTCATGCTGACTTGAATCCAGTGAACCTGACATGATGCTGACATGGTTACTGTACAAAACATGTTGGCTGTGTCATCCAGATGTCCGCTCCTGGGTTTCTTAACACTGTGATCTTAAATTGTCCATTTCTTAAAGGAACATTCAATTTCTTTCAGACTAAGAAAGACACTCATGGGGGGTTCAAGCACCTGCACAAGTACAGAGAAGAAAATAATACACAAATCTTCGAAAAACATATATTAACATATTTCAACTTTTTTGAGAAAAGGCAAATTGTTCTTTCTTGACAGGACTAAGATAAATACAAAGATACCCCTGTCAGTTCAGTATGAAGCGAGAGCCAGCTGTTTGTTAGCTTATCTTTAACATAGAGACTGGACGAAGAGGAAAGTAGAACATCTGAAGAGCACTAATTAACATGTTCCAGCTTGTGTGCCATAAAAAAACAAGATGTAAAAGCAGCTATTTGTGTTTTCAAAGGAGGTTATGTGCTGGACTTTTTCTTGGCCAGGGGCATCCTGCAACTTTGTATTTGCTGTGAAGTTGCTAGGCAACCAGCAGAGACTACATAAAGTTAGTGCGACCTGCTGAGAAATAATTCAATACCCTGTAACAACACAATTTGTTGCTTTGACACAGCTTTTATACAGATTAAACCTCCTTTGGACAGAGCCAGACCAGCTGTGAAGCTGTAGGACATCAGTCTCCTGTAGCTTTCATATGACACTCAGCAAAAAATCAAATAAGATAAAATGTGAAATTAAACCTTCAAACTAAATAACAAATATACTCTTACCGAAAAGGCAATATGCCTTTATGTATTTTTTCCAGATACTATGCTCAAATCTGATATTTACATATGATCTGACAGCCCAAAAACATTCATATTAACTGCAGTGCTGTTAATGTCCTCAAAATATACAATATTGCTATATTTGACAGATCTGCAGATATGGTGTGTGTATGTTAGTCAATTGTGTTGAAAATCCATTTTTTGGATCCAATTACGATTCAAAGGACAAAGATGAGTGCTGTGGCCAACACATCTGTTCATTATTCATCAGAATATTAAAGATAATGTAAGTCCTAGCACAATAGACTCTGTCAGAGGCCATCCAGTGTAATCAGGTGTTTAATGAGGGTGAATGCAGGAAGCCTCCTACACAGCTTAGGACACTTAGAAACGGAAAATGTGATCACTCCTGTAGAGAAGACCGCCATGAATCATTCATCGCTCAGGAAGTGCACTGTGTCTACAGTAATTGGTGTGCGTTTGTCTGTGTGGGAGGCCGTGTGCTTGTGTGTATCCGTCATACACTGACATTAATTAAACTTGTTACCTGGTTTCCAGGCAATTGGTGTTCTGTAGTAAGCAATAGGAACCTCACACACTTGTCTACAACACAGACACTATATAGGGGCAATATATAAGGTTATACTGTTATTGTTCTTCTCAGTGCTGTCAAATAATCGCTTGATATGAGCAATAACTCTTTCTATTAAAAGTCCTCTGTTTGGAGTGCACTCCTCCTTGTGTTCTTGTTTTCTACCACTGAGCCCCAGATGCCTCAGCTTGGCTGTTCAGGGATCAGTGCCACCTGTAATCAATAGGTTTTCTGCCCGGGAGGCAGCTGTTGATTGCCACAGACAGGCCAGATGAGAAGATAGAAGCCAATCTAGAGGCGCTGATCCAACTCTCCCATCTGCTCACAGACAGAGGGAGAGCTGCACGAATCACCTTCACAATGTCCTCAGCCTTTGTCCAGTCTGGAGGTGAAGAGGTCTGAACCACTGGCCGGAAAAACAGCAGCCACAAAGGCCATTATCTCTGGCTTTCATCAGTTTTGGGAAATGGTTATGAAATTGGAGTTGCTTGGAGAGACAGGAGGTATTGAATAATTCCTTTTCCGGCTCAATACATTATAAAAACATGCTCTCTTCTCTTTTTCCCAGGCGGCAACCTGCATTTCTGAAAAGTGGAGCCAATGCCTTTAACTTGCTTTTTCTCGAATATCCAACGCATCCGCAGGTTAGAAAAAATCATCCTTCTTTTTTTATTACCTCAGTTAACATTTTACTGACATATTTTAATGAGATTATCATCAATAATTAAATACTTTTTTAGTACAGCACAAGGTTTATTTAGAAAGTTATGGTCCAATTCTTCCATTTGTTGCTCTTGTGCCTTTTTGTGTATTTCCCATTCAGAGGTAAATAGACCATTAAGCAGGCTTTGGGGCCAACATGAAAACCAAGATGGCAATGGCAAATAAAAAGAAAATATCCGGCTCTTAAACTGCTAAATGCTCCATTCAACTGTTTTCCAGTTTGTGGCTAATTTAATTTCTCTATTGATTCTGGACAGGGAGCGTAGGTTGTTAGAGTTTTAACCTGGTAAACAGCTACCTGCCGTCGCTCAAAATCACTGTGATAAGACCTGAGAGAATAAACCAAACCAAAACAATGAACTGCAGGACGTTAAAATGCTCTATACAGATAAAGGGGGGGGACTGAGTTGATCATTCCCTGTTGGTTTGGAATATTTCACATCACAGTACATGTAGTCATTTGACCCAAAGTGCTTTCTTACGCACATCATTTGGACCTTGCATTAAGTGTACTAGATCAAAAGAGAGGAAAGTCCCTGTACGATACATATTTCACAAAACACTGTGAATTTGAATGAGACCGTAATCTTGTTTCCAAGCTCAAAGAATACATTTCTTATCACCTCAGCTCTGTTGATGTTGCTGTTCATTCTTTCAGCCAGTTACTCCCACCTGAGGCAGCAACAACATTGGGTTTTGCGTGAAGTGTTAATAAATGTGACAGGCCCTCAGCTGTCAGGGGACGCGGTGTGATTCAAACAAGTACAATAATGCGGCTGGTCACCTTTTTATTACCTCTGGGCGCGGGGACGGGCTCACGCTGAAGCCTGCCGCCGTGATATTACCTTGATGATATTGGATTATAATTCAAATCTATTCAGCATTCAGATTGTCTCAAACACAGGAGACTTTCATCAGATTTACAAGGAGGGCATTTTGTTGGAATAAGCTTCAAAGAGCATTGCACTCTTCTAATGATGAATGTAGCAACAAAGAAAGAATATTGTCTAAATCTCAGAATGTGTTGATTAGTCAACATTTTAAATCCAGCCTGGATTTGTGAGCTCTCAGATATTTTCTGCCAAAAAAAAAGAATCTTACCACAATTTATTCAAACTAAATAATTGTACTGGATTAAAAAAAACCTTGTTTGTAGAGTCCCTTGATAATTAACACACATGTTATTAAACAAATATTTTGTTCGTGCACAATTTAATAATTCATTTAGGCAAATAGAAGACATTTCTAATAGTGTTAGCTTTTTTCAACTCTAGCCTAGCCCAATGGTAATATTGTTTTTATACAATTTATTTTCAAAATGACTGTTATACATGTTGTCGTACTTAAATAATACACCACAGTGACGAGGCTTTCAGCGTTAATGCTGTTGGCCCTGCTCTGTGTTCAGTCTCCATTTCTCACTGTGGCTTTGTTTCTTGCATATTCCTCCAAGGCTGCTAGGTTCATTAAGTTGCCTGCAGGACGCTGTTGAATGCATGCATTTAGTAACAGCATGACCTCTGTGTCTAATCTCAATTTAGAGAAGCATCCTGTGAAAATATGAGGCAGTGATCTTGGGCAGCCTCTGACAGACGTTACTGTCGAGGAGGAAGAAAATTCACTCTGGGAAATGAGTCTTCCTCCCACCCGAGATCAGATATGTTGATTTTTCCGAGGGTAATAAACACTCCCGCAGCTCCATCTCACTCCCACACAGCCAAATTAGCTGTCACCGAGCACATTAATCTGTCACCTATTGAGGTTCCTCTCAGACATGTTCCGAGCATATAGATCTGTGAATCTCGCTGCTGAAAAGGCTATTTTTAAATAGATGCAATGTATGGAGGAAAGAAGGATGTCTTTCTGCCCACATAGCTGACTGGGTAGAAGGGTAAATACAAGGATGAAATGTCATTTGATGTGCACTATAGGCCCTTTTCAGTCTGCATATGCTGCCCTTTGGCAGTGTCAGACATTGCAACAATTTTCACAGTTACACTGAACGCACTCAGCTCTGCATAGCTGTGTCTCCTGGTGACATAAGCCCTTTTGATGCCCTCCATAAGTGTTTCTTAGACATGATTTCTTAGAAGCCTCAGGATGTATTTTTGTTGAACCAGGACAAATCAGAGATACAGTATTCATTAATGAAGCACAACCACAAAGAGAGAAGCTAATTCATGTCCCTGGCACTAACATTGAATAGTACTGATGCTGTACATTATGTTTGTTTAATTACAATGTTCATTATAGCGCAGACCAGTAGCATTATGATCCAAACAGTGATGTAATGCATAAGAGATGTGTTGCTTGAGTTTACTTCACGTGAATAGTGCGTCGTTAATAGCATTTGTTTTAGTAGGCAATATGTACTAGAAACACATTGAGTATGTACTATAGTACAGTATGTTAGTATACAGTATGCTAGTATGGGATTTCAAACACAACCTTGGTTTCCCATGTGACTTTGCAACCAACTGCAGAACAACAACATCTCCCCTCACCATTACACAACACACCTTCAGTGCGAGTGCTTGAAGTTGATTTGCTCCCTGCGAGCGAAGATGAAGTGCACCTCATTGTGCATACTAATGGCCCACATAAGGACTTCAAAATGACAGAATGGCCATGTTTTGGAGATGACAATTGAAAGTTAAAATGTTTTTTCTGATACTTCTCTCCCATCATAGAGATGATAATTATGGTGATGTATTAGCTCAAATGGTAAACATAGTTAATTTACTCTCCGGTGAGAGAAAATGATGCTTTCCTGGCTGCAGCGTTGGATGTTTATGTTCAAATGGAAGGTTATTTGCTCTGAAATAGCTGAAGAAATGGTGCTATTTCTCTCCTCATGATGTAAACTCACAGTCAGTGGCACTGAGATGTTTACGGTCGTCTCAGGACTGGAGGTAAAACAGAAGGCACTCTGCTGTTGCTCAGTCCTCATCTGTTGTAACATCACCCTATCAGGCAAATGATCAGCAGTGCACACACAGCAATCAGAGCCAGTTTTTACACTTGGTTTGCCCCCCGCTGAAGTTCACAGACATCTACAAGCAGCACTAACCCTGTTGACAGCGAGATAGCTAGCTGATGTTTTCCCTGCACGTGGCGCATGGTTTTTCTAATGACTGTGTTCAGCAGAGTGAGGGAGCCACACAACACAACACATCACCAAGGAGGCGTATTCAGGGGAGTGACTAAGTGTCTCTGTCACTGATTCAGAGCATTTTTATTTATTTAAACGGCAGCACTTATTTAATCACTTCACACTCTGTGTCATATTAACACTTTTTAATTAAAGAAAGAGTTCCTAAGTATGCAAATCTGACAAAGCATTAATCACACACTTTGGTCTCTTTAATTACTTTTTTAAAATATTTAAATTACTTATTTAAACAACTTGTGAAAAAAATAGCTTGTTATCAACAGCAGTGGGTGATTATAAGATAATAAAGTAAGAACGCCTAGGACATCACTCCAATTGGATTTTTTGTCATCCATTTTTTATTTGATTTTGTGGTTTTAGTGATGCCAATTTCAGTCTTGGTGGGTCAGTATTTTAGCTATGTATTGTATGTATTAGAACAGAACAAACGTCTCTTAAGTTTGTTTTAACTAAATATGTTTTTACAGGCATCTCACCGAAAACCCCAAACCACCCAATTCATTTCCGAGTTTTAGGACTATTTCCTACAGCTCTCGAACACAGCATACAACCTCACCTTAAGGACCGTTTATTAGTTATTGTTGAAGTAACTAAAGTCAACTCAAATAAGGACTGTATGAGTTCTAAAATTGAACTATGTGACATAAATCACTTCTCTTATTCATCTCTGAGGTTATTCTCCTCCTAGAAAGAAAACTCAATATGACCGCCCTCCTCCTGTGACTTTATTGCGTGAGCTGCTGGTCGTTCATCTTAAGAGCAGGTGGGAAAAGGTTGAATCCTTTGTGCTGACGGCTAGGCTTGTGTCAGGCTGAAGACACTGATCTGATAACGTCCTCATTAGACGGCCTCCGGCCAATGGAAACCACGACTGGGGGAAGGAGGTGGGCTCTGCTGGTGACTGTGGGCGCCTCGGGGCCTTCAGGGTCCAGATGAGCCCAGGATGTCAGCTCCTCTGGGCTCCATCCGTCACAGCCTATCTGTAAGAGAGAGGAAGGAACAAAGTTTAAAGGCTGCTGGTGCTGAAGGATGACTTTGATTTGTAATTTTTTTTGTCAATATGACCAATTGAGGGAAATACATCTTGAATGTTAAGAGCCAACAGCTGTATGTATTGTTCTTTTTATAAAATCCTCTTTTTATTACATGAATATCACTACCCCCTCTCCTTCGTATCGTCTTATACAGCATCTGAAACCCGACAGGAAACAACAACAGCACATCTGGTGCTTCAGCTTCGAGTACAGTCAGTAAAATATCCACATAAAAAGTTTCACTGGGGCAATAACCCTGCTCCTGTATATGCTACAACTCCTTGTGTTCTGTCTGGTGAGGCTGCTTTGTTCCTCCATGTGACGGAGATCAGTTTATAGCCTCAGTGTGAAGCTGTGGAGGAAGAGAGATCACTCCCACCTCTGACGGATGGGGCTCTGAATTTATATCTGCTATCAGCAAAGTCAGCATGAAGAGATGCCCCTTGAGTCTGCATACAAACATGTTTGAAGCTCCAGTAAACACTGCCACTCTAGAATAGAATAGAACAGAAAGAGCAGGAGAAAAAAGGTTAGCATTTTTTGAGGGATAAACAAAACTATAGTCTTTTTTTTCCTTTGTTTGTATTCTCTTTTGAAACATAAAGGCACATATCCATCCGACGAACAATGAAAATGTGTGTCATCAGCAATGTGAAATATAAATAAAAAAACTGAGGGTACTTACATCACCCACGTATAGAAATCTATCCATAAGTCACAACTTCTCTTCATTACCCTTTGACATACAGATCTATACCATCCACGTGTATATTCTCCTTAAGCCTAAACATATATACATATTTACCTTAGTCATCTGCTTATATCGACTCTTCTCCCTACATATATTTTTACCTTCTCCTCCCTTTTCAAACTTTCTTATAAATAAGATTAATCATAATAAAATGAAGAAGAGGGGAAAAGGTAATCAAAACAAAAAGGTAAATCACAACAAATATAATAATATAAGCACTTATATACTAATAAAGGGCTGGCTTATCTAAAGCCAGTTGAGTAGCACTTGAAATGTTTTTGCTCTATGAAACCTGATGTACTTATATGATTCTGTTTTCTTCAAGTTGTATTTTGTTGGACGAACGCACTTATTGTAAGTCGCTTTGGATAAAAGCGTCAGCTAAATGTAATGTAATGTAATGTAATACCAGGAATTATTGAATAAGTGAATAAACTAAGCGTTCAGAAAAATGTCCTATTCTCCCTTTCAATTTGACCATTCCCTCTGTATATCTGCTGTATAATGTACATTCTTACTCCTGACGGAATGGAGATTCCAATACTGTTTCCAGTATAACAAGTAAAAAAAATGACAGAACTATACAGTCTTGAATTCTTTTTTACTTGTTCTAATATACGGTAAAGAGTGGGGCTATGCATAATCTGAATTGTCATAGTCATAGTATTTAAAAAGCGGCCACCAGAATACATGAAGTTGTTGTTCCACAGTATGTGTCTTCTTACAATTCACATGTGAATTATCTGAAAATCACATGAACCTCATGTAAAATCCCTAATGTCTGCAAACCAAATATGCCCTTATGTAACCGTGGAATAATGTTTCACATGTGATCAATCGACGAAGAGGGACAGAACCTTGAAAACTGTCTCTTCACAAGGTCATACTTTATAGCTTTTCTGGAGCTTTTGATTATATCACATTTGAAAAGCTGTCATTGAATGAAACGGCAATTGAGTTTTTCAACATGTCATGGAATTGTAGATGTTTACATTTAATTTTTTTCTAAGCATTAAGAAATGATTGTCCTGTTTTAGTTTATTACATTTATTTTTTATTTAATCCTAATGTAACCATATAAAACCAATTGGGATCAAATCTATTTCATGCTTATATAATAAACAAGTTAATAAAGTCATAATTTGTGAAAAAGCAATCACATACATACAAAAAATACTTAGAAAATCCTACAAATGGAAGAGTCATGAACACAACATGTACACACAAACTACAATACATGACAAAATCAGCACTCATTTTAGCAAGAACACAAAACACTGGACAGAGAAGTAAGGGAGTCTATCGTGCGGATCATTCCCAAACCAAAGTCCATAATAAAATAGACTCCTTGTCGTTACACATAATTGAGTGTAAGCTAAGTATCAACTAAGGGCCAAAAGAGCAACACCCTATGTATGGTTTGATCATATGTGTACATATGATCAATACATAAAGGTTATTTTCCAGTGGGTGTATACAGTTTAACAGGATGATTTTTAGCAGCAGAGTTAGAGGTAAAGACTCTTCTTGAAAGAGAGAAAGAATGGTAGGCAGACGTTCCTCGAGTGAAATACGAGGTGAAAAGAGGGTAAACTACTGCACAGTGCATCTGAAAGGATGATTGAATGTTTGGCACCTTGTGTGACCTTTTCTCTTTCAATGCTTCTGCCTCTGCTGATGTTATTTCCTCATCACACACAACCGAGGCAATCTGATCATCTCTCACTGACACTGTCATGTCACTCTTATGGGAGATTAGAGCATATGGGCAGGATTAGCAACAGAGAGCCTATACGTCTGTTGATCGGGGATCCTGATCGTTTTACAATCCTCTGCCTTTAAGGATTCCCTTGTACAATAAAGGCTTGTGAGAAGACAGATAGCCAGTTCTTCATCGGCCATCTGCCATTTCCTGCTGCATCAGCACCTTACACGCTACGTTCAAAGTGATCTGTTTCTTACGGATTTCAGTGACACTACAGTACATGCCATAATGTCTTTAAGCAAACAGTAGCATAGACCAAACAGCCTTTGTGGTATGTTTTCTGTCATCGTCTTGTCTCTCAAGCATTATTCTGGCAAAGAAACAAAAAAGGCTGAGAAGGAAACCATGTAGTGAGTCACGCAGCAGGAGATGAAGCTCCCATGGGGCTCGCCTCGCCAGCTGGTTTTAAAGGCAGGTGTTTCCAAGACACATCTCGAGACGTTTCAAGTATTTCCTTTATTTTCAAGGCAAGCACAAAAAATGTGTTGATAATTTAAACATGACATTTTGTCTATTTTGGTCCCTACACAGGTTTCAGCGTATGAAATATGTCAGTGAGTCAGTATGTCGATCATGTAGCCTAACCCTGATGAAATGTTGTTCCCAAAGCTTTTGCTGGCACACCATTGTGTAATCCCGGGAGCTTGTAAAGCTAATACTTTGGCAAATTTTGAAAGCCTGTCATTGAAGGTAAAGAGCATATAAAGGAAATGAGGCAGGGCTACGGGAATTAAATTCAGTGATGTGGCGGATGACTGCTTTTGGTTTAGTTTAAAAGTCAGACTGGTGTAACAAAAAAAACACTTCTCAGTTGTTTTCCACTAGTTTTCACTCTTGATGTACAGTATTTGGACTTGTGATTTTTTGCATATATTCAATAGTAGTTTAACGAATCTCAAAAAATGTACAAACTTCACTTTTTCAATCAATCAATGTTTATTTATAAAGACCAATATCACAAATGTTACTTTTGTCTCAGTTGACTTTACAGTTTTTTTCCGTCAATAAACACAAGTTAAATGTAAACTACTTGTTATGAATATGATATTAAATGAAAATAAAAATAAATGCAGTTTTATAAGCCAAAAAGTACATTTTTACAAGTGGATGATTTCGTTCATATTTTATCCTGTTGAGGAGTATTCCTGTCAGCCATACAATGTGGTAGATATGTCTGCACATATCTTTGCATCTTAAACATTCACATCCGAGAGCGTGGGGCTCTGTCAGAGAAACCGTTGCACTGTGCACTTCTTTGTTTCCCCTGGGTTTCCCAGCACCGCACTGACATGCCTCATAGTTATTCCTGCTCGCTCATTCATGCAAACTCTCTCCTCCTCCTCCTCACTCTCATGCCTTACACATCTTCCAATATTCCTCTCTCTCTCTTTGCCTCCATCCCTTTGCTCACTTTCCTGCTTCCCATCCCCTCTTAGCAGGAGCCATTCATGCGTAGCTGGTACATCGGAGGCTATCCTATGTGCCGCGCCCGATGCTTACAGGCTGCTCTCAGATCTCTGTCTAACCCCTAAGCAACGGCACAGATTAAATACTTAACTTGATTCATTTTTTTCTCTCTCCCTCCCTTCCTCCCATCCTTGTCTGGCATTAAAAATTCATCCACTCTGTGTTGTGTTAAAAGCACATTACGCAAGACTCTAAATATACCCCCTCCCAGGCAGGAACCGTTTGTCCCTCACTGCCTTCCTCTGTTTGTGTTTATGCATACATTGTACTTGTGTGTATGTGTATGTGTGAGCTGAGAGCTTTTTCATGGCCCTGATGCTGCATCTGTGATTTCTATCATTGTCCCAGGAGGACAGTGCTCAGGAAGTCCCTCAGGTGGAAACGGGGCGATACAGCAGCCTGACAAACAGGTTGGGTCAAGTAAGCATCTCTCAAATCATCTCCATGCCTCTTTGGTGTTAAAGCAGATTCACTTGCTTCCATTTTTCCCTGATGATGATGAAACTGGTTTGCCATATTGAAAAGTGCTTTCACCTTTTCACCTGTGCAGAGGTGGTAATTGCTGAAAAGTTTGACCCATCGCTCTGAAGGCCGATAATCGTAGAGATGGGCGTTCGGAGAAGAAGAGAGTGGTGCTGTGTGCATCAGTCCGCCCCAGGCTGGTCTGCCTGTCTGCCTCCAGCAACACAAGCTGACAGTCGAATCGTTTGATGCTGCCTCCTGGATGAACAGCTGCTGTGATTGGCTGCCATTACAAACTGTACACCATCAGTGACAATGGCATTGAAATTGCAAGAAGAGATGTTTTGTCAACCATCTTTTAAAACACTACATCTGCCAAACAGCAATATAAGCTCATTGTCTGAATGGAAATGGTTGTTTGTAATGTCTTTAATTTGTCTTCTGTGTTGTTTAGATGCTCACACATGTTTAAGTATCAGTCTAATTGCTTTAACTAGACCTGCTTGGCTGTAAAGCAATTTTCATTTGCACTTAATTGTTCGGTAAAATTTACATCTTTAGTCCCTTTTCATTTAGTTCATTTAATTTTAAGTCCATAATATTGGGCGTCATTCCTCATGTATTCAGTATGTTTAATCCCCTCTATTGGATACTGTGGATAATATATGTGTAACTAAAAAGTGTGGAGAATCCAGTATAAGCAGTAAAATGCTGCAGAGCTTCCACACACACACACACACACACACACACACACACACAATGTATACATCACTTTAGGGGACATTACATTGACTTACATGCATTTCCTGGAGTCTTATCCTAACCTTAACCATAACCAACACATGCCTAACACTAACCCTAACCCTTAACCTTACCCTAACCCTAAACCTAACCAAGTCTTCACCCTAAAATTAATGATTCCCCTCATGGGGACCTCCAATTTGTCCCCATAAGGGAGGCGAGTCCCCACACGTGACTGTGTAAACAGATTTAGGTCCCCACAAGTATAGTAATGCTAGGACACACACACACACACACACACACACACTTCAACTCACAGTCCTCTGGCGCTGAGAACAGCTCCTGTAGATGTTGGGGTGCTTGAGTTCAGTAGATCTAACCAAGATGAATATCACAAGGCTGGCTTTGACAGAATAAGGTTTTTTTCTGTTCCTCCAACCCCATCCACATATGCCACGCGTCTCTCTGTGGACAACATGTGCCAGCTCTTCCTGCCAGTCTCCACTGATGTGCAGCATACTTAACTCCATCACGATTGTCAGCACAACATCTGCAATCTACAACTTCCTCCCATGGTGTTCACCCTCTGTGTATGTATTTATTTATTTTTGTCATTTCTTGGCACCTGCCGTCCCCATCTGTACCAGGTGTGTGTGTGTGTGTGCAAGAGTTTGACACTGAGCACAAACAGCGACTATAAATTGTCACCATCATATCTGAGATACAGGATCAGATTATTCAATAATGTTAGACTGAAGCACTCTTTTGAGCTGCAGTCAATCCTAAAATATAAATGTGGTGTTTGTTCCCAGATCAAACGTAGGTTGGAAGTTTTTGACAAATTGTCTTCAGTGGTTGAAATGTTATTACGAATGTCTGTTCCACTGTTTATCATTTTAAATGTCCTCATTCATGTTGCAAATAATGCTGCTGTGATACAATAAAAATGTCCAACTCACAATAAAGTATTATCATATCATATTGTATTATACAATTTAGCGCCATTGAGGAGCAGAAATAAATACATTTTCACTGCACAAATACTTCCTCTGCTCTTAGATAAAGTCCACCACACCTTCAAATGAATGAAGTCGTGAGAAAATATGAAAGTATACGCTGGAGTGCAATTCCAAGAGCATCTATTAGCTGGAGGACGATACACTGTAGAGAAACATCTGGTCCCTCATGGCCAATTCGTCTGTTGTGCACGTGGCGTATCCAGTGTCCCCTTCCTCGCTCTCCTGTCTGAGTGACAGTAGTTTGCTGCACGTTGGTCTGTTCTCTCTTCCCATGGGTCTAATTTGTGCAAGCTGCTTTTGAATTGTTGCAAAGAAGATGCAGGAACAAAGCCAGCTGAGGGGGCTGGGGCGTGTGGGACCTTCTGTTCCTCGGTGCCTTTAGTTCTGATGCCAATTCATCTGCATTCTTCTGTTCATCCCTCCAGTCCCTTCTCTTTCACCTCTAACTCTTAGCCTTGTGATTGTACTTGTTGGTGATATTATGAATAACCTGAGTGGGGTGAAGAGGTGAGTGGGGTAAACTTGGGTGCATGACTTTTGTGCAACTCAAACATATTATGCAACAGGGAACCACTGCATGAGTCATTCATAACAATTAGATTAGTTTGCAGATGCTGTGCTTGAATTAATTTGCATACAGCTTTATCACAGAACATAACATTATTGTGCCTGCTTCCCCCGTCAATGTTAACCCGCATTTGCAGCAGCTGCTAATGATATCCTTCAAAGACTCCCAGAAAGTCGTGACTCAGAGATTCTGTTCCTTAAGGCTGAGCCCTGCTTATAAAGCACGACTATCATACTGTAGTTACTTTCTCTACAGGGGACAGGATGAATCCGCAGTATTCGAACTCTGCAGGAAAGAAAGTTAAGGGAATGAGCTGAGACCTTCAAAGTGTTGGTTTCAGTCAGACAACCTGTCTGTTTGACAAGTGAAGATTAGTCACCTGCAACTTTCAAAGCGGCAGGGTGCACTTCTTCAATAACAATGCGTCGTTCTTTCGCCCAAGGACAACTCAGGTCGCCTTTTATATGTATCCTTATTCACCTGGATCCCCTATGGCAAGAGAGGGGAACTCATTTCCTGACACTTAAAGGTGGGGTATGTAATTTATTTCAGAAACACTTTTTGTTATATTCCATGGCATGCTCTTAACATCCCGATAGCAATGAATATATTTAATGCTTTGACAATAAATACAAAAATGTAACCTGTGGAAGCCGTAGTACTGTAAAAAGCACGACCAATCATTTTTGCCGGCCCGGCTAAAATAACTGGATGGCCTACCTGCCTGTCAGCTTTCCATCTGTGCACAAACTGATCTCGTGCCCTCATTGGTCATGTGCGCGTTCGTGTGTGTTGGAGGAGGGGCTCTGTAAGGAAGTGGCAGATTTCTTCCGGTTGTGTATTTTCAAATTCTAGCGCACTCGAGCTGGTTTCTCCAAAATTACCTACCCCACCTTTAAACTATAATGACATGCCAATTTACAAGTTTCGTAGAGAGGGATTAGGAAGGTTACAGCATGCAAACTGTAGCCGTGACAGTGCTCGGCATCAGGAGTATGGGTACATCACCGAGAGCTGTATAACTGGTTTTTATATGTATAATATTTTTGAAGTTCAAAAGTTGAGTAAGAAGAAATCTTTGACAGTTTCTTTGGCCTACATAAGGAAAAGGGGTGATTTCAGTTCAATTCTAATATAAAGTTAAATAGTCACAAAGGGCAAAATCTTTCCCTAACCTAAACCAAGAGCTTTTTGAGTTTAAACATAACCAGGGAGAAATAAAATGTCTCTACATTTATGCAGGGAAATTGAAAATTCGAATACAAATTAGACGTATATTTGGAGTAAAAGAAACAAAGGCAAACCTTGAAATATTACCCAAACTGGATAGAAAGCTCCATCACTGTTTGCAGTTTGACCTGGTTTACCTCGACCTACTGTACGCTAGCTTTGCACTGACATAGTTTTACAGTGAAACGACAGATTAATAGACACTATGGGTGTGTTCATTTTTTGTTTTACTTCCAAATACAGTGGTTTAGATAATCTGGTAATCCGGCTAAAGAGTTGGCTCGTTTACAAAATGTCTGGTCGCTCATGCACATCAAACTTTCTGAACATTAAAGCAAATCTCAGCAATTACCTTGGTGAATATATAATCATCCAAACAGATGTCTATAAACTATAACTATTCTTTAATTTTTTCACAAAATAAAGAATAACTGCATCACACAATAACGTGTTTCATTGTCTCTGACTTGCAGTATAAAAGCTGTTACACAAAATAACCTCAAATCATATTAAATGTACAATATAGGCCAACATACATGTCAAGATTACAGAGGCTAAACTGTAAGGTATAATTACTTCTATTTCTACAAGCTACAGTAATAGGAATGTAAATGCAAGGCCGAGCAATGCTGGGAGGTTTAAAACAACATCTGTAATGATCCATGATGGAGAACAATGGAGCATAAATCAAAGAGACGTTCAGCTAAAGACGACGGGAAATTAAATTGGGAGATGGAGTGTGGGAGTAAACTGGGGAAAAGTTGTTATCAAATTTCACCATGCATGCAGAGCCATTGACAATAACAACAGAATTCCTGCTGTGACGCTGAAATATTCCTCTCTGAGAGGGTCACGCCCTGTCTTTTGATTTAAAAATGCATCATGTTTCTGGTATAATGTGAAGTAATTAGGTTGGTTTGTGTGTCACATGATTTATCCTCTAATTTATTTAACAGCCTTTGAAATAGATGCCTTACTTTTTAAATGATACAAAGTTATTTTATTAAAGGTACAATAGGAAAGTGGGGAGAGTGACAGTTTTTATACATCCATCGCTTCTGCACAGCTTCCCATTCCTGGTTGTTTTTATTTACTTGCATATTTGCAGCTTCAGCTTGTGTTGAATGAACAATGGCCCCACGAGCGTTGCGTGTTCTACACAATAAGCAGAGGCAACGCTTGATGTCATCCACAAAACAAAATGTTCTTAGAGGAAAAAATATCCTCACTGCCGTCCCTGGGAAATAGGATGAGATTTGTGTGCATAAAAATACATCTCCTAGGGCAATTCACCAGGCCTTATCTGAGAAATTACATAACACACCTGCTTGTGGAGAATGACTTAAATTGGTTTAAATTAAGGGAGGCAAATTAAGGAAACTAAAACAGGAAGAAGGCATTTTCTCTCGTCTGACAGGCTTGGGCCGTGTGAGGCTGCAGAGAGAAAACACTCTTGAGACATTCGAGAGAAATCGACTGAAACAGCTTAGTCTTCATTTAGTGTGCACTTTCTTTCAGCCAGAGGCAATTCCAAGTCAATATCTGCTGCTTAACATTATTGCTCCACAGTGACCTTTGCAACATGCATTCATGCAGCTTTAGACGGTGAGCGTGATGGAAATGCAGACCGGTGCTTTGACAGGATGGATCCGAGCCATGAGGAAGATGATGGGTGATTATTATACAGAGGGAGAAGGATGACAGCAGGCCCCAGACGCGCACCAGACAGCTCCTGACTTAGCGTTTTGTCAGTTTGAAATGACACACCACCAACATGTCTGTGTGTTTGTGTGTGCATGTGTAGATGTGACGGTGAGTAAAACCTTGTGTCCCGTCATTTTGAATTTCAATCCAATTACACCATATTAAATCAAATGATTTGTGTGCCTGTCTGTCTTTGCCACAGACACAGCAGAGCATGCAACCACAGAAAGTTCGACAACTTTGACAACCGTGAAACAGATTCAGACGTGCTGATAAGCACAGAGCAGCATGAAGGTGTTGTACCTGGGAAGGTTTTGGCTGCCGGCTAAAGAAACTAGAATCAAGATAAGAGAATTCTCTTTAAAAAATGTTTGCACTAGAGCTAGAAGCTGTTGCTAATTACAGCGCAAATGGAAACCAAGCTGAAATATATATATTTTTTGTTCAGCCAAATCATTTAAAGGTGGGGTAGGTAAGTTTGAGAAACCGGCTCGAGATACACTTTTTGTTATATTCCATGGAATGCTCTTAACATCCCGATAGCAATGAATATCTGAAGTGCTTTGACAAAAAAATCCATTAAAAATCTGTCATCTGTGGAAGCCGTAGCGCTGTAAAAAGTACGACCAATCATCTGAGCTGGCCCGGCTAAAGTAACTGGATGGCCTACCTGCCTGTCAGCTTTCCATCTGTGCACAAACTTATCTCGTGCCCTCATTGGTCATGTGCGCGTTCGTGTGTGTTGGAGGAGGGGCTCTGTAAGGATGTGGCAGATTTATTCCGGCTGTGTATTTTCACATTCTTGCGCACTCGAGCTGGTTTCTCCAAAATTACCTACCCCACCTTTAAATGTAATGAAATAATTATATAAGAAAAGGGTAAAATGGTATAATAAAAAAAAGTTACAAATGGAAAAAAAAAACATGTTTGTTTAAAAATGTTTGGCGCTCTTTAAGTATTTATTTTAATTTAATCTAGCATTCAACATTACATGACCAGAGTTTAGTTAAGGGCATGACTGTGGTATCATGGGTAAGAACCAAACAGTCATTATTTTTTATATATTTGTGAATAACCATGTTCGGGCTCGTTAAACATCCAAAGCTTGAGAGACTTTAAAAATGAATGGGAGTTGTATTTTTACATTTTTTCTGTCGTTTTTTTTCTGCTGACAAAAGAGAGAACAGGTTAAAAAAGAGTAAAAACACAGAGACACTCTGTGAATAATTAATCATTGAGCAGAAGCATAGCTTTGCCATAACTGTTTTTGTGTGGGCGAGTGGTACAACAATTCAATGTACAAATGTATGCATTGGAATATTTCCCCCAGGTAAGTAGTTGGAGAAAAACAGACTGTGTGGTTTTGCACACATGGATTTGCAGGGTGATATGTGGCAAGGTGCTGGGAGCAGGAGTGAGAGGACTCTGTGATCATCCATCACCCTTCTCAGGGTTGATTGGTCATGCCTAAGGATGAGGAAAGATGGACTGTCACTTTCCACGGAGTGAAAGCTTCTCAGTGTGGGGATGTAGGGGCACCGGCAGCGAGCCAAAAGGCAGCAGAGGTGGAGTGGAGAACTGAGTCTCTTTTGTTTGGATCTGGCTGCGCCCACCGCTCTGAAAATGCTCTTTAGACAAACAGCCATCCTCTCAACTGTGATCCAGCCCCATCCGAGAGAGGAGTCCTTTGTTCCTCCCTGGCATCAGCACATCTGCTTGGAAACCTTCACTCTCCTCCATTTGCAGCAAGAGTCTCTGAACCAGATAACAGCCCTGTGCTAAAGCAGCTATTGGAAATGTTCACTGCCATGTTATTTCCGACATCACTGCCCTATAGCTACCCGTCTGCCTCCTCTTGGGCTCATGGGACACAGAGGAGGGTCTGTTTGGTTTCCTCAGAGATGGCTGTTGTCTCTTAAATAATTTAGTGCAGCCCCAGAAAGCTCGGTGCAGGGAAGGACACAGGCATTCACTGAGAAGAACAAAGTATGTACAGACTATCTAAACCCATGACCTTCTGTGTGTGTGTGTGTGTGTGTGTGTGTGTGTGTGTGTGTGTGTGTGTGTGTGTGTGTGTGTGTGTGTGTGTGTGTGTGTGTGTGTGTGTGTGTGTGTGTGAACACACAGTGCTAAATCAACCACCTTGGGAGTTAAAGGCAACATAACACATAACAGAATGAAGGTTATTTCTGTTTAGATTTACTTGACTGTACCCAAGTTCTTTGACTTATTTTCAATACATGCAGTTTCATATAACACAGACTGCAAAAACACTTGCATCATGCCGACAAAGGTTTGAGCTGACTTTATGTAAAAACAAACCAAACTATTCACCAAAAGCACTAGGAACAGTTTGCTCTGAGTAAATCAGGAAAATTAAAGGTGTGTTAATGAACTGATGTAGACTATAGTTTGATGATTCAAGTATACACATACAGAGTGAAGTCAGGCAGCAGGTGATTACAGACTACTCTCAGACTCCTACAACCGTCAAAATGAGAAAGTAAAAAGGAGGTTGATCAAAGAAAGCCAAAGCATGATTTTCAAAAATAAAAGCAACTCTAATACTAATACACACATTTGTGAATGGTGGTTAACGATAAGGACGAGATAATGGGTCAATGTTTTTATTCCTGTCCTGTTAGTTGCATTTGCTTACGTCCAGCGTTACAAGTAACGCGTTACTGTAACACCGTTATTTTTGGCAGTAACTAGTACTCTAACGCATTACTTTTTCAATTCAGTAACTCAGTTACCGTTACTACATGGTGCGTTACTCCGTTAGTTTTTTTATATAGTCAACAGCCAGGCGAACAGAGATGAGAACTGTACTTAAGTACAGTACTTGAGTAAATGTACTTTGATACTTCCTGTGTCACATGCGGAGACGGGCTGTGGGCGTGTTTGTGTTGTTTACTAACAAGACTATCATGGCGGTGGCGGAGCTCAAGTCTAGTTTCTCCACCTGGAGATATTCTCACTATTTCACTTTTGTCGAGCACAAAGAAAAGAACGTTTTAGTTAAATGTAAGTTGTGTCTTGGCGGGTCAAAGATCCTATCTACTGCCCAAACCAGTAATTCAAATATCTTAAAACATCTGCAAAAACAACATGCTGGGACGAAGCTAGTAGCTAAGACCACAGAGACTCAGCCGACGCCACTCCACCTCCACCTAAGCAACAGCGGCTGGATTTTAACCAAAGGACTGTTATCCAGGGAAAAGTCGATAAAGCCATTGCACGGTATGTTGTAGAACACATGCAGGCTATTGCTACAGTGGAGTCACCCGCTTTTAGGGAGCTAGTTAGCATGATAGCATGTCCGGGCGGCACACGGCATATCGGACGGAAAACTTTTTCCAAACCTGGAGAAAGAATATACAAAAATGGAAAGCCAGCTAATATCGATGCAATCCAGATTGCATATAATGCATGTCAAGTTGATCAACAGATTGTATTATTCTCCAATGCAATAACAGTACTGAAATGAAGGCTATAAGGGCATTAAAGGGAGCCCTTTGTTCAAGTAACGAAAACGTTTGACTTGAAGTAACTAGTAATGGTAACTAGTTACTGGTTTTCAGTAACTAGCACAACACTGCTTACGTCTCAGTGGCCAAATGTCTGTTAATTTGGTTAAGAGAGCATTGCGGCCTATCGGCTAAAAACGGCAGCCTAACATTCAGCAATTAATCAAATGTATTGTAATTGTGTTCACAAGGCTGAATGTGCTGCACAAAAAGGACTTGCAAGCATCGGAAAACAGAGTCGAGAAATAGAGCGGGAAAAAAAGACAAGGGCTGAAGTCGAATAGTCCATTTGGCTTAGGAACCCTCCTAACGGAGTTAAATGACCCGGAAGTCCCTCAGTGGCAGCCATGATAAGTGCCGTTCGAATTCTCTAGTCTAGATGATAGGAAAGGAGGTTTTCAAACTTCCTTTATAACCTCCTTTAGCTTAGGAACCACTGGACCTCCCTTTACGAAAGGAGAGGAGAAAATGCTGTCCCACAATGCTTTGCAGCCGCAGCATTTGCCGTCACACAACAGTCGGCCGTTCACGGAAACAACCGATTATGACCGAGAAATGATATCATGAAAGTTACGGTGCTTATTAAGCTTTTTTAAAACGGTATCTTGCCAAAGTGCTTTGTTTTGAACGTTCATCAGTAGGCTATTATAGTCAAAAAGAGAAATATGAACGTTACTTTTTACTAAAATGATCAAATAAAGTCAACATTCACAGTGTTTACTGAGCTGTGTGGGGGTTGTTCAACTTTTAAAAGATGTTTGAATGGTGATATACACACTGATAGATGTTAAGGACTTACTTTTATAATAAATACATTTGCATTTATTTTAAGATCTTTTCATACAATCATACGTAGGCCTATTGGGATCATTTGTATTAACGTGGACCGGAGGGAGAGAGTGACGAGCATAAGTTTCACTTTCCTTTTTTATTTCAATTCCAACTTTGGTCATGAAGAATATGTTTCTCTGTTGTCCACGTTCATAAAGCATAAAACAACAGCATCAGAGCACGGTGCAGAGTCTCTAGATGAGTTTACAGTAGTCCGGCGTTCTACATCTAGGCCAGCGCCATATAGAGAGAATATTTTATTATATGGCTCTGATCTAGGCTATATATGTACAGTATATAGCAGTGACGTGCGGTGAGGTTCATGGCTGGTGAGGCACTGACTCTTTCAGAGTCAGATTTATAAATATCATATTTTGACCATAATCGACATATTCGGTTAT
Source organism: Gymnodraco acuticeps (assembly GCF_902827175.1). Lineage (NCBI taxonomy): Eukaryota > Metazoa > Chordata > Actinopteri > Perciformes > Bathydraconidae > Gymnodraco > Gymnodraco acuticeps. The sequence goes on from NW_022990764.1 coordinate 861,030, forward strand.
TTTCAAAAGCTTTTTTAGTCTGATGCTTCGATTCATTTTAAACAGACCGTTCAACAAAAGGATACCCAAAATCTAAATATTGGATTGTTCTTTCTTAGTATGATCCCATTTTCATTACAATTGGGGTCTTACCTTGACTTGAAGATGAAGTCCATGCTTTCCTTCTGGACAACAATCTCTATTACTTTTTTGTAAAAGTTCTCCTTATCTTCCTCTAGTTTCAAAAGTCTAGTTTGTTTGCGTCGCGTCTACCGCCATGGTCTACCCCGTCCCTGCGTAGAATAACAGTAGCAACAAGAACCTGTGGGCTCACTTGCGCCCCCTTCAGTGCGGCAGAGGTTATGGCTGCCTCCCCTGGTGCTTTTTTCATTGCCGTTGTATGATGAGACCAGCGGGCCTAAATATCATATACACGTGAAATAAGTTATTTAGAGACTATGGATGGCGAGGATAAATGTAATAAAGGGATCTACAAACATTACATTGGTGACATACAGTGAGATGGTGCAGGCATGCGCTTAGGGCTCACTTTCCAGCCAGTTTCTGTGGGGTGACGCATTCTGAGGTGAGGCAGATCTCATCTGTGCCTCACCTCACCACACAGTAACTGGCTTGAGCGCGCTCACAAAATAAGTGCCCGCGTTAAATTATTGCCCGCGCTCCAGCCAGTTACTGTGGGCTTACGTGAGGCAGAGCTCGTCCCTGCCTCACTTCTCATCGCTACCCGTAGTTGTAGCGGAGGAGCTCTGCAAATTTGCTGATTTTGACTATAAAAAGCGATTGGAATCATACATAAATCACATTTACAAGTTACAACACAGATCAGTGGAGACATTTTATTATTATTACTATTTCGTTTGTCTTTAGTTGTTTTTCCGTTACATTGGAGTATGACATCTGTATGTAAAAAAAACCCACCTGTATGTAAATTGTAAATAAGCCATCTGTATGTCAAATATGTCTTATATGTCTTAAATGACATGATGAATTGGAAATGGGGGACCCTGATGTAAACAAGACGAAAGTCTTTCTCTGGTCTGCATCCCCTTAACAATTGTATGTTTTGAGCTGTACTGTACTGTACCCAATATACAAGCTGTTAATAAACTTTTCAATCAATCAATCAAACAGGTGAGGCTCTGCCTCCCCTGCCTCCCCTGACTGCACGTCGCTGGTATATAGAGTGGCGAAGTCACGCCCATCTACTTCCGGTCCATGGGACCTTATTTCGGAAAAATAATGTATTGAAGTCAATGGAGAGAGAAAACGTATCTTTCGATCCCGTTTGAATTGTGCCATGAATTACACATATGATGTTTGTCAATCTTAAAAAATTATTTCCTTGTCAAAAAAGTCACAGTTTGTCGTAAAACTGTCGAAATATAAGACTATGAAAAATACGCAACTAGAAAGACTACAAATCCCAGAGTCGCGTAAGTGATGTCACAATTGTTTTCCTCCACTAAGAGATAGCTAAGATAAGATAACTTTAACAAGATGTGTGCTTAGTACCAGGTTGTTATCGTACCAGCAATGGGTCTTGCTCGTTCTTTCGCTTCCCGTCTGATGAAAGGACCAGGTGTGGCTGGATCAAGTTAGCTACCTAGCTAGTAGCTAGCACGTTAGTTAGCATTACAGCCTTGTCATTTTTATTAGCCGTAACATTAAGTAACCCAACATGTTAAACAGTAAGAGTAGTAGTCATATTTCGTGAACCCTTTGAAGAGTACTGTCACCGGTGTGATCATTCTATAATACACAATTTAAGCCCGGGGGATAAATGCTAACGCTAGCATCGGCGATCGCCGATCTTTTCTACTAATAATAATAACCTCTAAATCTCACAAATGAATTAAAGTTGGCAAAAATTAGTTGGTTAATATCTCATTGAGGCATGTGCCAACCATTTTTGCTCAACCAGGCCAGTCGTACTGCCTGCAGCATCATCCTTTAGCATAAACAGAGCTGTTTGTTGGAGTTACCTGAATTCAGTCGTGGCTCTAGGAGGCTATTCTTGGGTTTTTCTTTTCCTGGATGACTTAAGTTGCAGCACACCCACACCAACATTCGTATTGCATCTGGGACCTAACACCTACACCTACACCTACACCACACATTCAGTGTGAGTGAAAAATAAAGGAGGTGCTTACGGTAGGCTATGTCTTGAAACCTACTCTCAGTACTCTCAATGTTCATGAAGACCAGTGTTCATTGTAATCTATCTGAAGGATACAGAGAATATCAGAATAGTCTAAACACACGTTAATGTCCAAAAACTAATAGCTCAAGGTCAGCTGACAAAAAAAAACAGACTTCTCCAAACTGCAACACCTTAGGGAGGACCAAATTCAGCAGCAGGAAATACATAAGAAAGACTAATTTGTGTATAAAGTAGTGATGTTACGTATTGCGCCGAGGCTTCGGAGCGTGTGTCGAGTAATCCCCGAAGCTTTTTGTGAAGCATGTATCGAGGCTTGTATCGTTTTGGGCCAGTGACGTCATCGATGACAAACGAAGCCTCGCTGCCTGTCGATACCACGTGACTGCTTCACGAAGCGATTCAGATCGGTTGAACCGTTGAACCACAACGCTCATAATACCCATAGATGTATAATAAGAACCATTACCCCTCCTGTACCCGGGCCCGCTGGTGACACGATGGAATTAAAAGAGCTCAAAACCTCACCTATATAGAGGTCGGAACATGTCATAAGTATAAATAGATACAAGCATAAATAAATGTAGGAAAAAAAACATGAATGAATAAATACAGGAATAAATATGTTACAGTATTTTCAGGGAGATTCAGCGAGTGTGCTGTGGCTCAGCTGGAAAGCAGTTGACTCACGATCGCAGGGTCTCTGGTTCAACGACTCGTCAATATGTGTTTTTTGTTGTTTATAAAAGCTACAGCTAAATGAGATAATGTGTTAATAAATGTATTATTTGATATGGTTTAGCCTTTCTCAGGCTACAACATGGTTACGTTTATGAATATTATTAAGGAATACAAATCCCTATTTGTAATGTTTACCAGCCTCCTTAGGCTTTTCAATCACAATCATTCAACTGGAATAAAAACAATATTGTTAACATGAAAATATGATTTAATGTTCGTTGTTTAGATGTATTCTAAGGCTTTACTCATTGGGAACTCGGTATGAGATAGAGCACACTGTTGAGATGTCCAATCTGCCTGTTTTACACACTTTGACCAACAGGGGGTTTGTGTTCAAATGAAGCCCATGATGAAGCCTCATGAGATGAACCCTTTTGCGAACCAATTGGCTGGAAAGCTTCAAAGCTTCATAAGGCTTCATCTCGCCATCACTAGTATAAAGAGGCCTGTCAGTGAGTATGCCAGAGAAGGAGGAGGAGGGGCGTGTAAAAGCCAAACCTGATTAAGCAGAGCGCAAACGGAGCTGTGGGCTGGACCAGATGAGGACCAGCAGATGCTTTTCACACTGTGGTGTTGTATCTGCTGCACTGTGCCGCACCACAGCCTCTCAAAAAAACTCCTCAACTAGCAACACAGCGTGGCCCCCTGCCCCGGCCCCATTCTCATCGCCTCCACTTTACACCATTAGCATGTAAATGACAGCTGAGCCCCTTCGCCTGTGGGTGCTGATAGGCTGCTCCAGACCTCCAGCTTCTCGGTGAATTAATATAATTTTCCTCATTGTTGTGGGATTATGTGGGGGTGGGTGTTGAGCGGTCAGGTTGATTCTTAGTATAATTACGAGAGGTTGTTGTGTTGTAGAGATTTACACCACTTCACATTCATGAAGATGCCGTAGTGGAGAGAAGCACACGAGAGAAACTGTGGCATTTATGATCTAGAACAATCTGTGACTGGGAGACAAACTCTTAACATAGAAACATTTCCAGTTTCTGTTCTCCATTTGTTATATTCTCTCTTTCTTTTATTCAAGGTCATATGGAAGCTATTATAGCTTGCACCTATTGAATGTATATGTTTCACTACGTTGAAAATGTATACACAAAAAACAAACAAGAAAAAGAAATACACATATTTGGTATACAAGAAATGCTGATACAGGTATTGTGCATGCACAGTTAGTCTAATGTCTATCGAGTGTGCTTGACAAAAGGTAGATTAAAGAAATTGTTTGACATTTGGGAAATACGCTTCTTTGCAGTTTTTAAGACAATTGATCATATGAGATGATTGATACCACATTTGCGTGTCTCCCCAAATGTCAAACATTTGAAGGCACACTTATCAGACATATTGGACTGTTCCTGTGTCCAGAGAGTTTCAGCTTGTATGACATTTATGTTACACACAATTGTTTAAAAAATATTCACCTTGACCATCAGCATTCCTCTGTGAAACAACAAATGACTGTGAGTTTTTCGAGAAAATAAAACTAGACACGTTTTAGAAACACTGGATTAGATAAAAGTTTCTAAAACTTTTAGGATTGCTTTTCAAACTTACTTAAGGATGATGTGTTTTTCAGGGCAGCATTTTCCTTCAAGATCTCCAGTTTAATGGATGCACAAAGCTAATCCTGGGGCGCAAAAATGGATAAGATCCCATAATGCAATAATTCCCCCGAAACCAATGTTTTTTATGGTTGACAGGCAGCAGGCATTTAGATTTAGAAAGCTTACGTCTCGTTTTTTTCCCAGCTATATCTCCTAGGAGCAATCTGGGTCCAGTGATGGCCTAGTTCTGTCCCTCTATTTTGGGCAACCCTTTAGAAAGTATTAAACAGAAGAGAACAATGCCATTTTTGAGCGGCAGCATTATGAAATACTCTCGCAGATGAGTGCCACATCTGTCCAAAGTGTTGTGAGAGAGGACTGGAGTGACATCAATAATATGAATCCAGACTGTAATACCTCTCGACGGAGTTCTATAAAGTAACAGTCTCAGTTGCACATCTGTTTGCATGCATTAGCATGATTCATAACTGCAGTTTGTGTGTCCTCAGAGTTCAAGTGATTGTAAGCCCCACTGGAAACACAAACGACCGGCTTTTGATGAAGTCATTAACTGGTTTTAGCTGGATGGGGACAGAGTCTTTCCACAAGTTACATTTCTGTTTTATTTCATTGCAGAGTGAAGATGAAACGAACAAAAAATACTCTCTTTTCATCATGTATAATGTTCTAATAAAGGGTTCAGTAAAGGGCGTACGCAAGATAGTGTACCTTTGATGTCAAACACATCCTGTGATTCAAAATAAATTACATGAAGCTCTAAAAAATTGCTTCAGATAAAAGAGAAGTAAAACAAGAGTGCACAATAATCCCATTTTCCTTAGACTACAGATGCATCTGCCCATTCCTAATAACTGTAGTTTGTCTTCCCTTTGTCTTGTTTTAAAATAACAAAAAGAATAAAAGTTACGGGAGAAGAGTTTTAACAAACTGAAAAGAAAACACTGGAGAAGGCGGCCATATTGACTTCACTGGCTTTCAAGTTGAAAGCCAGTGTAGAAATCCTCAACATCCTCCGACCCTTTGATGTGATTAAGATGGATTCAGACTTTCCCTCACAATTGCTCTGCTAATGGCCACTATCTAAACCATGAACACTGCTGTAAAGTATAAAGATAATAACTTTGTAATATTTTGTAAATTTAAATTAGATTAATTCAGGACCATTGACTGAGAAATGGAGAGTACAATATGTTAAACATGCAGAAGATGTTGCAAATTGTATATGCAAATGTAATCATTAATGCAGCACTTTTGCCGACTACACAATCATCATCTAATACTAACTAAACCCACAGCAACAAAGCCAACTAATGACATTACGGTATACCACTGTGAGTCATTCCACCATTGCACAAAAGCACTCACAGGCTCTTCAGCAGAAGAAGTCAAGGATGAATCACCAAGTAGATTTAGGCAACAAGAAATAAATACTTTCTAACAGCCCAGTTTATCCACACTAAAACTTGGAGCTGTTGTCTGGAGTTTGCAGGGAGAAAGTCACGCTCTGTGTTTAAAAGGAAAAAGTGCTCTAAATCCATTTAAAAGACGAGAGCAGACAATGACGGGAAAAAGTAATGAATATTTTACAGGCAGGGAGTGCGGAGCTGCACTCCAGGTGACACTCTCACGTTTATAGAGTATATCAGAAACCCATCACCCATCAGGCAGGACCAAGGCAAAGCCATGTGTCTGATTGTTTATCAGAAGCCAGTGTGTGGTCCCCTGTTACGTGCATCGGGACAATCACAGGGACATTATGCTGTAAATTGGACATACAAATGACCTTTTTGATGGAGTGCTTCTGTTGAAATTTGGCTTTGAATGTCTCAGATTAGAGACGGGCTATATGAGGAAGCAGTGTGCCTGCAATATAATGGTTCCCTGCTGGGATCTAATATAGATTGTTATCAGGTTCCCTGTCAAATGATAAATTATGTTAACCTTCTGCTTTAACCCTTTAATTTCCTTCAAATGGTTACAAAGAGATCCAATGTATAAATTATGTGAGCTTGTTCCACTTTTAAGCTTTGAGACGTTGCCCAAACATGGGGTACATTTTTTTGTCATTTATTGTTTTCTTTTGGCACTTGCACTACTGTATAGATGTAAATGGTATGCCACAATTTTAACACCGAAACAATACGTTTCAACTTCAATATTAACCAAAACTGTCCTGTTTGACACATAGTATCCTGTAACTGCTGAATGACAGGCACCATATATCAATATTCTGCACAGTGAAAACATAGACTTTTGACAACTTTAACAACAACAAAGGAGGGCTTTCACGATATCAGATGTTCACTGCATGATAAAAATGGCGAAATAATTCATGTTAGCAATATTAATACGATATTGACAAAATATATAAATATTTATGCCATCAGTCCAGTTCAGGTTTAAGTGTAACTACTTTAACTAATAGTTTAAGGACATTAAATTAAGTCTACAAACATCATTGTTTAAAATCATGATGTAAGAAGCGCTGGATCATTTACACAATATTATCATATGCGATTAATCATATGCCAATATATATATATTTTAATATTACAGTTGTTGCAACATCAGTAGAGACCCCTTCTTAAAATTGTAAACAAGTAAAAATTATCTGTGGAATACAAGGGACTTCTTTCCATCTGTGGGATGAGATGCATGAAATTATAAACATAAATGTCAGGCACTGCTGGCGCTCTATGTTTTCCTTTTGTCTCTTAAAATCTCCTCTGAGTTTATGGGTTTTTGCTCGTGTAATAGACGGCCTCTGGAGAGAAAGAGCAATTGTATGAAATTAAAAGGAAACCTCCTGTGTAGGGTAATGTGTTTGTATGCACATCAAAAGGAACAACAAAGTGGAGCTGACAACATCTCTCTGTAGCTTGTGTGACACGCGCTGTGCCAACCCTGCCTGTGAAGAAGTCCTTGAACAAGGGCGGTTTTTGATTTGCCGTTCCTGTGTGTGACAGACTTTGTGAGTTCTCCACTGCTCAAGGTGCCTGCCAATTGAATGACTTTGCTGCGAGGGATTAACAATTACAGCGATCTATCTCTTTATGAAATCTTTCTGTAGCTCTTGAAAAATAATTTCCAAATGTTTGACTACAGCACACGCACACAGACCAGTGTAGGCAAAGACTTTACATGTGCTTGCATCATCATCCTTTTACAGTGATTGAGCTTCCTCTGCCTGCTGCTGCTCTCCCTCAATGCATCCCTCTTTCTTCTTTTCTCCCATTCTGAGTTTAAATCCGGTCTCGCCAGCAGCCTTCTTCTTCTTTATCACATAGCAGAAATATGTAAAATTATGGGGGGATGACAATACCATTTCACCCCTGACTAGGTTTTCTCCTTGCATTAGCGGAGCACAAATAATCAATAAATGAAGGGGGAAAAGAGAAGCATAGCTAAATCAATCCAGGCTTGCAGTCAAGGTGAGAAAGTCACTTGCATGGTCTCTCGTAAAATCAGCTGCTAGACAAAGACTGTCTATCACAGACCTAGAGGCCATCGCTGCTGTGGATAAATAACCATGGGGTCAGAAGTGGAAGGCTGGATTCTAACCTGTATTGTATTTCTCACACCATAATTGCATGCAAAACAAAAATGTAGGCAAAGATCATCCTAACACTACTTACGCTCGCTTAATTTTGTTTTTCTCTTGCTTTAATCGAATTCCAATGTCAACACAGGGAAAGGGTTATTAGGAGAAAGCACATTTCCTCAAGACATTTCAGAGAATATAAACAACCAGCACCGACTAAATTGTAGCACATCTTTTACTTTCCTTTGCTGTTTCACTCAATCCCTGCAGAGCATTATTGATGTTTGGTGGAGGAAGTTTGAATGCTTTTCAAAGAAGACTGAAACTCTTTTTTAGGAGAAATGCGCCACACTGGCTACAAAAAGAGAGAATGGGGGAGAAAAATGTTCATTAAGATTTATTCATATGAAAATAATATGACATAAGATAACATAACAGATGTTTTAAACTGCGTTAAGAGGGACTGTGTTCAGTGTAATGTCAAGGGCTGTCCTTGAATACAAAATCTGACAGATTATATATTCACTTTTTTAACACTTGACATCAGGGAATTGAATGCAGTCATGCAAAATGACTTGGTTTTTTTTACATCTAGATTGCAGCAACACATATTCGTGAATATTTTAGTGATTTTTGCAGATAACTATGCGGATAACTCTAAAAACATAAAAAAAGACCCAGCCCATCTTCATTTCACTAACTGACTAATAAGGGGCTGTCTCACAAATATTATAATTGAGTGCATTGTTCTTAACATCATGTCCATCACATAACAACACTCAGCATCCTATTCCATACGGTAATTTCTTTTAAAACGGATCATTAAGTGACGATCTTCTGCCTCAAAGCACAAAATAACTGTGACATAATGTACTAGTCTAGCCTGCACATCTTTCGAGACTCCCTTCTCAGCTGGCATCCCAAGACATTTCACTGTCAAACCCAGAGAGCAAATAACAATGCATCTGTATTGTTGTATAGGTTTATATGTATATATATATTTTAAATATATTCCCTCTTCACTTTGTGTCTTGCTAGTTTCTGCTGTGTCTTTTTTCACTGTAGCTCTGCCAGGGACACATTTGTGCTATTTCATTTCTTGGCTGCTAATAGGGGTCAATGCAAGTCGTGTTTTACTTAAAGCCCCGTTTGACCTTCAACAGCAGTTCAGTCAAGCTTGACCAGGAAATGTGGTCGGAACAATGTGGTAATGTCTGATAAATGGTTTAAGTGTATCCTTGGCCCTTGGCAGGTGCAGTAAAGGAATGTGCTTCTGTGTAATCCTTGATTGTCGAACACTGACTACCTACCCCTCGTGTTAGTAAAGTGCACACAAACTATGGGCCCGGGAATATTTTATATTTACGTGACAAAAGCAAGCGTGTCCCAGCAGCTCTGAGCTGAGTGATTAACGGGTTAAAAGGCTGATGTGCTTTAGGCCCACGAGAGGTAGCTGGCCTTGTAGCTATTATGCTGAAGTGTCAGAATTATGAAAAACGTGTAGGTGGAGCCATTGAGCGGAGAACAAGTCGTGTCAGGCTTATCTGCCACTTAAATGTTGAATTAGACAAAGTCTGACGCCTGGAAAGCAATAAGAATAATCTAACTACTCATTATCATCAGAAAACCCACTATACCACCACTTGACGTAGCTCCAGTAACATATACCTAAAGAGAAATCTCTGAAAGTCTCCTCTAGTTAGTGCTCCTACTATAGATTACCATGTAATTTAGATGTTCCTGTATAAATACCAAGTACAGTTTGGCTAAAGGAGATTTATTTGGTCCACTGTGCATGTGCTTGATATTCTTGTGCTTGTGCCTTTATCCTGTATTGTAATAAGTTCTAGAAAATGTCCTTAATGCAGGGTAAGTGGACAGACGAGAGGCTGTGTGTGAGTGCAGACGTACAGTCCTCGGCCGACTGCAGGAAAACAACTCCAACTAAACAATCTGGCAAAGCCCTGCTGAAGCATTAGAGCAGTTTGTGTCCTATTGGTCTATGTAGGATACATCCACAAGAGTAACTCTCAGTTATTCTACTCCCTCACAGCGTGGGTCAATGTCCGTTACACAGTTGTTTCGATCTTCTCGATGATCTCTATCATGGACTTGGAGGGGGACAGCAGAGAGCATTCGTCCTGATCCCAGAGGCTGCCGGGGCTGGAGTTCCCGTCGGTACTCAACTCGTCCTCCTCCTCCTCCTCGCTCTCCTCCTCACAGGACTCTAGGTAGTGCAGACCCAGCGCGTTGATACCAGAGTCCTCGGAGCTAGACGGAGAGGAGCAGTGGTCCATTTTGGGGCCTTTAATCTTATCCACGGTGGTAGGATGTTTGTGTTCGCTGTACACCTGCTGGACCGGCTGCACAGGGGCAGGCACGTGTTTGGTTGGCTTCACCGGTTGCCGAGGCTGCGCGGGATTTTGTGGCATCTTAGGTGTAGCGGCAGCAGGTGGGGGAGGAGTGGGAGCATGAGGAGGTTCTGGTAAGGGGGGCGATGGGCGCTGCACATAGCACATCTTCCCGTTGATGCGTTTGACGATGTAGTCGTCCACGAACAGATCGGCGATGATGCAGTACTTTGGGGACTCCAGGAGAGGAGGGGACTGGAAGCTGGGCGCGAGCTTCAGGAAGCGCTCAGCCAGAGAGACGGACAGGTCCATGGTGTTACTGTACTCCGTCTCAACAGCTGGCACCGACGTGCTGGGCAGCTTGCACACGTTGGTCATGGGCTGGTACACATACTTGCCTAAAAGGAGAAAAAAAGCTCTGATTAACTGACTGTGGTAAAACATCTCCCTGCTTAGCTGCTTAGCAATTAGCTGGTGTACATAGACACATATTTCCGGAGATGATGGAGACAACGTATCACAGTGCACTGAGATTTGTGACAAACTGTAAAGCATTAACCCATCACTGTACCCTGTATGCAAGGGCTGGTTTGCCTTCGCTAACTGTACGGAGGCTCAGTCACTGGTACATTTTTATATACAAAGCCATGTTAGGGAAACTTCCATCCTACGTCTGCTCCCTGATCTCACGGCGAATTGTAAGTGGCTACTGCCTGAGATCGCATGCTGTGTTTTTATTAAATGTGCCAACTGCTAGGACTGTCTTAGGGAAGATAGCATTTAGATGCGCAGCTCCTAAGTCTTGGAATAGTCTGCAATTGAAATGGAAACTGAACAATCTGGTGCCACTAAATGTTTTTAAAGCTCGGTTGGATGCTACTCAATTGGAAGCTGTTGGTACCTGTTCATGTGGATAGTTATGTAAATTGTAAATCCCTGTAATGATGCTGTATGATGTCCTTTTTGTTGTTCTGTTTATGTTTTTGTGTTTCATGTGGAACCTACTTGAGCAGGTCTCCCTTGAAAAAGAGATCAATGATCTCAATGGGATACACCTGGATAAATAAAGGTTTGAAATGAAATGAAAATGAATGGTGGACTCCATTCAGTTTACAGTGGGTGGCCTGAAATATTCCTCATACATAATCATAATGTAGCTCTCTGTTTACTAATGTGTTTGGCTTAAAAGATGATAAGAAGTTGGTGTTGTGTTAACAGCTTGTATCTGTGGCCCCAAAGCAACCAAAAAAACACAAAATGCAGTTTTAAATCAATCAAAAATAGCAAATCAAGCCAAATTATGGCACCACGTGGAGACATTTGGCAGAAATCTCGAAAGCAGCATACAAATAGACTTCATTGTATTTCATTTAAACAAGCTTTGCTCAAAAGACACAGTCAAAAATCAAACATTTTACAACTTGTTTTCTTGTTTCTCTGCATCCACTGTTCTGCAAAGCATTTTTGAGTGTTTTCAAAAATCCCTTTTTCATTTCATTTAATTTCAAACCTTTATTTATCCAGGTGTATCCCATTGAGATCATTGATCTCTTTTTCAAGGGAGACCTGCTCAAGTAGGTTCCACATGAAACATAAAAACATAAACAGAACAACAAAAAGGACATCATACAGCATCATTACAGGGATTTACAGGGACCTTTATCTTCCTGTCAAGCAGATATATATCTTAGATGATACTTGGTGGCTTTCATATACACAACATCTTTCTCAAATGTGAACCCTTCCAATCATGTAGTCTAAGCAGATGCTACAAAGTTAGTTGGGACTGGCAGGCAGGAGCAAATAGTGTCTCTATGATAACTTATCATGCCTCCTTTGAAAGCAGGTATAGAAATGTCCCCATCACAAAGCATTACCAGCTGCCAACGGCAAAAATACCTGAGTGTAACATACTTTAAAGTCCAGGCTACCCAGTGCAGTGCAGCAATCACTGATGCAAGACTTTCATTTTTTTGGGAAATGACGAAATAAGACTTCATAGCCAAGTGGTCATAGCCAATGCCCTATTATAGCATGGCCTCCGGGCCATATACGGCCCGCGAGACAATTTGGTACGGCCCTCGAGGTAATTTATAAACACACGCAAAAAAGAAAAAAATGTAAGAAAACTAGACCGCAAACAAATTAAACAAGCTAGTGCCTGTTTTTCCTGGCACTCGCTTGGTCAGGGTCCTTGAACACAACACGAGCCTAACGTGGTATATGTCTCGACTGACAGGGGTGCAGTTCTGACGGAGAGCACCAGAACGCCACTCCAGCACTTCAGAAATTGCAGTAGGCCTACCGATAAGGAGCCGGAATGAAATGAATGGGCTGTGATTTTAGTTTTTTTAAGCAGAGGTCAATAATTTGTACGGCCCTCTGAGGATATTGTAAAAATTGAAATGGCCCTTGAGAGGAAAAAGGTTCCCCACCCCTGCCCTATAGCAACAACTACCATTCTCTGAAGGCAAAACACAGTCTTTGGATAGACAGATAGACAAAAGGCCATACAATAATGTGGTGCTGATTTACATCTGGCTTACTGACATAATAGATTTTGACTGAGCATACATTTCTTCTGGAAAATGTTTATATTCATATACAAGATGCCTTCCATGTGAGTTATACCTCCCATCTTGGCAGCTGATATACTGGTGGAGATTGTGTGAAGTGACTGCTCTCAAACGTTCCTCATTGTTTGCAGCCCACTGCCTCCAACACGCTGCCTGAAGAGTGCGGCTAAGATGTGTGTTTAACTGGCTCCCCGGAGAGGGAGAAACTACAGAAGATGACAGGCCTATGCATCACTTCCTCTCACTCTGTGTGCTTGTCTTTTGTTTCACCGGCTCGGATATCCATTCAATCGAAATATTTTCCCTGGTTACCTTGAAATCATCTAACTACTTCAAAGGATGTGACTCTGTTTTGAGAGTCTGCTGATGAGACATTTTCGCACCACACAAAAGATATTTGGTTTAATTAAATATTTGTTCGTGCCCACAAGAATGGTGAAGTTATTTATAGTGGCCACCTTTTCATTAAGGACACACAACTGCATCATCCGCCCATTTGAAGCAACAAAAAGCGGCTCAATGTCCGTATATTTAGTAAACACAGTTAACACAAAACACAGGAGCTGATGTCGATACAGACAAAAGGGAGGAACAGTAACTGTCCTATGTTTAATGAGAAAAACTCAATGGTCCATGTTCAGAATGAGGCGAGCCCATTCATGCAGACATCATAGCGGCAACAAATGAGAGCTTAAGCTGTAGAAGGCAATGTGTTGACATTTCGTTTTTAGCATATTACATTTAATTGCATCTATCCATCTGGAGTTTCAAATACCATGAGCAGTTCTGGGGGACAGACCATAGGGACAGACAGATGCATGGGCAGACAACCAAACATACGGAGCAAACGCAAGACCAACACTGGTCGGTCCACAACAGCTTTGCAGAAGAAACACATCCTGTCTGTAGATTAACGGGGTGTGTACAAAATGCAGAATTACTTTGGATTTAGTTAGAAAAATCTCTGTTTCCATCAGCCCCAGAGGATTGAGCCTTACGTGGGAGATTAATATCACTTAGTCTGGCAAACAGTAGAAGAGCAGAATCTTTACATCTAGCAAAACACATTTTTATATTTATCTAATACTTAAAAGCATGCTCTAAGAAAACTCTGAGTTGGATTATTACAAATACTTTACAATTTGGTGCTCCAGTACCACCCCACACAGCCATGGTTCCGTGTTCCGGTTCCGTGACCAGCAGCCATGGTTCCTGCTCCAGTACTGGCCCACACAGCCATGGTTCCGGCTCCAGAACCGGCCCACACAGCCATGGTTTCGGCCCCAGCAGCCATGGTTCCGGCCCCAGCAGCCATGGTTCCAGCCTTAGTCCTGGCCCCAGTAGCCATGGTTCCGGCCCCAGCAGCCATGGTTCCAGCTCCAGAACCGGCCCACAAGGCCATGGATCCGTGCACCAGTACCGGCCCACACAGCCAAGCTTCCGTGCTCCATTACCTGGCTTACACAGCCAGGGTCCAGGCTTCTGTTCCGTGCCCAACAGCCATGGTTCCGGCTCCAGAACCGGCCCCAGCAGCCATGGTTTCGGCTCCAGTACTGGCTCTCCAGCCGACGCCAGCTCCCCGTGTCCTGTCGTCGTACCGGCCGACTCCAGCTCCTCGTCTCCTGTTGGCTCTCCGGCCGACGCCAGCTCCCCGTGTCCTGTCGGCGTACCGGCCGACGCCAGCTCCCCGTGTCCTGTCGGTGTACCGGCCGACGCCAGCTCCCCGTGTCCTGTCGGCATTCCGGCCGATTCCAGCCCCCCGTGTTCTATCGGCGAACCGACCGTCTCAAGTCTCCTCTCAAGTCCCCTCTCGAGTTCCCTCTCAAGCCCTCTCTCAAGCCCTCTCTCGAGTCCCCTCTCGAGTCTCCTCTCGAGTTCCCTCTCGAGTTCCATCTCAAGTCCCCTCTCCAGTCCCTACTCAAGTCCCTTCTCTAGTCCCTACTCAAGTCCCTACTCAAGTGCCATTGGAGGTTCCGCTGGGGGTCCTGCCAACTCCATGTCCTGTCTCATTGGGGGTCCCGCCGACTGCTCTTCTGCCGGGGGTCCTGCCAGCCCTATGTCCGGTGCCGTTGGAGGTCCCGCCGACTACTCTTCTGCCGGGGGTCCTGCCAACCCTATGTCCTGTCCCGTTGGGGGTCCCGCCGACTACTCTTCTGCCGGGGGTCCTGCCAACCTTATGTCCTGTGCCGTTGGAGGCCCCGCCGGCTACTCTTCTGCCGGGGGTCCTGCCAACCCTATGTCCTGTGCCGTTGGAGGCCCCGCCGGCTACTCTTCTGCCGGGGGTCCTGCCAACCCTATGTCCTGTCCTGTTGGGGGTCCCGCCGACTACTCTTCTGCCGGGGGTCCTGCCAACCCTATGTCCTGTGCCGTTGGAGGTTCCGCCGGGGGTCCTGCCAACTCTATGTCCTGTCCCGTTGGGGGTTCCGCTGACTGCTCTTCTGCCGGGGGTCCTGCCAGCTCCGTGTCCTGTCCCGTTGGGGGTCCCGCCAACTGCTCTTCTGCCGGGGGTACTGCCAACACCATATCCTGTCCTGTTGGGGGTCCCGCCGACACCTGCTCCGCCGGGTTTCCTGCCAACACCGTGTCCTGTCCCGTTTCGGGTCCCATCGACACCAGCCCTTGCTCCGTCGTGGGTCCCACTGACACCAGCCCAGGTTCCGTCCAGGGTCTCGTCTACGTCTGACCCGACAGGGGTTCCACCAGCTCCTGCCCGTCCTTGTGCCCGGCCCCCTGAGTTCCCCAGCCGCGGTCTTCGCCCTCGAGCGCGGCCTCCTGAGTGCCGCGGTCTTCGCCCTCGAGCCCGGCCCCCTGATTTTCCCGGCCACGGTCTTCGCCCTCGAGGCCGGCCCCCTAACTTTCCCGGCCGCGGTCCTCGCCCTCGGGCCCGCCCCTCTGACTCTTCCAGCCGCTGCCTTCGCCCTCATGCCCGGGCCCCTGAGTTCGCCCGCTGTGGCCTTTGCCCCTTTGTGAACTCTGCCTTGCCCCTGGGTCGTCCGCCTGAGACCCCCACCGCGAGATCTGCCTTGCCCCCGGGCCGTCCTCCCGAGATCCCTTCCGGGTCCTCCGCTGTGCTCCTGGGCGTTCAGTCCAAACCCGTCCTCCGGACCCCCTCCACCCACCCTGGTGGTCCTAACATTCAGCACGCTTGTCAGGCAGTAAGGGTCCCACATTGCATTTCAGTGAGCAACAATGGATAGTTTCAAGAAAACTGACAGGGCAAATTGAATTTTAAAATCCTGTCATGAGTTGGTTGCCAGAAATATGCTGCATATCCATCAACTGAAAGCAATACAGTTCAACACAAATTGACTAAATAAAAGACATAAACTAAGTCTTAGAAAAGCTGAGCAGAGTGTGCCTTTACTGGAAATATGAAAACGCTGACAGCCAGTGAACACTATCTGCAGCTTTATTGATATTCACTTGTATTCTACCCTATCTGTTTCCCAGTGCTGGAGCCCTTGCATGACAATGTCAGTTGTTAAGCGGCCTCTGTACCCTCTCGTGTGTGTGTGTGTGTGTGTGTGTGTGTGTGTGTGTGTGTGTGTGTGTGTGTGTGTGTGTGTGTGTGTGTGTGTGTGTGTGTTGTGTGTGTGTGTGTGTGTGTGTGTGTGTGTGTGTGTGTGTGTGTGTGTGTGTGTGTGTGTGTGTGTGTGTGTGTGTGTGTGTGTGTGTGTGTGTGTGTGTGTGTGACCCCTAAATTCAAAACGGAGGGTATGGTTCCACTTCTTAGTTTAGGGTAATGACATGTAAGTCAAGGCCTATGTTATTTTCCATATTGTCAACCAATTCTATAATAAGACGAAAAGTCTAAAGCTGCCTGACTTCTATGTGTTACACGTAGCCACACACCCACTGATTTCTACTGACGATGTAAATCAGTGACGAATGTATAGGTCAATAAAATAACAATAATTTCCTAAAACAGACGATCACTGTGGTTTTAAGACACTTGCTTAGGAGGAATCCTCACATCTGTTGGGGACATTGGATTAAAACATATTTGGTAGGCTGAGTATTTATGGCAGCAGGATGGTGTTTGTAGGATAGAATACAAATTGAAGGAAAATGTCACACTGTGCAAGAATGTGTTTTTAATAGTTTCTGAGCAGAAATGGAAGTCAACGGCCTAGGGTAAAAATCTACATGAGGCTCTGGCTGCACAGTGCACAGAACATAATGTAAAATTCCTTGTTGGATTTTGTCTTTTAATGAGACAGCAAAATGGTGAAATTGCTGGTGATATCATACCCGTCTTATGTGATTTATTCCAGTTTATTTTCTCCTCCCTAAAGCAAAATGGCCACACTTCCCAAGATGCTGTCAGGTTTCTAGCTGCAATGAAGGGGAAAACAGTAAATGTAAAAGTGATTGAGTCAGTACTCAAAAGTAGAAGCTTTTCTGCAGACCTACCATTTTACACCTACATTCATATAGTGAAAATCAACTGCAGAGGCAAATGACTCCTATCTTTTTTTTCTTAACTAGAAAGCCTTTCATCATGTTATCATTAAGGGTCACTAAAAGTAACAAGTTCACTGGAGACTGATAAAAGGCATTTTAGGGGATATAAGGGATCGCAGCCTAAGAGATCCAAATAAGGCAGTTGGGTACATCAAGAGAGAAAGTAAAAGCTCTTAATTACAACACAAAAATGTAATTATGAATTCAGAAAATCTGCAGCTTAAAAGCAGCAGTGGTGACTCTTTCCCTTAACGATGGGAAACAAACAAAAAGAAAGGTGTCAAAAGATAGTAAACTACTACAAACAATCTGTATATATTAGGGAAATCATATGAGTCAGAGTAAGTATTAATAAGCTTCATTTGGAACGAGGAGAGAGAGACTTTTATATACAGCCAAAACGTATTTTAAAAATACATTTATGGGTAAAATCAAGAGTTCAAGAGGTTAATGAGACAGTGGGAGAAGTGGCAACTCATTCCTCACAAGTTACAGATTGCTCTCTTGAGGAGGGAGTATAGTGGAGGAGCTGCAGGAGGAGGAAATCCTCACCTCCCACCTGCCTCCATCTTGGATGCCTCCTCCTCTCTCTCCTGGGCCTGTGGCTGCACAGTCTGGTTAAATACAGCAGGAGGTCTCTCTGAATAATGCAGAATGTGGCTCCTCATCTCACTCTCTCTCTCACAGACACAGAGCTTTGGCATCATTTTGTCCAAGTTTTTAGATCTACTGTCACTCTACACAGAATGCAGACTGAATGTCTTGGAGATTGAGGTTTAATTGCCACAATCTCAACATGTAGTGAAGATGAATGGGCACGAGTGTCTCACACAGATTGTGTTACTTTAATATTAGCTTATATCAAAGCCACTGATTCATTACCAAACCCCTCAGTTAGATTTTTTGCACATTTGAGCCAGAAGTCTTTAGGTGCAGCCTGAGTAGTTTTTCCCCTGTAAATGCAACACACTCGGTTAAAGCTGCCACTATAGCAACTAGGTGAACAAAAACAATTATTTTAGCAGATTGTTCTCATTTATCAACAGCTGCTGCACTCATTTGGCCAGTGCATACCATCCGCTCACACATCCGCTGCTCTTTGTGTTTAAATCCGTCCAACGAGGCAGCAGCCAGTGGGAAAAACAAAAGTTTCAGGTTTCAGTGAAGGGGAAGGTCTGACCCTGCATCATCTGAAACTCCTTTACTGTTTCCTGTTGTATGACTCCAGAGGCAAAAGGCTGTTCTGACTTGCAGCCAGTTGGAAATTCAATGTTTAGTCTCCATAGGAAAGAAATGCATCTCTGTGGGCTGATTTTTTCTGTGCTTAGTGAACATTAAGCAACATCTGTAAAGGCTTCAACGCATAGGTTCAGATTTCTTATATCACTACGATCAGTGGCGTAACAAGGTTGTGATTGGCCCCGGTGCAAATATTGTTTTGGGCCCCCCATCGCCCCAAACATAAGCGCACGCTGATGCACTCACACACGCACGGACATACACAACCACTCAGAAGCGCCACATGTATAGGCTATCAACAACAGCCTGCCCTGGCCTCAGACCACCACAGCCTGACAACGAACAGCGAACTAAGAAGAGGATTAAACCTGTTTCCTTGATGTTTGTCTCTGGGGAATGGGCCGGTAGGCCTACATAGACCGGTTGCTATAATATAGCTTTTGATCTTGGTGTCGGGGGTCTCAATAGCACCATAGCACCCTATCGGTTGGGGCCCTTGGGGGAACTGTTGGACCACTGCCGGGCACAGCCAAATCCAGCCCCTCCTCCTGGCTGGCTGGAGAAGAAAGTTGCACAGCCACGGCCACGGATACAGCTTCACTTGTGAGGAGCTAGACGGCAATGATGGTGGTGAGGCAGGTGAGCTATCGATAGCCTCCGGCTCAGGCTGCTGCTGCACGTCAACATTGCTAACGTTACCGCTCGATTTCGAGGACGATGTATGACAAAAAAAAACGGTCTAATTTTGTCAGTTTAGCTGTTACATCTCCTTGTTCTCTCTTGTCCTTTCTCTTTTGAGCGCTGCTCTTGTGCTTTGGTTTGCTGTACATTATAAATGCAATCTATTATATTTTTTATAATGCTGCCGAACTTGCTGCTGCAGCTACAGTACAGTACAGGTTGATTAAACGGTCACGCAAGGTATCACATGACATGAAAGGGGAAATTAATTTAGGTTGCTTGGTTACTTTGAAGACTGCGTAAACCGGTCAATGCCATTGGGGCCCCAAAAAAAAGTATTTAAATTTTATTTTTTTTTTAAATATATATATTTTTTTTTTGTGCATGGGCCTCTGGCCACTGACTACGATACTCACAAGCCCAAATGTATTTAAAAAATGTGTCTTCAGAAAAATAGGCCTTCTTCAAAGTAGACATTTTGACTTGTCAAAGTACAGAAAGCACAGATGTACTTATAACATTAACGATGGCTGTGTTTAATTACATTTTCCCAGTTAGCCATAACAGTGTGACAGTGAGCCAGCATGCAAAACATCAGGACCCTGAAAGTGAAGCAGCTAATGGAATTCAACCGTCATTCATTCAATTATTTACACCTGAGCCTTTCCTACTGTGACATGTCAAAATGTCTTCCTGGGAAAAGTCTTGATGCATGCTGAACATATAATTATGACACCAAGCAACATTTGGATTCAGCACCATACTTCCTCGAAAATGTGTGGATAAATACAATTCTGTTTTCAAAAGACATTACAACAAGATTTGAGTCATCTTCGAGCTCGTCTCAACAGTAAGTAAACCCATAACAACTGAGACAACACTTAGGCATAGGTTGTATTTCAATCAATCAGCTACTGTACATTTGTCTTTAAACATCTAACTTGTGTCCAAATGTGTATTTAGATCAAAGCTAATATGAGTCTTCAGCCGTCAAATCATGTGGGTATCTCACAAAGCTTCATTTGTTTTTGTACAAATGGCAGCTTTGTGTTTTTCCAACACATCCTCACTCCCAGGTCGGCCTATGTTGACGTTATGTCAAGTCCTGTGTCGGCTTTTTCCAACGCAAGGGGGGGGCCTTAGCGTCCATTTTCAACGCAAGAGGGGGGCCCTTAGCGTCCATTTTCAGCTTTCCGGGATGTCCATATGCTTCTATGGACGCTCATGGAAGCACGGCATTCGTTTGTGTCGGCTGCCCTTAAAGGCAATGTGAGCGTCCATTCTCATTGGATAACGGAGAATTGTACACCCGGAAGTAAGTATTCCCCTTACTGTCGATTGAGTTTACAGTGATATCTGCACTACTCATCGACTAAAAAACACCAGATTATCCTTGTTAATTACACAACATTGATTGGTTTAAATTGTGTGCAATGCTTTTGTATTTTTCCCCTTCGATTCGGAGAAACAAATATTTTTTCGGAGTGAAGGATGGCAGAAGACACTACACTACCCAGAATCCCCAGCTATCGTTTGGACTACACCATGTGCTCTGTTTGACGTCACGTGATCTTCAAATTTCTCCCTGCAGAAAAAAAAAACATGGCCGAACTTCGTTTTATTCTCGGTGGAAAATGCCTATTTTAAAGTTAGTTTGGCCATTAAAATGCGTTTTAATGTCATTTGATGCGAGAAATATGAGTTGTTATTTCAGATTATGTGTGCAGTGGATGTACATGATCTTTAGTTTGCTAGTTATTACGAAGATTACTTCAGGAAATTGCGTCCATAACGTTTTCATTGTTACCAAGGTGGTTGCTAGGGACGCTGCTATCGATATTATTTCTGTTGATTGATTGATTGATTGAAAAGTTATACAGCTTATATATTGGGTACAGTAGGCCTACAGTACAGCTCAAAACATACAATTGTTAAGGGGATGCAGACCAGAGAAAGACTTTCGTCTTGTTTACATCAGGGTCCCCCATTTCCAATTCATCATATCATTTAAGACATATAATACATATTTGACATACAGATGGCTTATTTACAATTTACATAGGCCTACAGGTGTTTTTTTTTTACATACAGATTGCTTATTTACAATTTTCATTTTAGATTTCGTTCTAATACATCCTAACCGGACATTTAAGACATACCAAGTCTACAGATATACAGTTAGTAACAGAGTCTAAAATGCGAGTATATACATAGATGGGGGGGGGGGGGGGGAGCTGTCCATTGAACGACAGGTTGAGATTTGTACCATTACCGGGGCCAGTTTTGCAATGCTCTCCCCCGAAGGTGCTCTTTAAGAGAGTTATGTGTTATGTTGTGTAACTGTTTAATGGTTTTATCTTTATTGCTACCCCCTTCCCCGTCAATGTATAGTGTTGGTCCACAGCGCAAACATATTAGTTTAACAAAATCCGCATCTAAAGATACGTTATTTTCCCCTGTGCAATTCCAGTCTCACATCTCAGAGCACATCGTCATTAACAAATACCGGAAACAGACCGAAAACATTTTAAAAAAATAAAATAATACTTTATTCCGAGTGTGCTTGCTTTTCTCTTTGAAAGTCATCACATACCGGCATTGTAATACACGGTTCGGCTGCATTAAATATTACATATCTGCCGTAGTTCTGTATTTATAGAGCCCTGATGAGAAGACTTCTAGACAAACATGAGGAACTGAAAACGTGACGTGGATCATAAATAGATCAGCCATTAAACAACATCTTACATTTATTTTCACACAATACGTCTCCTTGCAGTATCAACACTAATTCGGCTGACTTTTATATTTGATCCAATTGGTAGATAGGCTGTATTTACACCATAAAGGTGCACAGCTGATATAAAGGGACACCTAGTGGTTAAAGCATGTTATTGAATTTCATTATTTTTATTATTATATATTAATAGGATCCCTATAAAGTATATTCATTACTCGTTATTCTCTACTAATAGTTAATTAAAGACTGTATATAATGACTATTTTGTACATCCCTTTCAAGATTTCAAGATTTTCTAAGGTTTATTGACATATCATATAGGCCTACACAACTATGGTGTAGTTATGCATTGAATGAAAAACTTGGGTCGCAGGTTCCTCAATAGTGCATTACAAGACATCTATCAATATTTGTGCATACTTCCAGCAATGTTAACTATGTTGAAGCACTTATTTTAACTGATATTATACATAATGTATTATACTCTTATAAGATGTATGTAGATATTTCATCTCCGGCCTTGTCAGGTATTGAACAATCAATAAATAAAGAACACAGAATTGTTGAATATAAAACACAGAATTTGTGTGATTATACTAAATGATTTACAAATAAACACCACTGCATATTTAACTGTTACATATGCCGATGTAACGCAAATGTTCCAACTTGGGATCAATAAAGTATATCTTATCTTAAGATGATCGATGGCTACTGCCATATTTGCAAAATGTGCCTCTGAACCTTGACAAGTGCATGTTTCAGGCTTATCAATTAATGTAATGTAATCAATTAACAACAGGGGTCACAAACATAAGACCAGCTGTTAAATAAAGCTCTTCTGACCTTAGCTGGCATGTGTGTATATATATTAATGCTGCCCATTATGGGCACAAGCAATTTTCACCCATTTATTAATTATATGTTTTAAATGTGAGTGTTTCCTATCCCATAAACCTCCAGGGATGTACACAGTTTAATACTGGCAACTTCTTATTATGGGAAATACGAAAACGTCTTTTAAAACTAAAACTCCCAGTAGAGACGTGCCATAGATAGAGAACATGTTGCGAAACAGAATAGCCAGCATGTGTAGTTCTGGGGACGGGGGGGGGGGGGGGGGAGGGGGGGGGACGCGGTGGTCCCGTTCAAATCCAGTTTTGGACAATCTGCCGTTCGAGGCTCGGCGTAACCCTCGGAGCACACTCTCCAATCACAGAGCTTGAGGACTATCACGGGGTTTGTCAAACAGAGCACATGGTGTAGTCCAAACGATAGCTGGGGATTCTGGATAGTGTAGTGTCTTCTGCCATCCTTTACTCCGAAAAAACATTTGTTTCTCCGAATCGAAGGGGAAAAATACAAAAGCATTGCACACAATTTAAACCAATCAATGTTGTGTAATTAACAAGGATAATCTGGTGTTTTTTAGTCGATGAGTAGTGCAGATAACACTGTAAAATCAATCGACAGTAAGGGGAATACTTACTTCCGGGTGTACAATTCTCCGTTATCCAATGAGAATGGACGCTCACATTGCCTTTAAGGGCAGCCGACACAAACGAATGCCGTGCTTCCATGAGCGTCCATAGAAGCATATGGACATCCCGGAAAGCTGAAAATGGACGCTAAGGGCCCCCCTCTTGCGTTGAAAATGGACGCTAAGGCCCCCCCCCTTGCGTTGGAAAAAGCCGACACAGGACTTGACATAACGTCAACATAGGCCGACCTGGGAGTGAGGATGTGTTGGTTTTTCTGCTACAGTACATGCTGCGATGAGTGGACAGCAACAAACATAACATGTGGTATTATATGAAGACAGATTTGAAAATGATCTGCAATCCTTTAAAAACATGATGAAGTTGGTTTAGTGCTGCCCTTTGTTTCCAACTTTGTGGGACAATAAGTTAAAGTGCTTCCCAACAGTCCAGCTAGAAACATCCCCTCTGGCCTGTGCTAACACTGAATCGATCCTTTAATAACAGTTGAAGCTTTTTATGGTCGGCCACTGCAGCACATTTTGAATTGGTCAGCAAATCAATCAATAAGAGCTTTATCCGATAGTCCTACACATTTCCCTTTAGAATAGCTGCAAGCTAGCTGTGTGATGTGACAGATGAGATGATGAAGTCTGACAGAAAGATCCCACTTTCTTGTAACTACAACAGAAGTACAAGTTGTAAGGTATGAAATTGGAGCTGGCAGAGAACGAACAGACTGACAAGACTGTTCAGGACTCATTAGACTCTGTTAGAATTTCTTAATGAGCAATTGTTCGCTCTGACTGGTAATTGTAATCAGTTAGTTGAGGATAAAGAGAGAGAAAGATTATTCAGACCAGGTGGTTCCAGTGTTGCTTGCTGTTAGCAGAAGCTCTCATCAGACATGATATATTGGCGGTGACACTAACCACAGCTAATTACAAATAATGAGAGGCTTGGACTGATGTTGTCACCAGCTGGGAACACGGCCTCTCAGCCAGAAATGTAACAAAGCTTCAACAAAGTGGAAACTACCACAGAAAACCATTAAAGCATCATTTAGTTTCTGTAGGCTGCAAAGTCAAGACAAAGAAGACCGAAGAGAGAGAGAGAGATGTTTTGGATGCAATGGCACGTAGGAAGTAGTAGAAGCCAAGAATTAAGTCACAGGTAATCGCTGTTCCACAGGTACGATGAAATGATCATTTGTGTTTGAGAATTAAATTGCTGAGCCAACGCCTTACTAAACATTGACCCTTTGTATTTGTTTGCCTAGAAACCCATTAAAAATGTAATTAAAAAGGCAGTCTGGCAAGGCTCCCTGTGGCAAATACACAATTATCAGCCTGAGAACAAGTTTATATCCGAGGCAACAGTCATAGGCACTAATACAAATAAAATGTGACAAGGTAAAGGGAGTGATGCATCCAACATTATTATGAGTTGCTACAAAGAAGGGTTTGAGACGGGGGGCATTGCATGCAGCAGCACACTGCTATTCCATTCTCACCGGGTGCCCAGTTTCTGCCTGATTCAGCAATCTAAGCTTGTTTATTCAAACTGTGGTGCTAGAGTGTCCTGTGAGGGGAACCTGTGAATTAGAGTGGTCCGAAATGTGAAGGTGAGAAGCTCCATTATGATGAGGCTGGCTCATTCTTCTATACCATAACAGCCTGAATTCAATAAAGGGGAATAATACCCATCCATGTCCATTGTGCAACACATATACGAGTGATGAATATTCCAAAGCAGAAAGGAGGAGCAGGTATTAATGTTTACAAATGATGTAACGCTGGCATTGCTGAGAAACATACATCCCAGATGTGGATGGAAAATAATCAGACACATCAGATATTTCAAATTGCTTGGCTCATTCTGGACGGAGTCAGGCATCTAAATCCAATGATTACACAGCAAAGATTACAATGTGACCAGTTGCACACTATAAGCCCCGACTAAGTGGTGCAGAGTGGAGGGTGATTGTGTTTTACACTGATCTCAGGATTTTATGAGGGTATAGGGGAGCCAGAGCTAGGATAAATTAGGGCAGCACAAAGAGACGGGCATCCTGTCAGGTTAAGGCTCGGCTATTGTGGTTCTGAAGTCGTGTGGAAGTGACAGGTCGAGAAAGGTTCAAATGGAGAGAAAGTGTTGTGGGTAGGATTTGTGGGTAGAGTAAATGCCACTAACACTTTGCCAAAAAATTAAACGAAAATGTTCCATGTTTGAGTAAGGGCCCTGTGCTACTACCAAAACTGTCAATTCAACAATGAATATAAAATGTATTTTTTATATAATGTGGTAATACTGTTGAGTTTAGTCGATATTATCAAGTATTTGGCATATAAGTGGGGCGATATAGTAGTATCAAACAAGATTTCTGACATTTCAAAAAGGTTGTATTGATATTATGTTAAAAATATACATGAAAATACAATTAAAAAAATACAACACCTCCTAAATCCTTTCAATTTCTTTAAATGTATGGTTACAGATTCCCTCTTCACCGCAACCTGGTATTTATATAATGCAATTTTGACAAAAAACAACACTAACAACAAAAAAGTAAGAAACTCATTTGACTGATAGTACATTTTTACAGGTAGCACAATAATAATGAGTCATCATGAAATGTTTTGGTCACAATAATTGTATCGTTAAAATCTGATATGGTTACTGCCCTATATTTAGTTAAGTGAAAAATGTCAGCCCTAAATGATTGACTAAATCCGCTGGGCAATTTTTATTAAACATTACTCAAACAAAAATAAACAGTGCATGTATTGGGGACTATTTTAAAAATTGTGGATTGATACACATTTGATGCTCTAGACTAGAGAGTATTTACTGCACTTAGTTTTTCAACGTGGGATTCACTCAAAATACACTCCAGAGCCCACGGTCATCATGATGAAGTAATAGTGTGTTTAAAATGGTCTATGTGTATGACACAGAGGAATAGGCTATTTCAGGCTGTTCTTGTTGGAAGAATCATTGTTGGTTTTGGTCTCTTCATGGAATGTGTTGACAGCAGAAAAATATCACAAGACTCATCCTTTAAAGCAGAAATGAAAATGATGACTTAAGTGTGACGTCACTTGGGACAAACCCAGTTTGTCCTTTTTTTTGTCATTTTGGTTTCCGATCAGTCCTTTTGAGTACTTTACATACTATATTGATAAATATGCTATCAAATAAACGATGTAACACACACAGATGCATTAATCACCAATATGATAGAGCATAAGCTGCCTATATGGAGTTATTGTCAAAGTCATTTGGAAGACATCAGAATATCAACATTAAGATTATTTCAGTTATTCTAGTTTCATCCATTCTTTAAGCTTGACTGCATATCATTTAGAGTATAAATGTGCACTTACAGAGAAATAGTTCATTATTATTTATAATTATCTGTGTTTTTCAATAATGTAACATTGACAATTGAAAGCTAAGATTATGGGCTGCTGGAGGATTCATCGATGGAATATTTAATCTATGGCACAATAAACTTCAGCATACTGCCGAATTGGCCTGGTCACCGAAATTGTAGGAATATATAAAAAAATATATAGGAAAAAAAAAGAATGGTAGGCCAAGTAACACTGAAACCATGAATTCAAACCGAGTTCCCTGCTTCTGAATGTTGCCACCTCCATTGTTTGGACTACATAAACTATTCATACAAGGGTGTCTGTTTATGCATATTGGATCAAGGATGAATGTGACTCCATAGATAACAAGTTTCACCTTGATATTATTGCAATATAAACAAAACTATAAAATATGTAGGAAGTTTTATCAAAGATGTTATAACATCTCGGGGCAGCAAATGTTGACTATCATTTCTCCTCTCCACATAAAGAAGACTACAGTGAACTGATGCTTCTGCCCACACAACATGGCCAGATTTTGGCACCACAGTGAGATATAATTATGGTTATACTATTAAAGCATTTAAACAAACTTACAGTGACACCATCCCAGGTGGCAACACCAGTGCAGCTTGAAGCACTTCCCGTGGCTGTGGGTCGCGCAGATGGAGAGCCCATCACACGGCAGGAAGTCTGGTCTCCCCGCGCAGCTCCTGGCCAAAGCCTGCGCCTCGTCCAACTTCTTACTCTTCGGACACTTCTTACCTCGCGAAGAGGCCATGCCAACATTTCCTGGATGAAAACAAAAAGCCTCGTCCGAGTAAACTATAACATAATCGCGACGGACCGAGCCGAGGTTGTAAGGTCCACGCAGCCCAGGAAGCTTCTCAACTGGGAGACAGACGCGAAAGACGGCGCTGGATCTCTGAATCCCGAGCAGCTGGGTTACTGCTCATATGAAGGGTGGAAACATATCCTGTAAAAGTCGAATAGCGTCAATTAGATGCATGTAATGTGACATTCAAAGCCTTCCATGGTTGTGATCCACACATCTCTCCAGCCTCCCCCTCGCGTCGGGAAGCTCCTCTGTGCGCTGGTGACGCGCGTACGGAACAGCGGCGCGCATCTGAACTTCATCACACAACGGGAGGAGTCCACTCACACAAAGCCAGCTGCTCTGCGCACTTCAAACACACATCCAGCTTTCATTGGCTCGGCCCCTTTATAAAACTTCAAAACACCATGGCAGGGTCTGGATCTGAAAGAAAGATTTAATTAACCTTAATAGGATAAGTGTTGTGATTATACGCTCTTTTGTATTCTTGGATACATTTTAATATCCTTCTTTCTCAATTCATGATTCCTTTATTTACCTGTTTTAAAAGATAACACGTCCAGAAGTGTATGAAGTACAAAATAAAGCATTATAATGTAAAATCCAGCTGCTGTGTCTGAAGCCTTGTACCGCTAGATAGCAACCCCAACATCTGCTCTTCTGAGGCGTGAGATTTCAGGGTGAGCCATTGATTTATATAAAGAGCAGTTTACCGCCGCGTGTCCCCCTCGGCTCTGTGTCACCGCTGTGCCTGAGTCAGCAGAAATTCAGAAACCAGAGACTAACACATGAAGAACAGTTAGATTTTTCTCCTCCAGAGAAGGTCGTTTGACTGATGAAACAAATGAAATGAAATGCCACAAGCCGTTACCTGGACACACTGGGAGCTGGAATAACAAGCCAAACAATAGCTACTCTACATAATGTCAGTTTCACACAAATAGGACAGTAAGTACAATACGAACCAATAAATCAGTATAAAACAGGTCTTTGGACATCAGATTATTTTTATTATCAAATAGTGTACATTACACAAAACAGTTTCATGATTCATTAAAACCATTCAAGCCTAATATAGGAAAATCAATAAAATGTTCTCTTTCTAGTGTTTCTAGTGTTTTGTACAGCCACTATTTACACAAACAAGAGACACTTTTTTAGAAACAATTAAACCATCAATCTATTGCAAGTCAAATCAATGTATTTGATAAAATTTCAACACAAGCTCAATCAGCTTAACAAAGATATGATTTACTGTTGTTGTATATAATTATATTACATTGTGTACCTAATAAATTGGCACAGACAAAGCTATTATGATTATTAAATCAAAGAAAGCACAGCAGCCTTCAATAATTACATTCATAATCACAATATACAAAATAAAAATATTAGACATTTTAAAGAGTACACAATAAGCAATTTACTGTTTATCACAGTAAGCTTGTCATTATTAAAGTGAATTAAGAGCGTAGAGCTAAAATGCTTAAGATTTAAAGCTGACTGTGGAGTTTCTTGATGGCCTCCCCCCACTTGTGGATAGGTGGGCTGCCGCTGGCCACCAGCCTCCTGAGCAGGCTGCTGGGCTGCAGGTGGGGCACCTCAGGGTGAAGCTGCTGGTAGTGCTCCAGCCTCTCCAGAACCTTCGCCAGCCCGACCATGTTGGCGTAGAACATCGGACCTCCACGGTGCCTGGGCCAGCCGTAGCCCGACACATAGATGACATCGATGTCTTCAGGTCCTGCAGCTATTCCATCATCCAGGATATGGAAGCCCTCGTTGATCAGGGCGTAGAGGCAGCGCTCCAGCACCTCCTGGTGGTCGATGCGTCGCGCCACCAGGCCGTGCTGGGCTCGGTACGCCCCCAGAAAGCTGTGCAGCCAAGGGTCAGACCTGGCAACCCGACTGCCAGGTTTGTCATACTGGTACCACCCCCGGCCTGTTTTCTGGCCGAAGCGTCCCTCCTCACAGAGCAAGTCTCCCAGAGGACTGTACCTGCGACCCTGTCGGATTCTAGCAAATCGCCCTGACGCCGTGCCAGGCTCCACCAGCCCGTCTCCTTTCCTGACTCTCCATCCCACGTCCAGCCCAGAGAGGTCGGACATTCTGAACACACCCATGGGAAAACCAAACTCCTCCAGTGCTTGATCGACTAACTCTGGTGTAGCTCCCTCCTCCAGAAGGAAGAACGCTTCTTCAATGTATGGCTTCAGCATGCGGTTCCCCACGAAGCCTCGACAGTTGCCAACTGCCACACTGGCTTTGCCCATTTTCTTCCCCAGTTGCATGGCAGTGGCCACGGCTTGAGGAGAGGACCGAGGCCCGTACACTACCTCCAGCAGCTTCATGACATGGGCTGGGGCGAAGAAGTGCATCCCGACCACCAGCTCGGGGTTGGGGGTCTCAGAGGCGAGCTGGTCCACGTCTAGAGCAGAAGTGTTGGTGCACAGTAATGTGCCGGGTTTACAAACGGCAGAAAGCTGCTGGAAGACTTTGGTCTTCAGGGCGATGTCCTCAAAGACAGCCTCGATGACCAGGTCCACATCCGCCACGGCCTGGATGTTCTGGCTGTAAATGACTCCATCAAGAGCAGGAGCCACACCACGTCTCTTGGCTCCTCGCTCCAACATGCCAGATATCGCCTGCTTTGCCTCCATCAACTGCTTCTCCTGGGTCTCCACGGCGATCACAGACAACCCGGTCTGAGCCAGTGCCACGGTAATGCCTCTCCCCATGGTGCCGAGGCCTTTTTAGACAAAATCACAAATCAAATAAAACCTCAAATCACAATTCACACATACCTTGGACAATTTTGGATCAGAAAAATAACCATATATAGAAGAAGAATCACAGTAAATAATGTTTTTGTGTAAATAATGGTAGTCTGAAAAAATATTATGCCTGGGAATTTTTCCAATGCTTGCTATTTTAATGCACAAGCTGCTGAGCTTCACATATCCAGATTGTCATTCATCCAACCCTCACTGCCGAGTACAGAGAGCTCATCCATATACATTCAGCGTAACTATAAATGAGCTTGTGCTTATTGTTACCTCAGACAAATAGAAATTAAAGAAGCTTTTACCGATGACCGCTGCTTTATGCACAGGCCTGGACTTGCTTGTGTCCCAGCGGGCTCCACTGGGCATCCTCCACCTGCCAACAGCTCTCTCAGCAAAGAAACAGTACTGCAGGGCACGGGCCTGGCCTGAGGTGAAGAGAGTGGCCATCAGCTCTCTCTCTCGCTCCATGCCCTGAGCGTAGGGCAGGGTGGCAGCCGCCCGCACTGCCTGGACACATGCGATGGGTGCAATAGCTCCACGTGCGCTCTGACGCACCTTTTGCATCACCTCCTCAAAGAGAGCATCCAAATCAGGCTGCTGTGGACACGGATGAGTACTGATACGACGAGGATCCAGTGACCGACCTGCAATAAAAACAAGGAGGAAACATGACTGCATGTGAATAACATTTTTACATGCAGTTTTCTGAGTTTTCAGAAAGTACATTTTAATTATTGCAGAATATTATTTCTGCAATTTGCTTCCTACTTTCCATTAGTACTGCGTTTTCCTTTTTCTCCAGCCTGGATGTAATTGGCCACTCATCACTAGGTACCCCAGTGGCTTAAAGAGCAGAGTGATACAACAGACCAATTTTCAAAATAATTGTACAGACTCCAGTGCCACTTCACTGTTTCCGTTTACTTAGAATAACACCGATGTGAAACTACATGAATTCAACAATTTGATTCTGGGCAAAAAACAGCTGGTAAATGTCCAACTCCAAAGAGGGAAGTGATTTAATTTTTGTGATTGTCATGCCTGCAAGCAACAGTATAATACTAGGGCAATTTTCCAGGTGAAACTACATGACAAGACTTAAAATTAGAGCCTCAAAACTTCCTGTCTGTCGTGATTAAAGCCTGCGAACAATGAGAGAGAAGAAGCAGATATCCAGTCTGCTAAAAACCTTGTTAAAAGCATCTTAATTCCCATTCCTGTCTCCTCTGACATGATTACATGAGACAGTAGTAGGAATCCCTCACAGCTTCACTGAATTACATTCAGTGGGTCTGGGCCAGAAAACTGGGTCAGCATGGTTAAGCTTAAAGGGACGGCAGCCGCATCTGATCTGTTATCTCCACTTAGTCCAATAACTTTCAATTGTGTCTAATAAAGTCCCTATCAATATATCACTGTGGAAGAATTCATGTTGAAGGTCATTACAGGTCAGTTACAAGTACAATGCTGTGTGGCAGTGCGATGTGATTCCAATGTACTTTAGAGGGGGCATTATTGCAGCGGTTAATCTGTAAATGGTTGAGCTGCATCGATGGATTTGTTGTGTGGCGAGAGGAAAGCCTCTCGCCGCTGTTCTGACAGATGTAGCGGGCAGATGTTGCAACTACTGGGGTAAAAAAGTTAATCTGGTCACCAGCAGAGACTTGAATCTGTGCATGTGTGTGCCTAGTGTCTGTGTGTGTGTGTGTGTGTGTGTGTGTGTGTGTGTGTGTGTGTGTGTGTGTGTGTGTGTGTGTGTGTGTGTGTGTGTGTGTTCGTTCACATGTGCATCAATTTAGGTTGTCAAACTATTTTTGTATATGTGCCAGATGTACTGCTGGCTGGGGTTTATGTATGCATGTATTAATGTGTTTGAATCTATTCTGTGCTTGTTGCCTCACTGGCCGTTCATCTTAATGTCTCAAACATTCACATGTTTCGATGTAAATTTAGATACATATTTCCCATCCAAATTCAACACCCCTGCTTATCAACTCAAGAGTGGAGTATCGGTCAAAGTCTCCACAGATTTCCTTGCAGTCTCCTCGTCATCTCCCATCTTGTATGCTGTTGGCTTCACTGTCTGACTCACTCTAAGCCTCAGCTTTAAAAACAACACTCACTTTCTCACCCACTCAAAGTCATCTTGGCAGTGCTGTGTGGAAAAAAAGCATTTGTAAAAAGCATCAGACTGCAATTATCTTTTGATTGTGAAATGTTGTTTTACAGGCAATCCTGGGGAATTGCTGTTGACATTTCGCACAAACTTAATGTGATAATTTGCTAAAGGTGGAACATTAGGCACAAACTAGCAGTTTTCATACCAATTTAAATGTCGTAAAAATGAGCCGTAATTGCCAGGTAAGCTAGCAACAAACTGCTTAAGATGACTTCTCTAAAACAAGTAGCGAGCTTCTTACATTATAGCCATGAAAACATCCCTATTTTCCTTTTATGCAAACGAATCAAAGGCTGTTGTACAACCAGGGCAAAGACATCATTCACATCAACCACATTTAATCGGAAAATGTAAACACAAAAAAACGCACACCGGAGTAGTTGGTATATGCATTACTTCACAATATAACCTTGCTAACAGCATTCCTTAATACTTAAAGGAATAGTTTGACTTTTTTAAGAAAAAATGATGCTTAATGACTTCCTTATTGTGAGTTGTATGAAATGCGTGATACCACTTTCTTATCTGTATGTTAAATATAAAGGGTTGGTTGGCCATAGCTTAGCAGAAAGTGAAAACAGCTAGCCTGGATCTGAGCACTCAATAAACAGTCCAGCAAATAACCTGCAAACCCACAATTTGTGTTTTTTTACACTTTTGTACGGATAAATCACTTCACAATGTGTTGATTAGATGTTTGCTGCTAGGCAACTGTGGAAAGAACCAGGCTAGCTGTTTCTCACTGCTTTCAGTCGTTATGATAAGCTAATCAATAGCTGGTCTGAAGTAGAGTATCACTGAAAATGTTGTTAAATGGGTATTCCTTTCATATGAAAATGAAATGTATATACCTTTTACTGTTGAATTATTGTAAAGTATAAGACATCATCTGACCAAGAGCAGAATTGGAAAATTTAAGCATTTCACAAAAATAGACACCAAATGTTCTTAAAAGTTGATTTGTCATTTAACACACCCATTACACAGAGACATATTTGTTGGTAAACTGTGGGGATGTGGCACATTTTATCAGTCAATTTAGTGTGTTCATTATTCTGATTCACATACACAGAGAAACCCTTATCATCCTAAATGATTGGCTAGAGCCAGTTATTAATATTCAAGGAAAGTTTGTCCCTTTTCACCCTTTTAAATAATAGAGCAAAAGCAGTGAAGACATCAGAGCACATCTGACAGAGCCATGAAATATGTATGGCGTCTGTGGCGGAGGATCTGCCTGCCGTGTTTTCTGCTTCCTTTGATTTCCACAACCTACATGTCAAATCTTCTTGATGTCGGACTTGCCCAAAATAACTTATCTGGGGAGGAATGTAACTTCCTTCCACTAAATTCATTTTTTAAGCCAGTGGAGAGTGAGTGGATTTTAAAACTTGTGCAATCAGGTTTCTGTGCCTCACCTGCAACACTCAGGGCAAACTTCACAGCTGCATCCACAGTGTTGTGGTCAGTAACCTGATCCACTATGCCAAGTTGCAGGGCCTCAGCGGCAGTCACATGGCGGCCTGTGGGAGATATGAAGGGCATCAAAGGTCTATCTGGATGACATGTGACATTTGTAATGCTTAGATGAGGAATAACACGCCTCCCAGCCAGGTACAGTAGATTTGGACACAAGGACCATTTGTATCCTTGATAAACGTCAGAACATGATAAAGAACAACTGTCTCCTCAACTATGGCGTTAAGAACATTTCCATTGATCTGAACAGGGCAGAATATAAGCAGTGAGCATGGTGAAACTAAACACATGCTGACCTCTGCTGGTTATCACAGTAAACTACCGATCTCATGTCAGCAGCTGCATGTTGTGAACAATCAACAACTCTGCCAAGTCAATGATTGGTAATCATTTGTACATCTATAATATGCAGGGACATCTGCATGTGGGTTTACAAACAGAGCCCTCTTGCAAAAATAGACCAACATTTCACATGGCATACTAATTCTAAAAAGATATCATCTCTGCTGATAAAACAAATAGTAATCCTCAACTTGGCCTGATGTTTAAGGATGTTGCGATAATCACAGTATCACTATCAAGATTGTTAGGGCCGGAGTTGTGTCAAAGTCATAATTTTGGTATCAGGATTACACTAAGTATTGTGACTTCTTCACATGAATATATACTTCCCTTTTTCTAGTCTGATACTTTCAAGAATGTCAACACTTTTATAATCATCTCTTAATGAAGTAAATCTGTCTTCTCTACCTGTGGTGATGAGGTTTAGGGCAGCTGGGACCCCGATGAGCCTTGGCAGACGTTGGGATCCTCCTGCAGCTGGCAACAGACCCAAACTCACCTCTGGAAGCCCCAGTCTGGCCTTAAAGGGCACAGAGGCACAAAGTATGAGTAACAGAAGGGGCTTAACAGTTTGGGGTTTTCATGTCATTCTTCCCCATAACAGTGATTATATATTGCAACAATTAAACCATTTGAAAGAAAAATGTGATGGTTGTATTTTAAACATAACAACTAAACCAACAGTTAATCATTACAACATGTTAAGACAGTTAGACACTGATGCAGCACTACGCTGACATTAAAAAGAGACAGAGAGCGATCTGAAGCATGAACTCACTTTAGAGTGTGCGATTCGATAATGACAACCAAGCGCCAACTCAAGCCCTCCACCTAAAGCACTTCCTTCTATGGCCGCCACCACCGGCTTGTTGGCAGACTCAATGGCGTGGATCATCGGAATTAGTGGATGTCCAGTCATGTTGGATCCAAACTCCTTGATGTCCGCCCCTGTTGTGCAAAATGAAATGAATTTTGATATCAAGAGTGTTCAAACAGAAAGCCAGAAACAACAGACTTTATAATAAGGTACATCTGGTTCAACAGAAATGCTGTGCTTCTGTCTTTGAGGAAATTAACACACACCAGGACGCGTGTATATATATATACTTCAATTGTTAAAGTGTATTAGTTATTATTGAAACTAAAAATTATATTTGAGAATTATTTTGCAAGCCTACTGGTGTTTGATAGTGTACTCTTGTCGCCTTTTGCACCGATCTTTACACCCATTTCAAGGTTTGTAATAGAACATTGAAAGAAGTCAAGTAAAATACAATTCAAACATATTTTGGCACCTATTTGTGTCACCATTGTAAAGTTGCAGAAAATACAAGAAATCTAAATAATGTCCATACCTCCACAGAAGATTCCATTCTGGCCACAGATGACCACAGACTTCACGTTTGGGTCGCTGAGTGCTCTCTGCACGGCATCAACGATGCCCTGCCTCACCGCTGCACTGCATCAAAGAATAACATGTTTACTTTATACTGGATGTACATTATTGCTGAAGTTCACCTTTCAGTAACCCTTTAAATTGTTATAGTCGAGGACAATTTAGACCTTTCTGTTACAGGACTTCTTCCTCAAAATAATGTTAATTATTAACAATATGACCTACATTTGATATGTGTTTCTGTTAAACAGGGTAGTAGTGGCCTAAAGAGCTAGGCAGACAGGATTCATATTTGTGAGAAACACCCATTAATATGTACTACATCTGGGGTACCTTCTAGCGCTGTTTTTAACCCAAAACTGGAGCAGTCTGCAGCAGTAGATCATTGACCAGCAGATTAGGCTTTGCAACACCACAATACTACAAGTAAAAGTCCTGCGTTCAATAATTCACTTAAGTAGATGCAGAGAAGAAGAATTAGCAAAAAGCATTTAAACTATCAAATGTTTAAGTATTCATTATGCAGCACAATTTCCCCTTTCAATGTCTTAATAATATCATGACATTTATTTTCAGTTATTAATTATCATGTAAGCAGCAACATTAAATTATAGCAGGCCAAGATACGAGGTAATTGTATATACATTGTATATTGTCTACATACAACAATGTTTCATTTTATGTAAGGTCATCTTACATTTAGTTTGTATTAACTTCATCCACAAAGTAAAGCTGTCTGATAAAGTATATTATATACTTTATCAGACAGCTTATTTCCATTATACTGTTTCCATTTTATCAGACAGCTAATTTCCATTATATTTGCTGTAGTTGTGTGGGCCTATTGTAGGAGTAGGTATTTTTTTCCATGTTCAATTATATATAGTATATATATAATTGAACATGGAAATACCTACTCCTACAATAGGCCTACACAACTACAGCAAATATATTCCATTTTTGATTTGAGTTAACAGTCTTTCCTCTGACGCCCCATCTGGTAATATTTATATAATTTAATATTGTACTGACAAAACAAGTTATTGCCTTTGCTATTTTGTGTGCGTTTTCCTATGCAAATTTGGAATTGTACATCCCGAAGGCTTCTATAAAAGTCCCACAATATACGAACATGCAGTAATTTGTCTTCTCACAAGATAAAAAAAACTCGAGA
The DNA here is from genome assembly GCF_902827175.1 of Gymnodraco acuticeps. Taxonomy (NCBI): domain Eukaryota; kingdom Metazoa; phylum Chordata; class Actinopteri; order Perciformes; family Bathydraconidae; genus Gymnodraco; species Gymnodraco acuticeps. The sequence continues at coordinate 898,138 of NW_022990764.1, forward strand.
GTAAATCATGGATCATGCATTACAGAAGCCGTGCTTGCTGTTGACTGTGGCTCACCTGAGTGCGTTGACAGGCGGATTCCGCAGAGTAATTACACCGACACACTCCGAAACACGATTATATTCAGCCATTTTACAGAATACCAGACGCTGTCGCACTTGTTTCTGGTTTGTGGACTGAACTTTGTAACTTCAGTCCTGCTGCCAAGACTGCATCACCTTTATCACAGTTTTACTATCCATGTGATAAAGATTTCCAAACTGTCTTCTTCGTCGCTTTTCTTCTGTGTTGTTTACAGTGGGCGGTTTGGGGTAACGAGTCGGAGCTTTAGCGCCCCCACCGGACCTGGAGTTAGTTAGAAAACTAAATCTGTCCATTTTGTTCCCTTTTTTGGGGCATATTGCTTTTAATTTAACTATTTTGTTGTAGTATCGTTTGATTAATAATAAAGCATATTTGAGGACCAGGAAAATCGCTATAAAAACATGAATTATTATTAATATAAAGCAGCAATCATTTTTTTAATTAAAAAAACATATATATCACAGTCAAATCCAAATACCATATATTACAGATATTGCTGAATAAAAAAAATATCTTTCCGAAACACGATTATATTCAGCCATCTTACAGAATACCAGACGCTGTCGCACTTGTTTCTGGTTTGTGGACTGAACTTTGTAACTTCAGTCCTGCTGCCAAGACTGCATCACCTTTATCACAGTTTTACTATCCATGTGATAAAGATTTCCAAACTGTCTTCTTCGTCGCTTTTCTTCTGTGTTGTTTACAGTGGGCGGTTTGGGGTAACGAGTCGGAGCTTTAGCGCCCCCACCTGACCTGGAGTTAGTTAGAAAACTAAATCTGTCCATTTTGTTCCCTTTTTTGGGGCATATATGCTTTTAATTTAACTATTTTGTTGTAGTATCGTTTGATTAATAATAAAGCATATTTGAGGACCAGGAAAATCGCTATAAAAACATGAATTATTATTAATATAAAGCAGCAATCATTTTTTTTATTAAAAAAACATATATATCACAGTCAAATCCAAATACCATATATTACAGATATTGCTGAATAAAAAAATATATCTTTCAGCGGTTAGGTAAATGCCTCCAGAAGATGGCAGTAACACCAAGGATGCCAGCTGCCTTTACCTCAAAGTAGAAGAAGAAGAAGCGGCAGTTGTTGGCCATTTCTTCTCTCCACTCTGACTGTCAACACGGAGGAGAAGCAGCCGTCTCCAGGCTGACAGTGTGGAGGAATATGCGCTCTCTTGTGGGACTGCTCGCTGTGGTGGCTGCAGCCAGTGTGTACCTGTACTCTCTGTCCCTGTACCTTCCTGCTGCGCCGCGGAGACCTCCAGCCGCCCACAGACACCACGAGGAGTCCGGGGAGCCCGCTGACAGCTCCGGGGAGCCCAGCAGGTGACGCTTATGTTATCCAGAGATTATAAAGTTCACTAGGTTAAGTTTTTATCTACAAAATGTGCATTTGACTGTAACGTTGATATCACTACTGCTTACATAAGCATGCTCTTATCTCACACACAATCTCATCATGGAAATACTCACTCTATAATATATGTGTGTAGATATGTAGCCTACTGTAAGATATGACATTAAGTAAAGTTTTAAAAAACCATTAATTATTAATATTAGCGTCATTACACAGTTGTAAAACAGTTTATAACCACTTATATACCCAATACAACTGCTAATGGCTGTAAACCTAACTTTAGGCCAATGTGTTAACTTCAGTCCTCTGACTTAGCAGCCAAAACCAATACAGTGTTACCAGTAATTCAGGTTGAACTTGATCAAACAAGCACATATCTGCATTTATAAACTTGTTACCATCAGGTATATGTCAATATTGAAATGTTGTTGATTACCATAATATCCTATTATCTGTCCATGATTCTGAACACTGTCTGTTCCTGGAAGAAGTGCATGATGGGACTAACTTGAGTATGGATGTCATGCAGGTTGAAGTTCCCCTCAGACTTGGAGGAGCTGAGGGAACTGGCTGAGCTCCTGCAGTTTTACAAGACGGAGCACACTGGATATGTCCTGCTGCTCTTCTGTAGTGCATATCTTTACAAGCAGTCCTTTGCCATTCCTGGATCTTCATTTCTGGTAGAGTAAAATGCAGGTGTTCAAACTCAGGTGTTCTCTGTACTGACGCTGGATAACAAGGCAAACCATGGATGTTGATATTTTACGTGTCGGATGTCTTTAAAATGTTTACAACAATTAAGCAAGTCATTGATCTTCGTGGGTGTGAGGTAGTCACGGTATTTGTTGACATGTTTTACAGAAACAATTATTGATTTGAATGCCAATTAGAAAAGAACATGTATGGCAGGTGTGACACAAATTAAGTATGCTATAAGGAAAAATGAAAAAGCTACGTCTCTTCTCCAAACACACACTGCAGAGGATAACAATATCCAGCAAGCTCAAACAATAAAAGGATATCAGACTCTCTTTGTGTGTAGACATTATAAGGCTTTTGTGGCAGTTTTTCTTCCCCAGTATCATTGATTTAATTCCCCAAACGGAGCTTGCAGCACAGAACCACTGTTAGATTAAAGAGTACTTCTCTCCTTTGGCAGGAAGAGATACGCAGTAGATTGTCTTGATGTATATGTCTGTGACGATCATTAAACACTTGTATGATGTGTAATAACTCTGGCCCTCTCCACTTGTCATTATGCAGAATATTTTAGCAGGAGCTATATTTGGACCCTATCAAGGACTGCTGCTTGCCTGTGTGCTCACCACTGTGGGCTCCACCATGTGCTACCTCCTGTCCCAGACCTTTGGAAAGCGCTACATCGCTAACCTCTTCCCTGATAAGGTCTCCATGCTACAGAGGAAGGTACATCTGTGACACCATGTAAACAACTTATTCAAGGCAACAAATATTGATTCAACTCTACTGTATATTCTGATGATAAATGAGTTTTTATGGTAGGCTTTCATTGAGAATATGAAGTTATATATTCCTGCCCCGAATGCTCTGCTCACACATGTTATCATTACATGTATATACATGTGCAAAGTTATACAGGGGGTGATTACAGGTTTTGTTTTGTATTTTTATTCCCCAAAATGTGACAAATGTGATATCAAATTGACACTGAAAATATCTCAACAAGCAACAAGCACACTACTACTCTCCCTATATATCCTAAAATCTCTTTTAAAATCTTATCTTTTCTACCAGGTTGAGGAGAACAAGGACTGTTTGTTATTCTTTCTACTCTTCCTGAGATTCTTTCCAATGACTCCAAACTGGTTTCTGAACATGTCGGCCCCTATTGCCAACATCCCCATCACCTACTTTATCTGCTCAGTCTTCATTGGTAAGAACACAAGGATCACCTTACATGAAAAGAAAAGGACTTCACATTCACCTAAACTCACACTTTGGCTACTTTAATTGTTGTTTGTGTTAGGTGCGTGCTAATTAATACGACTAATCGTCCCTCTGTCAAATCATCAGTTTCAATGGTTTCAACATGTGATTGTGACATTTGCTAAAGGGAAAGTTTACACCCAAACAAAAACAAATATTTGTCCTCATACCTGCAGTGCTATTTATTAATCCAGATTGTTTAGGTGTGTGAGTTATTGGCTGTAAAAATGTCCTCTTTCTCTCGAATACACGGCTTGTGCTCAAAGCCCAAAAAACGAAAGACCTAAAGAACTCCCAGCAACGTCTCTTCCCGGAAATCATGACCCAGTCACTCAAGATAATTCACAGTTGTTGTTGTGAACAGTTTCATACAGAAAGTACTTTATTTTTAAAGAACTGCATGCTTTTGTTCCACGAGTAGATACAATCTTCCTTCTGCAGAGTGATATGGTCGGTGGGTGTAGTTTGAAAGAAGGAATATAGTTCCCACATAAAACTGCTCACAACAAAGTCTTGACTCGATTTACATCACATTTTAAGTATTGAACATTTCTCCCAACCCTCCACATTCATTTGATGTCTAACTACAGTTTTGTTTTTTACCTGCCATCTGTGTCTGCAGGCCTCCTACCGTACAACTTCATCTGTGTGCAGACGGGCGTCATGCTGTCTGAGGTGGCGTCTCTGGACGACTTGTTCTCATGGGGGAGGCTGCTGCAGCTGCTGGCCATCGCCTGCATGGCGCTGCTGCCCGGCGCCCTCATCCGCCGCTTCAGTCAGAACCTCCTCAAACTGGACGTCCCATCACAGAACGGGCTCAACACGGAGAAGAAGGTCCAGTGATTTGTTCTGGGAGTTGTTTTCCCTGGCTCGAAGATTAAATGTATTTAAAGTGATGACTCTTCAGAAACAAACTGCAGACGCAAGTGTAAAGGTTTCTTTTATCTTTTCTGGAGCCACCTAGAGATGCAGAGCTGTAAAAAAATAAGACTGGCACATTGGGATTTGTAGCCAGGTATATTTGTTTAACCAAATGTTTGTTATTCTACAGTATGCCACAACATCATTGGGCACAGTAAATGTATAAAGATATATGAATGTATAGTAATCATAAGGACAAAGGGAAGGGTTTAAAGGGGACTTGGCTTCAATGTAAACAGCTAGTGTTTCAAGTGCCTGTCGTGCAGTGCTGGACTCTGATTTCTACCTCCACAAGTTTGGGAAAACTAATGTAACAGCCTGCTCATGTTGGTTGTAGCTTAATGGCTCAGATGATTGTTATTTGGGTTTGTGTGAATACCTATATTTGTAACTGAAATATGTTTGCAGCATATACTTGAAATTGTATTTTTCTTTTTTGACAATCACATCTTAAGTATAAATTGTAATACAGGGTGTTCAGCAATTTTTACTATTTTTGAACTTTGTTGGAACTCAAAGTTTTTCAAATTGTGTAATTTGGCCTCAGTCTTTGAGGTAACAAAAAACAAAAAAATTAAATGACATGACTGAGTAAATGTCATGATACCCAATCATTACCTGAAAGTAAAGGTGCAGTTAATCCAGGATGTGTTAAATCGATCATTTATATTGCGTCTCTGGCTGCCTCTTCACTGTCCGTATGTCTTTTGTACAGGGCTATTCACACTGCACAGTGTTATCTTAAAACTCTTTCTTTGTGTGGGTTAAGATTTAAAATGTAATGTCAGCTTTCTGTCTCTTCAAAGATGTTAATTATTTTTAAATTGAATGTACAGTTATGGTGTGCTGGATCCCAAACGACATGACACCTATTATTTCAGAGGTAAAAACACTTTGGAATAATAAAACAGTAAATGTGAAAAACAGCATTTTCTTTTTTCAAATATTATTTATTGCTCAGATCCAGGTTGCTCAACAATACAGTTCACTCACAACTCAAAACAACAGCTTGGCTGTTACCAGAAAGGCATGAATCCACGGGATGGATTAAAAATGGATCATATATGTCTGTCTAGCGCACAGTCACCGATTACCTTGAGGTGTCTGGGACCTTTTGGCCCGTGGGAAATGTAGGACTTGAGAGTTGAGACCTACTGAGGGGACAAAAGGAATCTCCCAAATGGTGAAAAGCAGTTAAGAAATGGATCCATGGAAAACCACTACTGAAAGTCTAGTGCTATATAAAGTGTACATACTGGATTGCCTACAACAGTCTCATGCAATGCTTTGTGTTTTCCCATTTAACAACAAGACAAGACAAAAACACTGCTGTGGTTCTGCATACATCAAACCAGACTTTACTAAATCCTTCCTCAGCTAACTATCTTTTTTTGGATGGTTGTTGAATGCCCTATTTTTTTGTTCAGACGCAGAACAAGATTTGATTAGCTTTTTCTTTTTTATCAGACCTGGTTACTCTGTCATCCCTCTTTTTATGCATGTCACAGATTCATTTATTTTTCCATCATGATTCCCAAATCTGTTAAACATTCTAGTTAGGATATTTCAACCGCAATTTAATAACTAGTATAATTGGTAGTGATCTAACAGGAAAGCAAAGAATCCCAATTACTGCTCCGGACTACATCATTAAATCAGTGTAAATGACGAGAAAAAACCAGATCAACAGGAAAAATAAAAGCCTAAACTATCCAACCACCATGTGATATGACTAACAACACAGTACACCCTCAGTGATGTGTGTAATTGTGGTTTTCTGGTACTGAATATTAATGTCTAGCAACACCCCACAAAACCTAGAAACACCAATCCTTGGAAGTACAAATTAAAATGAAAAGGAAACTATTACGTTTTGACAAGATTCCTCCTCAGACAGCGGCCGACCTACAACAACCAAGACGCTGTGCTGAACCCGACACAGTGAAACCGAACCAGCTGGATGGAAACCTGCACTGACTGTGTAAAGAGCCAAAACACAAGCGAGACAGAGATCTGAAGAGTCCTCTGCAACACGAGACGAGCCTTCAATACTGCTCTTAAAAAGCTAGTCCTGCCAAGTTAAACCATGAGTGACAAACTGCAATTTCCAGTGCTACAGCGAAGAGCCGTTCTCTCCATGACATGCCCTACTACAGTGAAGCAGACCACCACAGGAGTCACGTGTTTCGATTTAAAGCACCGTACTGCATTGGTGTGGCTAAGGTCAGGGGGTCATTTGAATCAGGTCTGGTGAGTGATCATCATCAGTATGAGGTACTGTACCGGCTGTGGGGAGGCTTGCTGTTGTTACAGAAAGCCTCAGGCATTGTGTGAGTTCGATAGACCTTTTATTTTTTAGTTCAGCAATGCTAATCTGTGTTTACTGGGACAATGATCCAGCTCATCTGATGACAAAAGCATGCCCTCGGGAAAAAAAATTAATCAGCTCTCAACAGTTAAAAGAACTCCAAAGACAAACACTAACTTTCACTATATCATTCCTTTATTTAATTATTTTTCGCCCTACATCGGTTTTAGTAACTAAAGTCAGCCTTGGATTCTGAGAGGTAATTCTGAAATGTACAGCACATCAAAAAAAAAAAAATCATCTATAGATTGATGAGAAAACCGTTTAGAGGTCAGTTTTGAGGCAAACTGTGACGCTCTAAAACTTCTCCCACCATCTCTCACATCGTAGGTGTAGACTGAAGTGTTATAGAAACAAAAAACGATGCATTAATGTGTGACTCTATTGTACATGTTTACAGATATACAGGTATCTTGTCGTACACAGTGACATTTCAACGACTAGAGTTGTTCTACATTCTACACAGAAGACTAGGGGTTTTACACCAAGTTCAAAGAGTCCCATCAGTGTATTTTTGCAGCTTTGTGTTTTCTTCAAATCAACCCCAGAGTATGTTTTTATCAAATAGAGCTGGTACGATTGAATTGGGTTGTTTAAAAAAATCTTTTTTTTTTATCCACAAGTGAATAAACTTCATTGTTGTTTTTTTTTAAAGTCTAAAAAAAACCTGGAGGTACAGTTGGGAAAAGCAGGAGGTACAGATGGTTCCGCTTTGTTTTCAACTGACTTTTCTTTCCTTTCTTTGATTTCTGTGAAATCAGTACACAACATCCACATTCAGAACCACTTCGGGCAGGTATGTACCCCTTAGATCCTGCTCTTCATTCCTTTCTACAGAAAATGTACTTTGAAATCCTTTTGACGTGTATCATTAAGAGGTTGTATGGCGTCCAGGTAAAGACAGTCCAACAAAGTTGACTACGGTTGACAAAGTTTCACTAGTTGACTGGACCTGAAGAGTTTAGAGATTACTGTAGATCTTTTGTCTTTTTTTCATTAAAAAAGAAAATTAAAAACGCTCAAAATGATCAGTTAACAAGGCATACAAAATGTGGAAAAAGGGGAAATGAAAGATTGGACTGAGGTACCCTGAAGCCTGAGGTAGATCACAATACTGACATGCGCACTGTTCACATCCTGACCAAAGTTATCGATGGTTCACTTAACTGTTCTCCTATTTTTCAGGATTTTTGTTTATATTATTATTCATAGTCTAGTTTTCAAGAAAATAAACACTTCCCTTCAAAATAATATGGCAGTGTCCCACTGAGGAAGAAAAGAAAAGGACTTTGTTTTTCTTTTTGTTTCTTATCAATAGCTCTCATCACAAAATAGGAAAAAAATAGATTCATAAATATTACTCTCTCTTTTTATATATATATACACACACATGCGCACTCGCACACAAACGCACACACACGGAGGAAGCTGTGCGTATTGGCAATAACCTTGCGTCTGGAAGATGAAGCTGATGGGTGATGTCTAAAAGTTGACAAAATAAGGCAACAAGCTTCCATGGTCTCCACAGTAAAGGGACACCAGGAGGACCTGCGTGTCCAGCGCACTCGCAGAGCGGTCGGCTGGCTCGCCAAAAGAAAACAAAAAAGAAAAAGTTAAAAGAAAGAGCGAGGGTGAGAATGACAATCTGTGTGTCTGTGTCTGTGGCCCCGCCTGCTGGACACGGCAGGGGTGATTCTTCTAAAAGGCTGCATATCGTACATTCACAGCTGTCATTCCATTTTAGAAAGCTCCCTGACAAGAGAGGGTTAAAGCCAAACACGGCTGCGGTCACGTTTGCGGTTGTGTGTGTACCACAGGTCATACAGTGCCTCCCAGACCACCCTCTAACCCAACACTTTTTCCTCACTGCCACTTCACGCACCAAAAGTGAGCACCCTCCCTCAAAACAACGTCTACTTTCTTATGTTTGTGTCGGACATCATGACGTCCCAAATAAGGCCGAGTGTGTGGCGCTGCACATTCAAAACGACTGGTCACCTGTAAGCAAATTAACTTTGACCAAATCGTTTTTTTAAGATTTGCTCTGATCGTCCTTTATTAGACAATGTTTAGATTTCTTTTTTAAATATCAGGACAACAAGCATGAATGCTGTTATAGTTACTGTACAGCATGGAAGAATTACATCAGTTTAAAAATTCTTCTGATGCGTTTAACCTCTGTTGAGTGAAAGTGGCAGTTCAATGAGGGCTATGGGGGAAGAAACTGTTCCTTGACAACAAATATGTTTTTAACCTATTAAAAAAACACGCCAGATGAGAGAGAGTGATGAGAAATTAAAGCAGAAATAAGCAGAAAATAAAGAAATAAAAGAAAAAAAGAGTCGAAGCATCAGATATGATTGGTGAGAGACACTTAAAAAGGGACGTTATCTTTTGCGTTGGCACACACACAGGCTTGTTAAAAAGACCCATTCGCCATATTTTCTTACAAGTGTTTTTCTTTTGATTTCAGTGGCCTATACTGTGAACACACAAGGGGAATTGCCTTATGAGGCTGTCAGAGCACAATCAATCTCTGGAACAAGCACAAATATTAGAAACTAAACCAAGTTGTTCTGTCATTTTGATAGGAAAATAACAGTGCGTACTCTCAGTGTGTATCAATATACTTTTCTACTCTGTGTTAATACTGCTAAGGATATTTCATCTTTCAATCTGAATATCTCTAACTCATGTGAGAGTCCATTGTCCCTCGCGCTCGTTCTAACCTAAAATATTTATCACAATGCCTTGTATACGCTTGTGTTAATACATTTGCTTTATCAGTTTGTTAGGCCTATGTTAGTCCAACTAAAGAGATAACGTTATTCAGGGCGACATACTATTTCCTGTTTGGAACTGTGACGACAACAGTTCCAAAATTCTCTGCCATGTCCACGTTCCTTATAGATTTTTTTGGTCTTTTTTTTTGTTCTATTATATCAGTACGGTTTTTTCCCACTCTATCTGCTCTCACAGGGCTGGCAGTGCACACAATGCCCTCAGCCTTTGGCTCTTACTTGTTTCCCCCCTAGTGAAGTTCTTTGGTTTTGATCCTGGTGCTGCTGGTCTGCCCTGCATGTCCCCCTTGGCCGTGGCCTTTGTCTGGGTGGGTCTCTGTCCGTTTGGGAGGGCTACATTCATTGGCTGGCACCCGCCGGAGCCGCCCCGCTGGTCACTTGACGTGGTGCGGTGACACGGCGGTGCCCTGCTGGTGCTTCTGTTCCTGCTGTTTGACCTGCTGAATGATCTCCCGGATCTTCCTCTGTGCAGTCTGTGCGGAGAGACATCACATACAGGACGGGGTGTTAACTGATATGTAACAACACGTACCAGACTGACCTTGGAGATAGGCTTTTAATGAACAGATAACTGTCATGTTCCTATGAACTGCACAGCATCATTGGGGGTAAGTTGACTGTGTGGGTTTGTTTTTTCCTGCAGTTATCAGTATGTAAATTGTATTAATATATGCTTAAATTGTTTAAAGATAATAAGAACTAATAAACTAAAGTAGCAAAGAAAATGACTTCTAGCTGAATTTGAATCCTCATCCATTTACTACGATTCTGACAATGCACCATTCAAAAAATGCTTACAATTTACAACTGTGTATTGTACATGTTAAAGAAGATAATCTGCATTATTGCATAAACATTTCAGAAGACTCAATACAAAAAACTGATGTACCAAGTTAAGCCACCATATTTGACATCAGATCTCTAATCAGCCCAAATAACAAACACATCCTGTGTTCATTTACAGGATCTAAAACTTTGTTATGCGTACCTGGCTGGCAAAGAAATGACCGCTGATTTTCACAAAGACTTCATCGTTCTCGTCTGGGGTTTGGTCCCGCGGCACGATGACCTCAGCACTTGTAAGGTTCTGCAGCTCATTTACCTGGAAAAAAACCTCAAGAGATTTAGTATCTTGCTTTAATTCTCACTTAAAGCCTCACTGACTTACTCAGTAAACTGAAAAATACTGTTTGGTTAAACCAAGCAAACCAGGTGCTATGTATGGCTAATGTAGCTGAAGTTAATGCAATTGTTTTTTCTCCATCCTTGTCTATAATTCAGATCACTTCAAGCAACAACTCACCGTCTTTCCGCCTTTACCGATGACCCTGCCAGCTGCGGTTGAGGGAACCTTGATGTGCGTCTCCAGTTTGACCTCCTCCTTTGCTGAGAAGAAGTTCTCCTCTTTCAGCTTCCCAAATATCCGACCTTGGGCCTGGAATACAGAGGAGGGAATGAGACAAGGAGAGACTGGGAAATGGGGACACACAGTGATCCACTGCTGTTTACTGTAATACACAACAAAATGAATTAAGCATATCAAGTAGCAATTTTGCATACCCATACAGCATGTCATTGTGTGGTTACCTTAAACTGAGCCTCTGCATTTCCAGTAATAGTAACCATCCTCTCACCATCCATCCTACTATCAGGATTCTCAGCTGGAGCAATCTGGAACACACAACACACACACACAGGTTATGGAGATAAATAGAAAAGGTGTTTATTCAGTGCATGTAACCACTGAATTATCATTCAAGAAGTCTGCGTATTCCAACAAATAAATGAGACTATGGTATGAGAATTCATTGAGCATCTGTTCCACTTCTTCAGGCGGCTCGGAGAGGATTTTTTAAAAGCGTAACTCCTTTTTTGACCATTAATAACTAACAACCTGCCAGTGCGGACAAGCAAATTGTTAACTTCACCTTACTGCCCGATGTGAGCCTTCAAACAATGCGATGCATGCTGATCAGAGGTGGTTAGACAACCTTTTTTTACCACCCTTCAAATTGAAGTCAGCGCTCTATTGAGGCTGAAAAACCCACCTTGATAGAAGCTCCAGCGAAGTGGGCGAGTTGTTTGATGTGCTGGCCCTTCTTGCCGATCAAGGCCCCGACTGCCTGAGTTGGAATAAAGAGGTAGACAACCTCCTGTTCTGGAGTCTGTGGGGAAAAATAAGTCACACATAAAGATATATTTCACTCCACTATTACTCAACTTTACTGCTGAATGGGAGAGACATTTAAAAGCTACCAAACAGTCAAATCTGTTAAATTAACTTGTCAGATACTCGAAGAGATGCCTAAAAAAGAAGACACCTCATGCAAGTAAAGGTAAATTGAGCTCTCTTCAAGTCTTTTCTCATTGGGTAAACATCCCACCCTAGTTTGGTCTGAAAGGAATATTTCCTATTAGGGCCGATGGGTGCTCTTTGTTTTAGTTTTCTTAAAGGTCCCATGTCATGCTTTTCCGGTTATTCCCCGTCCCCTTGTGTGTTATGTAGCTTTTTATGCATGTAAACGGTCTGCAGAGTCACAAACCCTCAAAGTACACCCTGTAGCGAGTAAAACTCGAACACAGAAAAGACCTGTCTATGCTGCCCCAGAACGCCTCGTTGGAGATTTTTCTTTTTCCATTTTTTTCTTCCAAATGGACCCATTGGTCCAATCCGTGAAGCTCCTCCCACACACACACTCTCTCTAGGTGCTAGTGGAGCCTCCCCCCCCCCCCTTCCCGCGTCCATTCGCGATGTCTCGCAGACCCCACGCAGCAAGCAGGAAATTAACCCAGCTCACACTGTCCGCTCCTCGCAGCAGCGCCAACACGGCACCATTCTCATCGGTTTGTCATTACTGGTGTCATTTTCTGGTTGCTAACGCCATTGTAACACATACACACTGATGTTCCGCTCTAACGGTGGGGATTTCATCAGAACATAGTGGGCGAGCTGACCAATCAGAGCACAGTGGGCTCACAGGGAGGGGGGGAGGCAGGAGCTCCAACAAGCCATTTAGGACAGAGAGTGAATACATATACTATACAGAGATGCTGTATGAGAAACCAATGTGAGTTTGGAAAATTGCACAATATACATCTATTCTAGTAGACCTCAACAATGGAATTATGATCAGTAGAAATGGCCATGACATGGGACCTTTAAGCATGGCAACACTCATATACTCGAGGTTTATGAAATTATTTTCTTATGAGCCACAGGACAATTCTGCCCTTCCAAACATATTTTCGAAGGGCCTCCAACTGGTGTCTGGGAGATGGTACGCAAAAATGCCAGACTGTCTGTTCATCATAGACGTTGACCGAGAGGTTGTCATGGTTTCTTATTTAAGTATTTCCGTCCATTTGGTGTTGCTTCTTTTTCTTTTTCTTTATACTGTGGCAGCATGTATACCATAAGTAACTTCCTGAGGCTTTTCAAATATTTATTGTGCTCTCAACTTGCTCTCAAATCTTATAAATATTGTTTTAGCATCATAAAATAATAAGAAATTAGTTCTTAGGTCTCAAATCCACAGGGCATAATTGACTAAAGTGCAAAATATAAGAGAACATACTGAGTGCTGGTGGGTGATGGCACTTGCTGGAGGACCCCCGTACAGGCCACTGAGATGTGAAGAGTGACTCTGAAAGAGACAAGCAGACCAATCAGATGGCAAAAAAACACAACTTCACAGACACATGCACACACTCAACTCAAGCTTCTATTAGGGGGAATTTCAGGGGCATAAACTGCCAGTGAATCACTAACTTTCTAGACTATGAAGCACGCAAATACATTCTCGCACAATGTATCACACTACTGTGGCTCGACCTCGTCAGCCAATGAGTGGAGACTTTGTTTTACAGACATCCTGACTCATCTGTGCGGAAGATGGGGGAATTCTGGTTGTTTCAAACTGTATACAATATATTGCAAGAATACCTGAGTCAACACTGTTTTGTTTTCTTAAAAAGCACTTCAGGGGAAAACTGGTTAACCATGTGTTGGAAAAAAATTGCTTTATCAAGTCAAAACTAATCCCTGCAGGAGCTGAGCATTGCTTCACTGGGCGGGTAAAACAACAGCACAACAAATCATTACAAAACAATCATTTTAGATTCTTTTTTTCACCGCCTTTTATGGTTTTGTGAAATAAGAGCATACTCACTAAGAATGGGTTGTATCCTGCTGGAGCCATGTGGGGCACTGCACAGCGGGGTCCGGCAGCAGGGGGTAGCATCGGCAGGCCAGAGGAGAAGATGCCCAGAGCGTTCAGGTTCAAGCCTGGGATCAGGTTGGCCTGTTGCTGGGCAGAACAAGAGAGGAAGATTTTTGCTTAAAGAAAAAAACTACAAAAAATATATACATTAGGCTTTAAATGGGTCTCATCCTTTCATCTTGTATTTTATTTTTAAACCAATTTTCACTGATGTGTTTAAAACATTTTTCTTTAAAAGGAGCAGATCAGATCAAACAGGTTTTAACTTGGACTTGTATGTCTCCAGACAGTAGGGTTATGTTCCCTGCTGCAACAAGAGTCATACTGATACATTTTACAGTAACTCAAGAAGATCTGTCTCCAGTAAGAAAACCTTAAAAAGAAAACTACCTCTAATAGAGTGGCGAAGTCCCTCCATGGGACCTCGAAACAATTATGTATTGAAGTCAATGGAGAGAGAAAGATTATCTTTCGATCCCGTTGGAATTGTGCCACGTATTACACATATGATGTTTGTCAATTTAAAAGATAATTTAGCAAGTCAAAAAAAAACGATTTGTCGTAAAACTGTGAAGTAACACATTTGTTTGTGTGAAACACTCAATAGAGGCTTCTCAATACTCAAATGTCCCCTCCTCGACTCCTCGGTCCTCCGGTAGTGACCCAGAAATGAATTTTGAAGGACTTCTCATTTCTCTAAATGCACTTCGAGGACCGAGCATCGAGCAGGCTCTCTGGAGGAGCTATAACCGAGGATACACTGATGGGTCCTCCACGGCTCCTCCGCGGATGCATTTCCGGGAACGGTGGAGGCGTGACGCACGGCCGGACTTATCTCAGCCAATGACAGCTCTGCATGCATCCCCTGGATATTATTTTAGAAACTGCTTTCATCGCGACCCAATGTTTACAGTGAGAACAGCTGTGAGGTCCGTGCAGAAAGCAGAGCAGTGTGTATAATATATATCACTCAGTATAACAGGCCTACTCTCTTTATTTGCTGTAGTTTAGTAGATAACTACAAACAAAGAGTCGATATTTTTCTAAAACCATTTAGTGCTTCACATAATAAAATACACAACGGCTGTAGCCTATTATATGCTTTAGGAGCTGTAGGTGCGTGTGGTAGGCTACAGTGTGTAGGTGTGTGTGTTGTACAGTGTGTAGGTGTGTGACAGACAGGTCCCAGTTGGTTTGGTGTCCTCTGTTTACTTTTAATACTTGTAAATAAAACTTTTGGCCCGTAATTTATTTCCCTCATTGTAGCGACCAGGGGGGGGGGGGGTATCCAGTCTCTGATAGTGTTACGTTATTATGAGAGTGCTCTGTTTGATTCTGAAATGGTATATATTTATATATATATATATATATGTGTGTGTGTGTGTGTGTGTGTGTGTGTGTGTGTGTGTGTGTGTGTGTGTGTGTGTGTGTGTGTGTGTGTGTGTGTGTGTGTGTGTGTGTGTGTGTGTGTGTGTGTGTGTGTGTGTGTGTGTGTGTGTGTCCGCATCTGTAGCCTGTTATTGTCTCATTATACCGCACTGTGAATTAATTAAAAGTAAATATATAAGTCGTCATGAACACATCTGTCCATCAGACAGAGGGCTGCTGTGCCCCCTGTCATCATTAATGGACGTCTCTTTAAAATGACCGCTCAGAGGAGAGGAGTTCTCATTTCTCTAACCGCCTGCTGCTTCCTCTCCTCTCTCCTCGGCTCCCCTCCTCGACTCCTCCATTCGCATCTCCTGTGGGCGGGACTAAGTCTCGAGGATAGGTCTCGAGGATAGGAGTCGAGGAGGGGAGTCGAGGAGGGGAGTTAGAGAAATGAGAAAGGGCCCAGGTCCTTTCATCAGACGGAAAGCGAAAGAACGAGCAAGACCCATTGCTGGTATGATAACAACCTGGTACTAAGCACACAGGCATCTTGTTAAAGTTATCTTATCTATACACACACACATATATATTATATATAGATTCTATCTATATGCCGCTGATCTTAGCTATCTCGTAGTGGAGGAAAACAATGGTGACATCACTTACGCGACTCTGGGATTTGTAGTCTTTCTAGTTGCGTATTTTTCATAGTCTTATATTTCAACAGTTTTACGACAAACTGTGACTTTTTTTACATGGAAATAATGTTTTAAGATTGACAAACATCATATGTGTAATTCATGGCACAATTCAAACGGGATCGAAAGATAAGTTTTCTCTCTCCATTGACTTCAATACATTATTTTTCCGAAAATCGGTCCCATGGACCGGAAGTGGATGGGCGTGACTTCGCCACTCTATAATAGATAAACATGACATGTTTTGCAAATAATTGTTATACATTAAGTTGTGCATACCATGAACGGAACAAATAATAATTAAATTAAATAAAGAGAAAAAGGAGGATGAATGCCAATTATTTCTTTAAAATAAGTCAAAAGTAAGTTTAATTGATAAATAAACATCAATAATTTCCCAAATGTTTTTTGATTACCAAAAGGGTCCTCCCAAGGTCAATCTGACACAGGAATGAACCTGACTGTTGTTTAGGATGTGTTATATATCCATAGCAGTTAGCAATAATCCAGCAATCTTTAAACTCAAATATAAGTATGTTGGTTATTTTTGATTGTTGACTGATACTAATTTAATATATTCGGGTTTGAATTGTTGGTTGAAAAAAACAAGCCCTCTGAAACAGTCAACATGTGCGCTTCTAAACAGTACAGGCATATTTTTACAATTGTATCAGCTTTGAGCAAATAAATGTTAGAATATAGTGGCATTACATCGCATTACAAGTGTTACTTTTATCTGTGTACTTTGTTTCTGCCCAGTAAACAATATGCATCATTTTAAGAATACATTTATGGATGGAGAAAATGTTCCTACTTCTCAAGCTGAATAAACACTTTAGAGACCAACAGGAAGGCGATAAACGGGGATGTTTGCTGTTTTGATGGCACGACAAAAAATGCAGCCCTCAGGGTTTCATGTCCGTGCAGAGGCACACGGCCTTCTTTCACTTCCTTTTTCCCAGAAAGCTTCATGTAATATCCACAGTGTCACGCTAGATGGCCCTCACCGCTAACTGTAGAGTCGGCACTCAGCTGCCAGCACTGCTCTCACCAGCCTGTACTATTTAATCGCATGCGATGAGGTACTTCTTGATGATTATTTCTTCACCAATATTTAGGTGATAAAAATTAACAACATGGGCAGCTCATGTGAAAGCAGCTAAGATACTGCTGCTCATCATAGAGAGCATCATCACACATCTCTGTATTATAGGGAGTGTGCAGCCTGTGATATCATCTTCACTATCTCTCTTCCTCTGAGGTCAACCTCTCTCGCTGGCTCTGCCCCGTTGATGTCATCCAGGCAGTGTGAAAGAGGAGCTGGGTGAGAGAGCAGCCTACAGATATCAGATAGATGCTGGGAAATGCAGTGTGTTACAGCGGGAACACAGACACACACAGCGGGGAAGTGAGCGTGAGTCAGAGGCTCTATGGAACAGGCACACTCACACACATGTTTGTTAACATGCTGTGCTCAAACACTCACTGATGAGCTATTCAGCAACTGTTTACTGTTATCCATCTACCAAGCACACAACAAAGGGTATTACTAATGCTGGTGGTAACATGCACTGAATGGAAAGCGATATCATCCTACAGTATATCATCACTCCCTCTTCACCTGTCAGTCTGTGTGAGTCAACCTGAGATCATAACCACACACACACACACACACACACACACACACACACACACACACACACACACACACACACACACACACACACACACACACCACACACACACACACACACACACACACACACACACACACACACACACACACACACACACACACACACACACACACACACACACACACACACACACACACACACACACACACACACACACACACACACACACACACACACACACACACACACACACACACACACACACACACACACACACACACACACACACACACACACACACACACACACACACACACACACACACACACACACACACACAGATCGTAGAAGAGGTCTACAGATGGTAACCTTAAGGCTCGGCTTACGTTCATAGCAGCAATGTCGTTCTCGGAGGCTTCTATCAGTTTCTTCAGGATCTCCACCTGGGCTTTACAACAATCATCCAAGGTGCCCTTCACCGTGACGATCCTCTCTAGGTTGTGAATGGTTAAGTCGTGTAACCTGCAGGGGAGATCACACACACATAAATTAGTATATGCAAATATCAGAAAGTGGATATGACTGAGTTAAAGTAGTAGTAGGAGTAATATTTGAACTACCGGTAAACCCCCAAAGAAATACAAACTAACTAGCATTTTATCAGGGGTTATCCACAGGTTGCCAAAATAAGTTTGTATTCAAGTCTATGACAAAATAATCTTCACACTTGAGTCCATTAGTTTATAACATTTCAACATTTCACAATTCAATGGCTGGAGGACTTTCTCAACCGTTTAAGTCTGGAAGAAGCTGCCTCCTTTTATATTTTGATAGGGTAGAATAAATAACAGGTTTTGGGTAACAATAAGGTAATTCCTTGACATAAACCATCTCGGCTGCTCTCCTTTATAAAAAAGAAACCCCACATAAAACAAAAAATGTGAGACTAATAAAGAGAAAACATTTAGAAGAGGGGGAAAAAAGAAAAGAAAATAGTAATAATGAAAGTATATTTGTGTTACTGAGTAAATCATGTACTGGTACTAGACCATGGGCAGCATGCATAAAATAAAATTTACATTGTAACCCCCCCTTTCCCTTATGTTATTGTTGTGTTTTTTAGGTGTGAGAGAACTGTCTTTGTATAGTATAGCTGCCTTTCTTGTTATTTATGTCTTTGAAAATACACAATAAATTCTAAATGATAAAAAATAAAGACCTTTATAAAAATGATCTTAATGATATTGTGTTCTCAATCGTCTTCTTCAAGTCTTCGTTGACACAGCATGATGTCAGATTATGCTCCGAAAAACACTGGGTCCTGCACTTCCCATAATGCAACTCAAAAGGGTTTCAATGTGGCCAATTCACATCATCATCATCATCATCACCACCATCATCATTGCATTTAGAATGATATGACCTTCCCTGTCATAATAAATCATTTGAACACAATTTACACATCAGAAACTTGCAATTTTCTTTTCCAAAGTGAGAGAAACCAGATGACGTCCTGATGAGTGAACTCATCTCTATGTTTACAATCGCTGCAGTGTTAATTTTCAAACTAGTTTGTCCTTGCTTAATATTATTGCAGAAAAAAAACGTTGTACAAGCAGCAATAGTGCCAAAACACTGCAGCCAAAATATTACTCAATTTGTCTAAAATGAACCACAGAAGGTTTTGGATTTAAACTCTTTAGCCCTAACAACTGCATCGATTGATGAATGAATCATATGAGCGATCGTGGACATTTAGATATTCTATCACAAGATGTACCGTTTGCCTCTTTAAAACAAGGTCTCTCTTCTTCTCTCTTCATCTCTCTCATCTCCGTCTCTTTCTCAAGGCTCATTACGTCCACACAGCTCACAGAGACCGAGCGATTCATTAGCCCTAAATGATCAAAGGTTGGCGAGCATGGCCTGCTCAATGGGGGGTAATCACCGCCTTTAATATCATGTACTGGAGTAAAGGAGCTATAAGCAACTCCCTAACAACTCAGATAAGTAAAACCACATGTAGAGCGACTAATGGGAACGGTTGTAGAAAGGTATGGCTCTAGTCTAAGAAGTAAAATCCCAGCAGGTTTTGCGTTTTGGTTCAATTAATAATAGTCCAAAGTGCTCACAAGTAGTTAAATATCCAGTGTGTGATTTCCTGAAGGTGCTAGATTGACGTGGGCGCCAGTGACAGAGGAGAACGGGTGCAACAGGAGAGGTGGCTTACGAGGAGATGGTTATCTTGGTCCCTGTGTCCTCCTCGATCTTCTTCAGGTTTCGACCCTCCTTCCCAATCAGCCGCCCTACGAGGCTGTTGTGGGCGAGGATCTTCAGAGGGATGTCCTCCGTCCTACACACACAAACGCAAACACTCAGGTTAGAGAGAGATAAGAGAAGATACGTTTCCCTGAGTGTCACAAATGTGGTGTGAGGATGTGTGAACATACATGTAAGACAATATATTCAATGATGCGTGTAACATCGCTATATAAAAAAATAGCCAGATTTTTACAGGGAAGAAGATCAGTTCTAAACTCATTTTCTTGAAGAGATTTGGTCCACATGAACTCAGACGTTTCCTGCTGCAAGAACTGTTTAGCATAGTTATAGTAAACAAGGACATCAGCAACAACAACAGCTCAGAAAATACTCCTGGTAATAGAAGGGGAAGAGTAAATCAGAGTATAAACAAACGAGATCAAACGTGCTGGAGTCCCTCAGTGTATAAAACGTAAAATAGCAGATTTTCTACCGGAGTTTCACATTAGTTGACCAGTTTTATTTGCTTTATATTAGTTTTTTTAATGTTCATCATAATATAAATTCCTAATGATTTCCTTGTTTTTAAGCTAGGATGTTCCTCAGGGGGAACAATACAGTTTGTCAGTAGTTATAGTATAGTAGAAGTGTGTTACACTTCCTATTACATTTTTCTAAGGAACTGTTTAGCATCACCTCTTATAGTTAGCACACAGCAGAAGGTATAAATAATAATGTTGCTTTTCAAATACAAAATTAAAAGACTAATATGATCATACAGAAAGCTTGACATTGAGACATGATGCACTTATCATCTTTCGTGTCACAGTGGACATTTGGTATTTTTCCACTTGCTTTTGAGGTAGATGGATACAAAAAAATATTCAGGACAAAAACATAATTTGTGTCCGCTGTGTATTTTTCAGTGAAGTAGAGAGTAAATTGAAATGTATTTTGTGCCGTAAAAATGGATGACTTCATTGAGTTAATTTTCCATTTTATGGCTCCACAAAACCCTGAATTATTCTAGTGCACAGATGGAAAAAATAATGGTTATTTTATTTTGATGTTAGAGTCTCTTATTATGTCTCATTCTGATCACTTTTTTGACATTTTTCTCTCCTTACGCTCAGTAAAATTACAGGGTGTGGTAGGACTGAGGTGACATGTTAATTTATGAAGGAGTGGCACCCAGGCAGCGACAGGTGGAGGCTATTTTGAGAGATGTACTGATTTCACAGATAGGATAAATATTGATCTTAGAGTGAAATTCTCGAGGTGGATAAGGCAGACTGATTTATTGTTACTTCATTACGTCACATCAATATGGCTAAGCAACTAACATAACACAGGAACAAGAGTTTGTTGTCTGTTGCCTTCCAAGAGTTTCTTTTAATTTAAAGAAAAATATTGGTGGCATTTAGAGCTACAGCCCACTCACTAATGCAGGCTGTTGTCGTTCAGTTAAAAAAAACATTTACCTATTTCTTCATTTTCATACTTTAATGAATAGTTAAACATTTGAGGAAATATACTTATTTGCTTCCTTGCAGAGAGAAGATTAGAAAATCGATATCTCTGTGAAATAACTATGAGGCAACAGCTAGAAAAATCTATTTATGCTCAAGAGCCATAATCATCCCTCTCGACATCCTGAACCATTCTCCGGCTCTACGGGAGACCACACTGACTGAAAACATTAGGGACAAGAACAAAACAACAAAGTAAACAGTCTTTGACAAAACCAATTGAAGTGTCATGTCATCTAGGATGTATCTTGCAAGTCTGTGGGAAATGTTTTATATTTAAATGAAGCAAAACTATTTTTCTGTATCCAGCAATGAAGAATCTAGCCCTTATAATTCAAGCAACGCTTACTGAGTGGACGCACCCCATCGACAAACAACACACTTTACAAATAAATACAAATACAAGCTGGGCATTGACACTCAGATCCAGCAGAGCTCAAAGAGTTTAAAGGTGCAGTGTCTTGTTAAAAGTGTCAAGCTCAATTAGACAAGTTGGCCTTGTTTCTTAAATGCTAAGCTGCGGTCACGTGTTTTCCTATGCGAGTGTGTCGTGTGCACTGTGTTAGTGGTCCAAGCGAGAGAATGCACAGTGAGATTAAAAGGTGTGCAGGCAGGTTAAAGGATAAGATTACAGGCCCGCAGATATTGTGGCTTATCTCCCTGTTGGAGTGTATACCTGCCCTGCATAAACAACATCCAAGTGCGTGTATGCATGTTTGTGCATGTCAAGGTGCAGACTCACGTCTTGGTCTCGTTGGCCTCCTTCTGCATGATGTCTAGGATCATGCGACAGGCGGCGGAGCAGCCTTCGGGAGTTGAGTGGATGGTAATGGGCTTTTCTGCTGCCCCTGCATTTTCCTTCCGATGAATGTCCACCCTGAGAGAGGGAGAGACGGACAGAGAGATAAACACAAAGTAGAGAAGGACAAAGAAGTATAAAGTCATAATAACATTTGTCTTGTTGTGCATTACGGACTGAAAGCACACAAATAAAATAATGGTACTTAAAAGAAGACAGCCTTTTAAGATGTTTAGAAGTAAATGTTACAATGGGATGTTGTGTATACAAAAATATTTATATCTCACAGTAAACCCTCCATGAAAAACCTGAGCTTCTCCTTTTCAAAATTGTACAACTTAAAGCATTTACTGTGTGCTATCTTGCATTATATCGCAGACAACTGGTCTTAACAATGCAAGCCTGGGCACAGTGCCACATTGTCTACATTATTATGTCATGTCTACATAACAAAATTAGAGTGTAGCTAAGAAAACAGGAAAGACAAACACAGCAGGAACCAGAGAGGACTACCAGAGTCTGCTCACTTAGACTGGGTCTGTTTGGTGATGTTCTTGATGGTGAGGCCCTCCTTGCCAATGATGGCTCCGACAAACTGAGAAAGCGCGAGCATGCGCAGGGGGAAGTCGTGTTGTCTGGTGCGGGGAGAGCCATAGTCTCCTGAGGGCCCGGGCTGAGAGCCACCCTCCCGGGAGGACCGCCCCCCACGCCGCGTGCGGGGAGCCTGGTCGGGCGGAGCAGCATCCATGTCCACGATATATGACACTTTGAAGGAGTAGTCTTCGAACTGGTGCCCTGTTAACTTCTCAATGGCTCTGTGGGGAGGAACAGGAGGTGGAGGCGAAACAAGTCAAGTATTATATTACAGTAAATGGGTTCAGTGGAATTCCTTATGTGAGATTTCATTTAGAGATGTCTGCTGAGTCTCAGCTGGTTTAACCTCAATTTAGCCTTTTCAAAAAGCTCAGTTTATTGGTAAGAAAGATGTCCGAGTGTGGGAAATGCAGAGGGAAATGTACAGCAGTGGCTCAGTCAGAAGGGGCTTGGACTGTGAGCCGTAGGGTCGCCGGTTCAAGTCCCCGACCAGACCAAAATATGTGTGGACTGCTACTTGGAGAGGTCCCAGTTCACCTCCTGCCCTGCCGTGGTGCCCTTGAGCAAGGCACCGGACACCCCCCTTCCCCCCTCACTCCCATTGGTCCCCGGGCGCTGTACAATAGCTGCCCACTGCTCCTAGTAGTAGACTCCTGGTACTAGGATGGGTTAAAAGCAGAGAACACATTTCACTGTGTGTGCTGTGTGCTCTGCATGTGTGACCATTAAAGAGGGTTTCATCCCTCCCAATTATATTCTATCCTATTGTACAATTAGCAAACATGTGTATTAATGCTTTTTTCTGACAAAAATAGTAACTTTCTTGGATGTGACCATGTTTAATTACACATGTGTACAATTGGAAGTTTGCCAAGGAGGGTATTCCAGTTCCTTACTCTTTTAATCCTTGCAGTACATAAATAGTGGGTGAACTGCTGCTTGTGTTGCTGTTGGAGTGCATACTTGTAGGTAGAAAAAACAGAACTTAATAACTTCAGAGTCATTATTCATGCTGCTTACTCTTTAGCTTCCTCCTTGGTTGCGTATGTAACATTCACCACTGCTGTTTCTGTGTCAGTATTCACTGTGAAAGAAGACAGAAAGACACAAAAAGCAAACATGAGATAAAGTAAATAAATGTAAATAGTTTTGTTGCTGCTGTAGGTGAGTTAGACATGCATCCAGGTTTCTGCGGTGACCCAAAGAGCCACTTGTCTGAGTGAATCCATTACAGCCATCCCCACACGCTGGCCTCCCTCCAGGCTGCGCTGCTGCCTCTACAGACAGCAGCGGCTAAACACAATAGCCCCTCTGCCACTTGCACAATAACAGATTTAACGTTGACATGACAGCCTAAACGAAGCAAGTAATCTGTGATAATGCAGTGCAGATTTGTTGTCCTGCACAGCTGCTCAGAGCAGAGATATCTCTGCCACAGCGACAGGTTTGATTCCCGCTGGGACCCCACATGTTTTGAAAGACTGAACTATGCACTGATATTGATGTCTTTGCTTGTGCTGACTGACAACCAAAGCTGGCTGAAAAAACATCCACAGCAGATGCAAAATAAATAGTAAAACTAATGTTTTAAAATGGGCTTATTTTTAGTGTTGGAAACATATATAGATATCAGATCAGGTCTCTGAGAACAAAGACGTCTAAATCTGCAGACAGCAGGTTTGGAAGAGTTAAACCCAGAGAGAGTGCCCAGCTGGATTAGACAGGGGGAGTGGGCAAGGTCTGGCACGGTGCCCGTCACTCACAGCCAGCTCTGCCCCGCCCGCTGCCCCGCCCGCTGCCACGCTCCGCCACGCGCAGCCGTCACCATGCCACACAAGAACATGGGACGCCTCCAAAACCCTCACCTCGTGACAAGAGCACGCGGCAGAGAGCAGAGGGAAACTGACAGGCAGACAGGAAGTTGGACAGAGACAAAGAAAGCGAATAAGGATCACACACTGCTACTGTGCAACTCTGATGTTCGAGAGCCAGACTGAAGCAGAAAGAAGAGGAGGAAACGCTGCGCTGGGGATGAAATGGGAAGCGTCTGGGAAACTCTGAGTGGAGTAAGTTCTCTTTTAGCACCTGTCATGACTACAGTGGGTGGTAGTTGGCTGCTTTGACGCACAGAGTGTAATTATTTTTGTGTGTGTTTGTTTGTCCCTGTGTGTGCACATTTACTACTTGTGTGTGTAGACGGCGAAACATTAGTCGGGCTGAGTAGCCTGCGCACACACATAAACACACACATACTCCATCAGACAAAAGCCTCACCACAGGCGCCTTCAGTGTCCTCCCTCATTACCACAGTGCACCTCCCCAAAACAGACACACAAGCACGTACAGGCATTAACACACACACACGCACGCGCATGCACACACACACACACACACACACACACACATTACTACTGTAAGTCTGCCATGTCTGCCATGTCTGCCCACTTCAATCCATACTCTGAGGCCCAGGGGAGCTGTGGAAATACACAGTACTTATTATACAGGCGGCACATCATTCTACTCTCCCTGGGTCAGACTTATAAGACACACATGCGCTCAGACAGACAAAAAGATAAACGCTGATTTTTATGCAAAGATGGGTTATGTTTAGATAATGGGTGTGTGGGATGATGGTGACGAGGAAGTCACAAAGGGAGACTTGACTCACTGGGAGGTCTGTGTGTGTGTGTGTGTGTGTGTGTGTGTGTGTGTGTGTGTGTGTGTGTGTGTGTGTGTGTGTGTGTGTGTGTGTGTGTGTGTGTGTGTGTGTGTGTGTGTGTGTGTGTGTGTGTGTGTGTGTGTGTGTGTGTGTGTGTGTGTGGCTAAACAGACACATGTGCATTAAACACTTCGATCCAGATGATGTGCCAAAAAAACAGGGAAGGGAAGAGTTCCTTACCTTGTTCCACATTTTCTACAGTACCATACTGAGCTAGCAGGCCATCCAAAACCTGAGGGAGAAGTGAAAGCAGGTCAACAACACAACTACAGCCACTGTAGTGCAACAACACACATGGATTCTCACACACACACACACACACACACACACACACACACACACACACACACACACACACACACACACACACACACACACACACACACACACACACACACACACACACACACACACACCACACACACACACACACACACACACACACACACACACACACACACACACACACACACACACACACACACACACACACACACACACACACACACACACACACACACACACACACACACACACACACTACACACACACACACACACACACACACACACACACACACACACACACACACACACACACACACACACACACAGCTCCCGGTGCTTATCTGGGCCAATCGGAGCATACTACTAAGTTTACTGCTTATAAGTTAGATGTACAGATGTTTCACCCCTTTATATAACCCTATATGTATATATATATATATATATATATATATATATATATATCCATACCAACACATTGATTTGAGTAATTGATTATATTATTATATTCAATCTACCAGTTTGCTTAAAAAATAAGGGAACAACTCTGATTGGGCAATGTTATAAATAATTTGTCAAACAAACAGACAGAAAGTTGCCTTCCATTAATGTCTGAGAAGTTTTGTGAGTTTTCAAGGAAGCGTGTAGTAGACAACCTGTATTGAAAGCAGTCACCCTGAGAGATGGCATGACGACAGAGACACTCACACAGAAAAACAAGACACTCAGACCCTAGCGAGATTACTGACAGATGTTCAGGCACAAAGTGTCACTCAGACAGTAACAAAAAAGTACATAAAAGCACACATGCACACAAATACTGAAGTCTACAGAGAAATACAGTAAAAAGGGAGTTGAGTCACAGTCTGGAAACTAGTTTATGTACTACCTGGAGCTACAACTGGGCAAACACACACACGCACACACACACACACACACACACGCACACACACACACACACACACACACACACACACACACACACACACACAGACAGACAAAGGACTGACCTCCCACTGTAGATCAGGGGGAATGTTCCGGATCTGGATCTTCCGACTCCTGCAGAGATGAGAGACACAGACGGAGTGGATTTAACAGACCTGAACCACACACTCACACACTTGAGAGTTTACAGTCATCTGTTGTGTGTACAGAAAATCTAAACGTTACACATGAAATATACAATATACACAGTTGAGAAGCAGAGACGTTTAGTGGGAAGAAATGCAGAGTCATAGCCGTACTGTGTGAAATCGTTCAGTGTAATCTTAACTCTTAAACATCTACAACTCTTTAGACAGTTTCATAAAGCACTGTTGTAGCGCTGCTGAGGCAAATGTAGGTGAAGACATTTATTAGACAGCAGCCGGCGCTTCTCAGTAACACCCTCCTACTGGTGCTATTCTTACTACTCACTACAGGACGTGGAAGTGACATAAAGGACGAGAAAAAGAAAGTGTCTGTAATAAGACAACAAGAATGATGGAACATAACTTGATAAAAATGACTATCGGAAAAAGAAACACAGCAAATACTATGAGTTATTGCACATTTCATATTTAAAATCAACAAAGTGATTTTTATTTGAGATGAATCCCAGGAATAGTAGAAATGTTTTTCACCAGGTAGGTGAAAAGTAGAAGTCACAGATGAATTAATTTCATCAATAAAAATAAATTGACCTAGAAAACTTGTGCTGAAATTCTACATGACTTAAGCATAGGCGGATTTTGAGGGGGGGCAGGGGGGGCATTGCCCCCCCTAGTGGCTGAAATATGTTACAGCATTACCACGTCTAAAACTGTTCCAATACAAATATTTCGTCTATCAATATTTTAATAGATGTAATAAAATGATTGTTACAATACAAATCTAAATAATATCATGTTTTGTTTGAAATCATTTCATTTTTGAGCAGTCGCATGTTGTGACGTGTGTGTGTGTGTGACGTGTGAGGTTAAGGACACATTTCCCTCGCTTTTTTTTGCATACAAGTGATTCAGCTATTGTATTACAAGAATTAGCAGTAATGGATATTCGGCGATTACCTAACCCGAAAGACTGTTAAAAAGGACAGCTATCCAAATCTATACAAGATGCTCGTTGGCACTGACTCTACCACCTCTGAGAGAAGTTTTTCTGCAATGAGGAGAATTCGGAACTGGCTGCAGTCAACGATGGGAGGAACAAGATTTTCCTCACTTGCGGTTCTTCACATTGAGGATGACATAACCACACAGCTGTCACCTGAGGGTATAGTGGAGTCGACATATATGCGGAACGTAAAAAAAGGCGTCTACTTCTGCACTAAGGTAGGACACTGGTTAATAATATTGTAGCGTGTTCAAGTAACCAAGGGATATAGTATCAAATAAGATGTGCACAGTTATGATAAGTTTTACAGTTATGTAATGCACTGTTGTTGGGGGGAGAGACCACCCCTTCCATATGAGCATGAGGCATGCATGACGGGACGAGTTATGTTCGTATGTGGAAAAGTCATACAGTGCGGTGAATGCTGGCTTTATTGCTACTGTATCCGTAGCACCCCACGCAATAGTTAGGACTGTGTACTGATGTCAGTAAAAAAGGTTTGCCCCCCCAAGCGCAAATGTCAAACTCCGCCTATGGACTTAAGATGAGGTCACTCCAAATAATCATTTGTCATTAAGAAAGAAAGAAATCCTGTTTCAACAAATAAACAAGATTTCAATGTATTCCTTGAAAAATTACTCTATATATATATATATATATATATATATATATAGAGCTTCCACACAGACTTCCACTCTGCCTGCAGCGAGCGTGTCACTGCAAACAGCACAGCCACACAAACCGCCCGCTGACCACAAGCTGTTAACAACTACATTAACGTGAGAGAGTCCTGCTCCGCAATGAGAGCTGCTGATTTAAAAAGCAGAGAGACTGGTGAGCAAAAAGCCGCACCGCTTAACAACCGTATCCCAAAAAAAATAATTTAAGGACAATTATGGGGCATTACAGGAGCGAGAGTGGAAGACTGAGGTACAGAAATTAAGTGGAGGAGGCAAGCTAATAAAAAGCAATAACAAGAGGTGGATCCAAGTTCAGGAGGATGGGGGGAAAAGCCACACACACACAGCTCATTCTTGCCACCAAAATGTCTTCGTCTAATTTTTGCAACTTTTGCAATTTTTCACAAATAAAGACGCAGGTCAGAATTTCCTGTCAGCAGCGAGGAGAGGACGAGAGGACCGAGCCCACAGCTGGACATGAATGAAAGACTCTTTCTGATTGTGCTGCTGGATTGAAAAAAAAAGAAGAGGAGAAACACAGCATCACAGATTTAGGACCCTCCTCTTCTCTCCTCTACTCATCGATTCACCCATCTCAACTTTAATAAATGAGTAGACTACTAGTACTGATTATTAGGCAAGCAAACCAAAAACAAAAACCTCTTATACAAACATTTGAAAATGTTTTAAATCCGACACCAACTAAAATGTTCCAGGGCAAATTATTTTCTAAATAAAATAACACAACATAACTCTTCTTCTACAGAAGCAAACAAACAGACAGCAAGCCCAGAAAACAGAAACTCTCAATTCCCAGCAAGTCCTACCACAAGGTGGCCTGCAACCTTTCTGTCGCTGACGGTGAGCCTCGATGAAAGATCTCTCTTGGCAACCGTTATCCAAACAAGGGTAAACCGATAAAAAAAACTGCTTGTAGCACCAAAATACATCACCTTTTTAAACGTAGTAAACAACCTCCTGCTGTCCAAAAGCAGCCAATAGCTGAAACTTGTTTTAGGCCAACTCCAAACCTCAAAACAGCCCCAAACGCTGGCATCCCCGAGCAGCCCAAAATGGAAACTAAAAGCTCCTTTCATTCAGCGCAGTCTGCTTCAAAAGCCCGTGGAGTCTCAGGGCCCGGCTCTCTATTGTGTTCCTGCTAATTGATTTGCCATCTGTAACCTTGATGTAATGTTAGGCTAGATGATGCTGTCCTCTGTGCTCTTTAAAGTTAACAAGCTCGCTGTCAGCTGAGCGACCTCCTGCATGACAGATATTAACTTTAGGGTTTCTATATCAATGTTGTCCCACTATCTTTACATCGGTAAGACTTCTTCATCTTCTCTGTAGCTCTGGCCCTACATGTTTTAAAGGCCACTTGCTTGTCTGTCATCCTGAAATATGCAGGGGCAGCTCCCTCAATGGACATCCCTCGGAAAAAGTGACAGTGTCTCCCGACAGTTCTTCAAAGTCTCATTTTCAACATGCCTGTGGCCGCTGGCTAACCATAAGATCGCTGCTTACTGACGCTCTGTCTGTCTACAGGGTTGGGAGAGGCCCTCGCTACATGTCACCCGACAACATCTACAATTGTCTGTCTGCAGTGTTTATTACAAGCACGAGGCATTAACTGTATGTCTTTTTTATTCTATTATATGTGTTGCTGTTTTAATCATTTTGTATTCTATTATATCTCGTTTTATCTCCACTGTAAAGCGTCTTTGAGAACCTGAAAAAGCGCTTGGAAATTAAATGTATTATTATTATTATTATGTCCCTAGGTTATATAGTCCCTCTAAAATCGGGTAAAAACCCAGTAGGTCTCTGCTAATTTCTGTTTGTTTGCATTCAAGGTGAACCCAGCGCCCTTTCTCAATGAGCTGCAGAGATACAGACTGAAGTCAACGGTTACTTAATGTTTGTTGAATGTGACCGAGCTGTCTGCTCTCGGTTTGGAGCGGCCTGCCAGGAGAGAGAAAAAAGAAGAAACCCTCTCAATTTCGGCCTTTAAATATCTGAGGGTGGCCATGTTCATTTGAAAAGCTAATATTTACTGCAGCCACGCCACCTGCATGAGGTAAGAAACCGTGTCTGCTAACACGCGTGCAAACTAACACACACACACACACACACGCATGCAGAGCCGTCGGAGGAATTTTAACCTCTGAGGGGGGAGAAAGAGGGTATTCATCCCTCGCCAGGAGTCTTCCTAAGGCTCTGAGGGCAACCATACAATATAAAAAAAAAAGTCTAACCTTTTTGAATTGTTTTTTTATTCCTTGTGATTTGCATGTACCTTTTCATCAACATTCAAGAAATTTAACAAAAGAGGCCGAGCTGGCGTACTGAGATTAATTCAAAACGTTAAGGAAATAAGGAAGAAACAATCAATGAATTAGTTGATGGACAGAACAAGATTCATTGTTGAGGTCCAAGTTCTAGACAAAAGTGTTGGTTGGAATTAAGAAAACATTGTTGCATTGGGCTCTAGGTTATTTTTCACTTTCAACAAATAAAGAACATAAACAAGCAAAATAATCAGTGAAATATGACTTAAAATAATTGTGAGTTCTTGTTTAATGTTTTAAAGCGTTGCTTTTTAAAGTGTACTAAATGAAAAGTGCAGAATCATTAGCAGCAGATTAAATATGGTACTTAAATTATGTGCCGAGTAAAGTTTAGCCCAACTATGTGATGACACCAGTGCTAGCTTCTTTCACTGAAGAAGACCATGACTTCTTACTAACATATGAATGATGTAGTTGACTTGCTTCAATGGTTGTTAAAAAAGAAAATTCTCTATCCTAACACGTGATATTGGAACATCTGTAACACACCCAATCAGTTTGAAGAGGATATAGCTATTCAATGTGAAGTGTACTTTGGTTTTAAAAAGTCCCTCATGTCAGTAATAAAAAGGCCTGAGCAGGTTTCTCTTCTCTAAACAGAAACTCACAAAAAGTGAAAGATTAAGCAATTGCTTCCACGCTGAAGAATTCTGTGAGATGAGGCCCTGTTTACCTCGCCCTCCCTGCTTTGTGCGGATGCCCATGCTGTCAGAGATCGGCAGTTTACGAGGCGCGCTGTCCTGTGCCCAGCAGGGGGGGGCTTGCCCCCCAAATGGATAAAAAGACATCCTCAATTGCCTTTCAGTCCACCGGCATTGTCCAGAGCACACTGCCTCAAACACTTGGGAACAAAGTCAGCTCTAGAAACCTCACACCTAAATCTACATGGGAAATTCAGTTTTTTTCCATGAAACTCACATTTTCCTTTCTGCTGTGTCCATGTAGCTGTCAAACACTCCCTTCAAATAATTCTCAGTGCAAAAATCTCTGATAAGCAGCAATATAGGCACATATTTGCTCCTATTTCATTCCTCTGTGAAAAAATCGTGCGCAAAACCGGATCAATCTTCATATTTCCCTCCTCCTTCCTTCTGTTCCAGATGAAATCCACGCTTGATGACAAAACAGACACAGGAAGTCCACATCCGCTTTGAAAGACTTCATATTGACCACAAGATAATTGATGACTTTCAAAATGAAAGATAATCTGGACTTCATCACAACCATACCATGCAGATAAAATAGGAAATGAAAACCTCTGCTGTCATAAATCACACTGGAGGCGTGTGATTACGCACCTATTACATTATCATATTACAAACCCAGTGATATGCAGTGCAACACTAATGTGTCTGCGTCTTTTATGTGTGTGGTGGTCCAATGTTTAAGTGCTGAGTGCAGTATAATTTAATCATTTGACTATCAGCTAGATTTACAGCTACTTTAGCATATGTGAGCCGTCACATCATCGCTTGTAAAAACTGTAAAGCTGAAAAATACGTCGGCACTGTTCTCATTCCTTCACATCTACTGAATGTATTTGATCATTTCATGTATACCAAGGCTATAGTGAAGCAGCATTATCTTACTGTATATGGATCAGTTTGTGTGGGTCTGTCAAATAGTCTGGTGGTCAAGCGCAGACTCGTCTAATCTGAATTAACCCAATTGCTGGTGTTGACCCTTAAGCTCTTAAGCACCTAAATGCCTTGAAATCTCAGAGAGGAAGCAACAAGTCAACAATATTCAGGAGACCCTACTGTGTGGAAGATGGCTCTGCTCCTTTTTTTCAATCTATGGTGGGGCTCTCATTTTGTTCCACTCCCTGTTGGTGGATTAACAAGGAGCACAGGCCATTTCTGTGTAGTGCTCCTCAGCACTTAAGGCCCAAGCAATTGTTGTGGAGCAGAGATAACAGGATTGGTATGAGAGAAGTGTCAATGCATTCTTGTTGTCCTTCTGCCACAAAGGTGTTGTCCTCCGATAGGACAAACAAACCCTGAAGCAGTCTCTCAGCTCACATGTTACCAGATGCTGTATGTAAAGGTGCTTTTTGTATATAAAGTATTGTTTATTATAAAACATTTCTGGAAATAACTATGCTGTTTTGTACTAACGGAATGAACAATGAGACAGTGTACACTTTGTACGCTGCTGATTGATTAGTTTCCATTTTTCTTTCAGAGCAGTTAAAGCAGGGCTTCATGTTGAATGTGAAAAGTGTCTACAGGCAAGCAAACACTTGCAATAACAATTTCCTATAACAAATGAAGAATGAATGAACATTTACTTGGTTTTTATTTGAGATTTTCTTTCATTTACATTACTGGAATAAATGTTCCACTAGTATAACAGCTAGACGATTAAGTTGTTTTCTGGAAACAAATGCTTTAGATGGACAAAACACTGCCAAATTCGGTGAGAGTGAACCAAAACATTACATTATGTTCTGTAAAACAAAAACAATGAACTGAAAAACACTAAATGCTCTGCATAGCTAAAAGGAACTATATATTTTGGTGATAATTCTCAAGAAATGGAGGTATTAGTCTCTCTAATCATTTAAACTAAAAGGTTTTGTATCGACTGTTTTTGAGAGTGAAGGTATACCTTCACAGTTCATGGGATTATTACCCTTTTATCCTTTAGTTGTAGATAAAAAAGGCAGTCCTTGGTTCATCTGGAAGGATACGTGTACTGAACTGAGATTTTCAAAGTATTGATAATTGTTCATGGTGACATTTTCCTTCACATTCATCCTCATTAAATCTTTTCATGCCTCTGGGCATTCATTTGCATTAATCAAGGATCTCTTTCGCCCATCATCCTCCAGTAAGAAAACAGCCATTGTATCTGCTCCTCTTCATTGTTCCCTAACCACATATTTTTCCACACAGAATACAGACGCTGCCGCTCCCTGGTGCTGCCAACCATCTCATCTCCTGCGTAGCGCTAAGGTGCCTGCTTCTGTTTTCCCTCCCAGCCCTCTACGGGTGAGAGCTCATCAGAATTCAACACGCCTACCTGCACGCCTGTTTCTCTTCACGCATTCGTTCTCTCTGTGGCACCCAGCGAGGCAGGGAGGCACAGGCTGAGGAGCAGGCAGGCAGACACATGCAGCCCTAATGGAAGCCACTGTCTTCCTGTTGACGTACGTCTGCCGCTCATTCTGCTGCTTAACAAAAGGATGTAAATAAGGAGAGAATGCACGCTGTGTCTTCCTCCATCACGTGTTCATTGACCAAGTCTCTTGGTACGCAGTTACATTTCAAGTAGATTGTTATATGGTGTTACTGAATGATTCAGTGTCACTTGACAGGGATAATAACAAGTGACTCAATAGATTTTCAATGATTCAGACAAAGCAATACACTCATGTTTGAGATCTGCGCAGCGTGAGAGAGCGTTTACTCTGATTCACACAGTCCTCATTAAAGCATTTATAGATGCATTTCAACAGAGCGTTCTGAATTTCACTACACAACATGGCATCATGTGTAAACTTTTATATAATGTAATAAAGAAATTAAGAAAATTACCTATTACAATTGGATAAGACACATACAAACATTGTCTTTGAGTGTCCAAAACTATTTGTATGCTGCTTTTGCTATAAAATGATTTCCTGATCTCTAGTGTAATCACTACAAATCATTGTTTTAGTGCTAAAATGTCACAGGGTGTCCAGCTGACTCAAAACACATTTCCTCCTGTCATGCCTACGAAGCCAATGAAATTAGAATTTTGTAATGTTCCATTTGTTCCATCACTGTGTCACAATGAAGTTGTATTTAATTGAAAACCGTTTGCCCTTTCACACTGAAGCCCCTCCGTATGGCTCTGATCACGAACTCACTGACAACAGAGGCAGGAAACAGTAAATTAAATTATTCTAGCGGCGGGGAACTCATCACAAGACTGAAATGTATTGGATATTTTGTTCTAATCCATTAATAATAACTAGAAATAACAATATTTAACAGAGATTAATTATTTCATTTATCTAAAAAATATCTAAAATGGGAGCTTCCATCCCACATTTGATTTAAAAATACACAACATAATTGTGACCAATAGTCAGTCTTTTGTCCAGCTAAATGATTTAAAAATTGTTCTGAAGATACATGTGTGTGGTTAGTTTTTTTCCACAAACATAATACAAATTACATCCACTGGTTTTCACTCAGTTAAACCAAACAAGCATCTATTATATATGTCAAAGTCATACTTCTGCAAACAAGACTCTAGAAAAGTCAATTCAGTGTATGTGCACTGGAGATCAAACGTTTTCATATCAAAGTTGTGCTAAGTTCCCAAACTTGGTGTGATATAAAATAAATCCTGCTCATAGCCTACATGCTCACATTGAAGGTGTGAAAACAGCCTTCTAATGTTACATTCTGTATTTACGTTATTCTGCCCAGTGAAGGTCAAACATCCAAGGGAAAAACAATAAGCTGGTTATGGTTACCACACACACACACACACACATATATATATAAGAGTAAAGGCCCTGACACACCAAGCAGTCACCAGAGAACTCGCCGACGCCGACTGTTGCGTCGCAGTGTTCTCTTGCGTCTTGGCCATGTGTCGCACTGGAACACACCGCAAAGACTTCAGCCGAGCACGTACAAACTGCGCATGCGTGAGTGGCAATAACTCTCCTTGCCAGCAGGCGGCGGTAGTGTGTATTCGTCATTCAAAAGAGGCAACAACCGGAAGACAGAGAAGAAGAACAGACTGCGTGATCTAAACAAACAACAAATAGCGTGTGCGTTCCATTTTCACTCTCGTCCATCGAAAACATGTTTCGTGCGGGACTGGAGCTATTAGCCATTGGAGTGTTGCTTGTGGAAGACATTCTCAAGCAACCGTTTCGCTTCTCATGCACTGATTCGCTAGCTGAACAGCCAATCGGAGTGATTTCTTTGTCCGACTGCCTGTGGCCGACGCACGGCCGATTCAACATGTTGAATCGGCCGTGCGTCGGCCATGAAAGGCTAAATAAGGCGTGTCACGGCCGACGGTGCGGGACACACCAAATTGAGTTTGGGCCACAGGGCACGCTTCGTCGTCCGACTAACGAAAACGGCCGATTTCGGCCTGGTGTGTCAGGGCCTTTTAAGACTCTCCAACAGTCCACAAGAAGAAACACCTACAAATGAATTAACTATTCAGATGTAGGTGTTATCAAATTAACAAATACTCTAATTATCAATGTGATGAACAAGGAACATTATGTACATTCCTGTCCAGAAATCATCTCTAACCACGCACAATGCAGCCAACAATCAATGAGCTGCAATTACAACAATAACAGTTACATCTACTGTTGCAAAAAACACTTCTCTTGCAACCCCAAGCCCCAAACGTCAGAAAAATAAATAACTAAACAGCAAGATGATTCAAGAGGACTTGCAGAGTCATGTGCCACGCTGCTCTGTCCTGTCCTGCACACATCAAACGATCGCCTGCCCTTCCACGCCGCTACTCCTTCACTGAGTACTCCTCTGAGTCCCGTCACAAAGCAGCGAGTCAGCACTGTCAGTGACAGGCGCGCAGCAAGCCTGAAGGGACACAGCTCACACGCAAGCACACACACAAATGTAAAGCTTCTCTACACACACACACACTGATGCATTTTCTGTGTCTCTCTCACACACCTCAGTGCTAAGAGCTGCTGACAGGTGGACACCAGCTCATGCTGCGGCGCTGCAGTGTGGCTCCGCTGTCGGCTACTCCTCGTGGCCGCTTCTCTTGCTTTATGTTCAGGTGTGCAGCTTGAGGTCTCATCCTTTAATCTGCCGACCACAAGGTATTATACAGTAGCTGGAAAGCTGAGCCACCTGCCATAGGTGTAGGTCCCGGCAGGGTTAACCTGGATCAATACTGCACGCACACAACAGGCCTCAAACTGTTTTCCTGCCTGCTTTCCTTCCTGGCTGTCGCATGCTTCTCTGCAGTCTCTCACTCATTGTCCCTCCTGTCTCACTACTCCCTCCAGCTTCCTCTAGAGTGCGAGCTATACTTGTTCACACACACGTGAGCGCACTACCTCTTCTCTTTCCCCTCCCTCTGTCTGCTGGGAAGTTCCTCACAGAGTGAAAACACAAAAAGCAACTAGCAGGTGGGGAGTGAAGATTTACTCTCTGAGATACAGAAACACTGACAAGCCTGATCAGTAAGCGGCATATTTAAAAACACACCTGCCAGTCACAGCTGCCGTCACTGAGGAGTCCTCCAGCAGCAGTGCAAAGCTTTTTGGAAATAACAAAACACACTCCGCAGCTCTGAAATACAGGGCCGAGAAACGGTGCCAACCCGGGAGACGCTGGCTGACACACATGTTGAGTTTAATGTAAAATAAAATGTATTATTTAAGAGAAACGGTGTGTTGGTTTTTGATGAGTGCTTTTGATCAAATTAATCTTGGTAAATTTACATTTTAAAGGATCTGAAAAATAGCACTCTTGTAGTTTGTGTTTGCTTTTACATGCATTGTTTTAGATCATACTGTCAATAATGCTTTTTAGCATGCAACAGTTAAAAGTTGACACTTCGTTGATGTTTGTATATTATTAAATATTTATAATGGTCTCAAATAAAGACTTACCTGTTTAGATAAAGAGAAATGTAATGTAATTTTAATCAAACAGAGTTAATGTAAAGGTCCAGCGTGTAGTATTTTAGTGGCATCTAGAGGCCAGGTTGTAGATTGTGAACAATTGAATACCTCCCATTCCAAGCTGTAATTGAACCTACTGTGGTCTTCTGGTGCATTAGCTGCATCCAAAATCAAGATGCCACGTCAACGTTAGTACGCAAAAAGGCCTTTCTATCCATTCTGGGCCACTGTAGAAACATGGCAGTGCAACATGGAGGACTCACATATGTGGAAGGGCTCTTTCTAACAAAGCACATTGATTCCAACATTTATGATTATATTGTAAGTAATTACTAAATATTTAAGGGCTTAAAAAATTCAGTTACACTGAAAAAACAGAAACATTGACTTTAATTAAATGTATTATGTCGACAGATTTCACATAACTGTATTAGAGTAGTTGAAAGCAATAATATTAAGTTTAAATCAAGAATAGTTGGGTCAACTTAATATTATTGCCTTCAACTAATCTAATACAGTTATATGAAATCTGTTGACATAATACATGTAATTAAAGTCAATGTTTCAGTATTTGCACTGTAATTAATAAGGTGATTGAGAGAATATGAAGAGGCAACAATTTAAGAGTAATTGGGTAATTATTTTTAGAGCAAAGAAATTGCTGGTGGTGATTGTGAGTTGAATCCCTTTTAATAAATGCAGAGACCTGGTGTCTATAAAAATTGAAATTGACCAATAAATCTATGTATTTATCTTTTTAGTTACACTTAGACAATTAAAACTTGCCTCTTCCTCAAAATAATATATGAGAACAGAGATTCAAATGTATTTTACATCGGTGAGTAAAGTGTATTTAAGTAAATAAAGTGTGTATCCCAGATAAACCATGAAGAGATCAATGAAGTGGTGGGATTATTTCTATAGGACACACATGTACTAGTTGAGGGGGGGGACAAAACTAACAGGTTTAAGGTTACAATTACATCAACAGTTAGGACATTAGAAACACTGGATTATATTTACTGACAGGAGAATGTTAAATTCAAGGGCTGCTAAAGTGTGTATGGAAAAACAACACACACTTTCCTTACTGTCATGGGAATCAGCTCTATAATATGGGTGGAGTTAAATGGATAAGGGCTTCCAATACATTAATTGCACACAAAGTGCTCCTCACAAAACCTTGAATCATCTTGTGTCACGTGATTTACAAGTGGCTGAAGTGGCATTATCCCCGTCAGACTCTAATCCTGCGGCTAAAACGGCTCCAAATCCTGACCTACTCTCTGATATGAGGCAGGGGGCATGAGGGGGAGTTGAGGCTGATTCAGATCCAAGGCTCAGTTTATGTGTATTTGTTAGGTGGATGCCTGTATGCTGTGTGGGAATGTAATACGTAGATTCATTATATTATCGGGGAAGCTCAGAGGGTTGTCGGCACTGATCAATACGCGATAAATACTTGAGTAAATATCCTGAGTAGACATCGATATCTCAAGCTGGAAAGCCTGAGTTAAACTGCAGAGGAGAGCGGGTGGAAATGCCTGTTGTGTGTGGGCAGCATTTAAAGAAAAACAGAGAAGACGAAGAAGAATTACTGGTGAAAGCCTGAGGGAAAGATTTGTTGTTGGTACCTCCTATGTATGTATCTATAAGGAAGTAGAGGCTAAATGACTGGTGAGCTTGAGCAAGTCTTCAACTCGCAAAAGCATAAAGCTCTGCAGACTCCACAAACTGTGCAACAAATATATTTGTTCATCGTTTTTATTCCAGGTTGGGTTTCCTGACATAACCTAGAGCAGTGGTTCCCAAACGGTGTGCCGTGAGGCAAGTCCGGGTGTGCCGTGGGATTTTGTGACAACCATACGTTATTATTGCAATATACAACTACACAAAAATAATTATTTTTTAAATTTACTATATCAGTACTTTGTAGCTTTATATGTACGCAATCTGCGCGACTTGCGCGTCCACATCTCCACGTGCAGTGCTGCATAAACATGGCTGAGTCAGCGATAACTTTCGAGGGGTGAAGGTATGCCCATTATTTTGAGTTCGTCCGAAGAATAGACAGGAATGTGACGGTGAGGTGCAAACTGTGTCCAGGCCAGAAGCTGTTATCCACTGCTGGAAACACCACGTCAAACCTCAACAAGCACCTGCAAAGAACACATGCTAAGGTGAAGCTAACGCACACGCTATTTGTTGTTTGTTTATATCACGCAGTCTGTTCTTCTTCTCTGTCTTCCGGTTGTTGCCTGTTTTGAATGACAAATACACACTACCGCCGCCTGCTGGTATGGAAAGTTATTGCCACTCACGCATGTGCAGTTCGTACGTGCTCAGCGAGTAAAATAACGAGTTACTTTATGTAGATAGTAACGAAGTAGTGTAATATATTACATTTTTTTAGTAACGACCCCATCTCTGAAGTTGGCGTTCTCTACTCTGATTTACATGAAGAATAACAGGAGGTCACGGCTCTCTGTTGAACAGGACTTGCGAGTGGCCCTCTCCTCAGTGCCACCAAGGATTAAAAAATTCTGCGCGCCCGACAGGCACATGTATCTCACTAATTTGTAAGTCGGCAAAAATATTTACAATAGCACATGTTTCAATGCTGATTGCTGAAATGTTACATTTATAATTTGTAGTTCAGGACCATGGACAATGCAGCTTCCTTGCATTGACAGTTTCCTTTGCCTCATTTTTAATTTTGTGACCTGTCTGGTTTAAATGAGTGTGTTGCTGCTTTGATGAAGCCTAATTTGATAAAGTTTCAAATTAATTTCTGAGATATTTTGTTAATAAATATTTCACGAGTAATATAGTTGTCTTTGTCACATTTTATTTGGCATTAGTAAATAATTATGCACATTTACAGATATTTTACATGATATGAGTGATAACACGTGTTATAAGGGCTATTTTGCACAATAGGTGTGCCTTGAGATTTTTACTTGTCCTTTGGTGTGCCTTGGGCACAAAAAGTTTGGGAACCACTGACCTAGAGTATCTGAGTACAACAGCACAAGCTTAAAAAACAAACAAAACAAATGTGGTGTACCACCTGAGGCTCAATATTAATAACAATTAGAGACAGTCTCTTTTTCTAGACAAGATATTCAAGGTTGCAGTCCACTAATTTAACAACTATTTCCAGCCCTGCTCAGGCTTACAACTCTCCTCCACATAGGAACACCAAAACAAATCTGCAAGCGTTTACAGGCCGGCAGCTTTTATCATTCCTGGCAGAAAACATACAAGGCTGGTTCCCCTCTTTAACAATCACCCTGTCTAAGTTGAAGGGGCTATTAGGAGTGAGGGCTGAACTGAAAACATAGGTGCTCATTCTTCAAGACAGCCATAACACAACTGCTCTGAAAGTGCTGAGTTAGTGTGAAGGCTGGGTAGAATAGAGTACAACCAAAATAATGACACAGATTATAAGATTGTTCGCTCTCTGTAGAAACATCTGCAGTGGGGGGCTGCTTTTTTACAAGGACACTAGAAGCCTGCAAAAAATTACCAGTGATATGAAATGCAAATCAGAGCTGCTTTTGGTCAGCTGGCATTTATGTTATTTGATCAAATCTTTGTGTGTGAGAGTGTGTGTATGTGTGAAAAATGTGCCTTTAGCGAAGGGATACGCCAGCTTTGATGATGTCTGGTGATTGGAGGAAGCAGCAATACTGT
Organism: Gymnodraco acuticeps; assembly: GCF_902827175.1. Lineage (NCBI taxonomy): Eukaryota > Metazoa > Chordata > Actinopteri > Perciformes > Bathydraconidae > Gymnodraco > Gymnodraco acuticeps. The sequence goes on from NW_022990764.1 coordinate 939,211, forward strand.
AAGGCTACGTTTACACGGAGACGAAACGGTTTGCATCTGCTATAGTTCTCTATCGTATGGACGGTTCGTCCACACGAGGCCTTAACGGAACCACGGAAACGGAACCACGGAAACGGAGCCCTCAAACGATAACGGCTCCCAAGGTGGGTAGATCTGCGGACGAAACGCTCTGGGGGGCTAAACGGTGTACGTGTGTACGTCCTATACGATCATTTCCTGATAGCGATGATGCCATAGCCCCGCCTCTCCCCACCTCTGCTGCTCACCCCAGCGTCATTTCACCAACAACAACAACAATGGCGGATCACAGGGTTGCTTTCGTGCTCCAGACGCTACTGACCATGCTACAGATGTTAGTGCAAAATCTACAGCTCCTCTACCACAACCATCAGCAACAAGTGGACATGGAGAACTACATGAACTACATGTTGCTAAATCCACCGCGGAGAATAAACAGAAGGGCAACCAGGCAACCATGGCAACCATGCTCGGGAGGTCTTATTCGCTGCTTTTGGTGTATTTTGTGGCGGAAGTACAGCGCCACTTACAGGCCCGGCATATGTACTACAGCGTTTCCAGCGGGTCGAGCGGTCTCGTGTGGACGGACACGTTTCTTGAGCCGATTCCGTGTGGACGGAAGACTTTTTTGACGTTGACTAAGGTTCATTTTCGTTTTTCGTCTCCGTGAAAACGTGGCCTAAACGTCAGAGGTGGTCGTTCATCCATCAAACGATGCAACAGAGCACTTGTCAACAGGAAGAAGAAACAAGTCCTTTAAATTCAGAAGTGCAGCATATTTGATGTATCATCTTCAGCTGCTCTGCATCCACACTGCTGACATCAAACTCTCCTTTGAAGCTTGTCATTCTATATCTCTGTAATTTATTCTCCCGCAATGTTGAGCGACCGGAAAACGGCCTGCCTGGAGTCACTCCTCAGACCACTTAAAACAAAACCATCTAAGCAACAATCTCTGAAATGAACTGTTGCCTCCCGCTTGGGGGAATGGCAGGAACACACACGTGTGCAATGACATGGACACACACACGCAAACGTCTAGTGTTGTTGAAGAATTTCACTAGCGGTAATCACAACTCTACTAAGAATAAACTGCCTGTCTCTGTTACACTAACTGATCGGGCGGCTCAAATTCAGCTTACAGTACATAACATAGAGTTGTACGTTATTTACACCCTGTAATGCTAACACACAGCCGGCTTCATGTGCTGTGCCAGGGGAGCAATGACTGTGAGCTGGAGGGAGGCGGCGAGAGACAACGCACGCAATCTAGGTGGTACGCATGACATGTTACGCTGACACAAGACATTCACATGCAGGGAGGAGGATGATGGAGGGAAGACAAGCACCGAATGCTGCAGCGTGACTCCCTCGAGTGAGCTGCACCTTGTGAAATTCAACAAAAAATCCCCTGAACATGTACAGAATAAGCGTGTTAATGTTCAGCAAATTAATGCGGGGGAAAAAATGCAATCTTTCAAGACCCCATTCACTTTTGCAACCCTCCAACGTGAGCTCATGCATGGCTGCTTAGGCATCAAATATTTACTATCCTGCCGAGCTGAAGATGTCCGTGCTTTTGCCTTTGGGTTTTTTCAACCAGATTGTGCTCTGCTATAGGGACACTCTTCAATTTTAATTGGATTTGTGTCAGTGTATGCTTCATTTAACCTGACAGGGACGGACAATTCATCAATCAGTGTCATTACGTTGTTTGCATGTGCGAGACAGAGATGCTGCTGAAGAACTCTATGCTAAACACATACGCCCAATCAATCAATCGGCTGGAATCCCATAAACTTGCAATCTAATTTGTTCGTTTTCGTTTGTGATCTTTAAAGGTCTCCTATTATACAATTTTTAGGCATATATTATGGGTCTCAGATATATAAAAATCTATAAAAAACATGTCTATGATGTGTTTTGCTCAAAATATCAAACAGATCATGCATTTGAGACATCCCTCATATCACTCTATTCCAGCCCTGTTAGAGAACTGCAGGTTCGGGGTCCTTAGCTTGAAAAAAAAAAAAGAGGAGGGGGAGCTAATGCCTGCTCAGAATTCTACTGGAGATACAGCTAAATGCTGCCGTGATTAAATGGCATATTATGTTCCAAACCACATCAAGGATTATTTCTTAAACAGTATGGAGTGTTAGGGATGCTTGCTAATGTAAACAAAGACCATATTACGTCGGGCATTGTGTCTGATAGCAACGCTTCTGATAGTGCCGTAGGTCCACGTTTAGGATATTACATCATATCGGACGCAAATCTGGATCAGCTCCGTTGTACCCCCGTTTTTAGAGATTTGGGTACGGAGGAAAAGGGAGAGGGTTTTGTTTTCTGACACTTTGTTAGTTCCCTGACACACCGAGGACACATATGTATGTATAAAAGACATCAAAAAGTGCATTTTGCATGATAGTTCCCCTTTAACTCGTAAAAACAGCGCATTTAAAGTGGGAACATAAACGCTTATAAACCAAAACCAAGATAGCACTCACCCTTACAGGAGAGCTACCGCAGCAGCTACTGCACCCATGGGAAACCAAGAGTATGGACTGCTTAGTGAAACACACACAGATTGACCTCTTCACGATAAAACATTCTGGGCCTCCAGGGAAACATTACAGAGGGTCAGCGAGAAAACAACTAACTACAAACGGTTTTTTTCACATTCTGTTCACTGGCCCTGTGTGTGCAGCTGCATGAAAATACTCCACTGAAATGTTATGTGGTGTGATACAATCAGAAGGACTCCCATAGGGTCCTCCTGTTTCCCTGAACTCTTCTCTACTCTTCTCTTTCTGTCCCTCCATTGGTTTCTCACTAACACTCTCTTTCACATACATGCTCTGTCTCACAGTGTGACTGACTGGGTTTTGGCATGGGCTCGGTCCTTTGGCAGGGGGGCAGATGGAGCCGTCCTACTCTCCAGCACCTGCCCGGTCTCGGCAAATCATAGTCAGGATCAAGCACAGCTGTGTAAAACAACAGGTTTTATGGCATGTAATAATAATAAACACAAATTCTGCTGATTTGTGTTTATTATTATTACATGCCATAAAACCTGTTGTTTTACACAGCTGTGCTTGATCCTGACTATGATTTGCCGAGACCGGGCAGGTGCTGGAGAGTAGGACGGCTGAAACTGAAGGACAGGCTAAAATTGCTGCCACAGCTGAGTTCTGTAAAAACCATAGGGTTTCACACAGTGAATGTTTTAAAATGTAGATATGGTTTACATAAAGAAATAATAACAATCAGTGGACCAAAACGTAGGATTTGTTATCAAATAGTTTAAAATTGGGGGAAACAATACCCGTTGGAACTAGCGGCGGCAGCAGCCGGTTAGCTCATCTTAGCATTAAGACCAGAAGCAGTCAGTATGCTATGCTAAGATGAGCTAAGCAAAACTGTGCTGGTTGTAGCTTCATATTTAATGGACACGCAACCAGCCCAGGGGTCAGTTCCTACCCATGAGGGTTTCACAAGACCCCCCCCACATGTTTAATGATTTATAGTTCATCCAACCTTCTACAAACATTAGAATTTTCCCCCAGTCTTCTACTTTCTTCAGGCCTCTTATTTCTTGCACTGCAGCTGATATCTACATTTAAAATGTCTCGCTCTTAAACTAAAATAAAGTTGACTGCACAGTCTAAAGACAGAGTGGAGTTAAATGTAACTGCTCTATGTTGGGATTTTCCTTAAATACATTTTTATTTTTATCATCAGCCTAACAGCCTGGATTCGGTTAGTTTATAGATCTAGAGAAGGCAAGATTAAGGGCTGATATGGACAATTTCAGTCAAATGCACAGCCATAAATCCTCATGTTTGTGAGCAGACCCATCACAGTCTGCTGTGTGAGGGGTAAATCCTCTACAAGCCACCAGCAGCCTCTATGACAGGGGGGAAGAAATGCTGCCCTCTATCAGCAGTGCTCATTTCTCCCCATGCAGGAGAGCCCACACACACTGAGAGGAAAGCGAAAGCATAAGCATGCGTGTGGGTCATAAACCCGTCCTTGACTCGGAAGTCTTCTCTTCAGTCGGAGACAGAGGAAACACAATGGTCAGACTGTGCTCCAGGTTGTGTCAGAGGCTCAGCTGTTTGCAGACCTTACTGTGGAAGACTTGTTCTGTTGGGGGGGGGGGGGGGGGGGAGTTTCCCAGCTTCCGTTGCATACATATGGAAAAGGATGGAAATGTTGGCTCTGAGTGGGTTTATGAATAAGAAAGGTCACAAAAGGGCTGCCGCTCTGACATAGATGGACAGCCCACTCAGCAGTTTTCTCTGCCGCACTTGTGGGAAGAAAAATGAGCACTTGAAGGTTTCAATGAAGCAATAGCTTTACACAGCCATTTTTATTGAGGCCCCTCACCATGCCATGTTTTCACCGTCATATAAAATCAGCACTCTGACCACAGCACACCCGTAGCTTGGATTGCAGGCCGGGGCTTGCAGCTAGAAGTGCAGTCTCCACTCTCCTGGGAAATAGGTCGAAATTACAGGGTCCCCAAACTGACAGCAGTTCATAACAAATTTAAGCTGTAATCATGGGATTCTGACAGTGATATCAAAATATATTTTAATGATCACTTGTAGAGTGAATATCAGGGTGTCGCTGCAGTTAACTCAACTTTTTGTTTTCTGCAGATTATGTGGCGTAGTGTTCTGTGCACTGGAGGACTTTGGGTCCAGCTCTCCTCCTATAACGAAGAAAAACACTCCAAAACCGGTTCCTATGGCAACCTGGAGAATCTAATCTGAAACAGTTGGAAATGAAGAAAAGCGCTACCTGAAAACACACACACATTAAGTCGCACAATGGCACAGTTTTGCTCCTGCATCAAGGTGCTGCTAATGTGAAAAGACTATACTTCCACATCTGCTGTTTCACAGGAAGCTGACTTATTTGGAATTAGAGCTGAATGCAAACAGGACTACACTATTCTCTACAACCAGGGATATTGTGCACAGTAGGATGCATTTTACTACTCTGAATGGACATAGTATTTAGAATCTCGGAGTATAAATATCTTCTGGCTAGATCAAAAAGTTACGCTTGAATTTCACATAGCTAATTTTCCTTTGCTCAGTAATAAGCGTATAATTGAGGCCGTGTTCTTGCCTGTGTTGCATTATGGTGACGTCTCTGCCTCCCATAGTTCCATATTATCACTCCACCCTTAGATTTATTACCATTTATTCAACTCATCTTTGTATCTTGTATGAAAAGTTTGGGTGGGCGACACTGGGCGTCGATAACAGTAAGACGCCACCGGCACTGGATTCTATGTATTTATAAAACCCTTAATGGCAACTTGCCATCATATATCACTTACTTATTGTACAACACACTTTAATTCAATCTTAAAAGATGATTACAAACTGCATATTATTTCATATCATACAATCATTTTTCCAAAGGTATTCAAAAGCATAAAAACTCAAAAGAGTAACATTAAACAATCCTTAAGGGTAGCACCATATATGAATGTTACGGTTGTGTTAAGAAAAGGATTTGAATTGTGGAGGGGGGGGGGGCAGACTGTTTTAAAGAAAAGGGTTACATTTATAAAATGAATGAACTTTGCTTTACAACACATCACATTCAGTGTGTGTGTGTGTGTGTGTGTGCGCGTGCGTGCGTGCGTGCGTGAAGCCCTGAGCCAGCATAACGGAGCCTCTTCATGAGTCTCGATCCCTACCACTCAAACTGTTTGCATACGATTGGCTGCATGTAAGCATTACGGCCCCGTGGCTCACCCTGATTGGCTTTTGGGAGTTTTTGCCATATTAATTTCACCTGTCCAAGACCCATCAAGGCTATAAAGTTCCAGAAGGGTTATATGGTGTTGATATGGGACAAGGACGGGGTCTGGCCGTGTGAGAAATGCCACCTGCTGTGCGCCTCAGCTGCCCATCCTTCTACAGCCACCACACCCTACTGGGCACACTGTGAGCACTGGCACACGGAGGGGTCAGTCAGAGTAATAAAGTGTTCCTCCAGTGTGTAGCTTTTAGCTGGGATTTTATAGCTTTTGTGTTTCTCCAAGCTGTGTGTGAACATATCTACACATAACCCCCCCATTGCCAAACACTCATATCCACATGCTGCACACATACAGACAGACAGTGCAACAGAGGGATATAGAAAAGGAAGGAGAGACAGAGCAGCCGTTACATCCTCAACATACTTCCCCCAAAAAAGAACATGGGTACTAACTGCATTACTCATAATCATTATTTAGAATTCATTAAATATTCACATGCAGCACATTTAAGATTCCAGCAATTCATCAAACCCTGCCTTGCTGAATAGCATCATTAAACATCTGCTCAAACTCATGTTGCTCAACTATGTGAAGTATTGGGACGGCTGTCATATTTAGATTTTGTACAAAGTGAGAATAAAAGAAGATATCATTTTCAGAAATTGAATGTAATTGATTAGAAATACAAAGTTTTGGATGACTGAGATCATTTCTAATAAATGTAATTGAACTGCTAATAGTGCTTCTTACCTACCTGTCAAATACTTCATATGATAGACGAACATTAGTTTGAGCAGATGTTTTAGGATGCTGTTAAGCTAGGCAGAGTTTGATTTATTGCTCATGTCTTCAATGTGCTTCATTTCAATATTTAATGAATTATAAATAATGATTATGAGTAGTGCGGTATGTTACCAGGTTGTTTTCAGGAGGGGAGTCATTTTTAAATGAACAGCTGCTCCATATTTCCTTTTCAAAATCATTCTGTTGCTAACAGTATGCAGATATTAAAATGTGTTTTATTTTCTAGTAACAGAATGAGGATTTTTCATCAGTTACAAGAAGAAGAATGGCTGAAGTGGCTCAGATAAAGGAGGCTCCATGCTGCTAATCTCTGATCAATAAGGGTTTATTTACTTAAATGGACTCTATCAATAACTCTCATCATGAAATACTAAGAAACAGTGAGAGGAAATGTGTAATAGACAGGCAACAAATAAAAACGCAGGCAAAATAATGAGTCATTCTGCAGTAATACGTTTACTCATGCAACAGGTTGGAGCGGAATATGAATTGCAGCTTACTGAGAAATCAATCTCTACGGTTGCTGCTGCGATGCACATGCAAGTGTCTGTAAAAAAAAATATATATATTCCACCTCTTGGGGAGTTTAAACAGCGATTCCACCCCTCTGTTAGACACACAATGAATTTAAAATGCTCTCACATCTTATCTCGCGGCTCCCTTAAGCTATACTGTATACTCTGTTGCACAAGCAAGTCTGTTATCACTTCAGGAGAAAAAATACATCCTATTCCACATTCAAGCTAAAGTTAATAATTGCTATACAATATTGTAGCGCTAAGAGAACAGCTAATATTTAAATGCAGTGCCTTGAACACACTGAAATAAAAGGCTTCAGCCGATACCAAACAAGTTGTCATTATTTCTTTAAGTGCAAATGGAGAACCTTCTAGTGTTGAATCCTTTTTAACAGGAGCTCTGTCAAAGATACATTATTCCACAACATGGAGTCACTCTTAATGAGTGAAAAAACATCAGATGGAACAAACTTAAGTTAAAGACAATGACTGGCTCTGTAAGGCGGAAAATTAACATAGTTGAGAGACACCTCGGGAATCTGCTTCAATCGCTGGACTAAACGGATCACTTTGAGCCCTCGCTCCTCACAGACAGGGGACATGAGGAGTCAGAGAGGCGGGCAGCGGATGTGGGTTTAGAGGGGAGCAGTGCACTGCCTCCTGCTATCACTCCGGACAAAACTGGAGTCTAAATTGGAGAGCTTCCCCTACACCCAGGATCAACTGGGGAGTATTAATGGATTCGGAGTGGATCAACTGATGGCTATCGTATTTTGCTGTTTTGACTCAGTGCACTGACGACCCAACACACACATGTGCATGTGCACCACTGTGGTGCAATGCAGATGTTTACACCCACTTCTTGGTCTGTATCCTTTGGTGTGAAAAAAAGGTATTGCAACCAATTTAACTTTATTAAACAACACTCACATGCAAATGGGTTTCTATGAAGTGCACCAATAGTTTAACATGTGTTTCTTGTGATACAGTGCTAATAAAATGTACCACATGAGTAAGGACTCAATCACAAATTCATCACATGTTCTTTGAGCACATTTTCACTCCAGGTGAAGAGAGGTAAAAACAAAAACGTTTGTGTTTGTTATCAATGGCTTGAACAGCAAATAAAAAATCATATATATTGTTCAGTGAAACGTGTTTACCGCACAACAACATGACCCCATAACAACAGGACAACACACTTCACAAGCTTGATATGACTCACACAGAGGAGTAACGGTAGTGGCTTTGTCCACACCTTCACAGCCCCGCCTGTTGATAATCAAACCACACGGCATACTGTTTATATAGGCCCAATATCAATTAACATCAAGTCACACTCTGTTTCCTGGTGTTGCAGTGACACAGCCACCTGTTTTGCTTAACAAGAAAGTTTACAAAGGTAAAAAAAAAAATGGTTTTCTCATTCCTGGTATCAAAATAAGCAACCATTACAAAAAAGTAACAAATACGAAATCAAAATGTCTGAAAGATGTTCAGGTTTGAGTAAACAAACCTAATATTTTCTTCAAACTAAGATGTATTCTTCTAATCAAATAAAGACAATATTAATTAAATAATTATTGATAATCTTTCTACCTAAATCTACTTTTTTTTCTCTGATGTTTTGAGAATGTAATTGTATTTATTATTTGATAACCAAATGATTTAACTATTGATACTTCAAATCTACAATTATAATTAATAGGAGAACATTTCCTTTTGAATAGCAGTTTTCTCAGCATCGAAATACAAGATGAATTTATAGGAAATAACCTACATTATTATTATTACACTTGTTTCACGATTCATTTTGATAAAATCATTTCCTAAACTCAATTAAGGTGCAACTTATGATTCTTTATTTTGCAAAACAAGAACCTTCAAATGCTTTTATAAAGAAAAAATGAATTATATCAAAATGATATGAAACCTGACCTATTTGGACTACTCTTAAATGTATAAATCAAAAGTGAAATAACATTACAAAAAGAAATACGCCATCAAAAATGCATCTATTCTATGTTGATTTTAAATTGCATTGGAAAAGGCCCAATCTTTTCAGATTAAACCTATTTACAAACATAATTGTATTACAAAGATAATTTAATAAAACAATGACAAAGTTAACCCTTAAAATTTGATATAATTTAAATGTTATATCCCACTATGCTTATTAGCACACTAAAGACATTAACCAACAGAAAAACACAATAAAACACAATTAGCAAACTACAGCAGCCTCACAAAGCCCAAAACTGCCAGCAGGCCTGAAGATGAGCTCCCACATTAATATGGCAACAACAACTGTCAAATGGTTCATTCCTCAAGCCCTATCACTATAGTAACCATACATACATTACAAATATAATTCATAACAAAATGTGTACATTATATTATGATCTGAATACAGGATTTAGACATAGGAAATTGTTTCTAAAGTGTACTTAAATATAAATGTTTTTTTCTCAAAATATCTGAGAAAATTCAAATGGATTACGTCTACATATTAATTATATTGGAAATGTGCATCAGGTAAATCTCTACAGACACAAGAACAATATCCACTGCAGGACGAAACAACGCATTTTAAGATTTACATTTTTAAGTAATGAAAATATTCTGTAATAATCTCCAAAAGCCCTACGTATTGAATAAACAACGGTAGGAAGGTTTTAACATCAATGTAAATGATCACCGTGGAAAAGCATTAAGTTACACCTCCACGTGAGATTTCACCCAGTTTACAGATTCGAAATGAACACCTGTACGTGTCATACGCTGCTCTCATGTCGACCTCACAGATATGGTGAAGATTTCACTTTACATGCCTGTTCAGAACATGCGCACACGTCCAGCAGCTCCACACTGCCTATTGGACGCATGCAGGCACATGTATGGACATTTTCTCTATCTGATTCCGCCTATAGCCGTGCAGTGTGCAGGGCCATCATGGCAGCCATTATGAGGCTCTCCCAACATTGCCATGGCCTACGTGTACGCTAACTGTGGGGAGTGGCACAGCATTTTTACACAATTTTGCGCCTTGCGGCTTACAAAACGCCTTTAAGTCGAGCCATAAAGCGAGGAAACAACACAGCAGCTCGAGTATTGGACACTTTAAAACATACAGTTGTTTTACTTTACGGTGTGCCACAAGAGAGAGAAAAAAAGCGAGGGCTGTAATGCAGGGAAGTGTAGCCTGCACTGAAGGGGGAGGACTGCTGGAAGAATAAAGTATGGGTCACGTGTTTCTCCACAAGGGGCTTGAATATTTACCTTTTTGTCACGCAATGTAGTCTTTCCCTAAAGCCAAAGTCATTGTTGTGAGAGAGAAAAAAAGGTGGAGCTATACGTGTTGAGAGTGTTGGCTGCACAATCTGCCACAAAGAGTGTATTACGCATTATGTAAAGGGGGGATGTTTAATTATTATTTCCATGAAATTAAACGCTTTTATGTTTTTACACTGCGTAGAAACTGACCAAAAGGTTCCTTATGACGTACAACAAGTGCTGTGTTTTGGATTTCAGAGTAAATATAGATTCGCTCACAAACATTCAACTCGAGCTTTCCTCGCGCACACACACAAACCGTGTTTCTCACATACATACACACATGTATAGGAGAGGCTCAGCTGATTGGTATGCAACTCATCGTGCAATGCAGTGTTACAGTCAATATTGAAACCTAACTTTATCGCTTACATACTGGGAAAACTAATTATGTATGTGAAGCAGCATAATACGAAAGTGTGATTACAGCTTATAAAATCCAATTAAGAGGCCATTATTACATGCATGCGTGGGTGTGTTTGTGTGTGTCCATGTTTTACAGTGGGATAGGCCTTGCTGCAGATCATGCGGGCAGCAGACACCGTGTGTTCTGTGGATGTTGGGATTAAATTGATTCTTTGTCGCTTTGTTTCTGTTGTTTAACCACAATACAATTACATATCCCTCGCCAGTAAATAAAACATGGCCAGGGACGTGAAAAATCACACACAGAAGCCCAGAGAAGAGGGAAATGTGCGAGCTATATTTCACAGCGGAAGCTTACAGGTCACAGTCAGCATGGGGCGGATGATGACACAAGAGTGTGTGTGTGTATGTGTATGTGTATGTGTATGTGTGTGTGTGTGTGTGTGTGTATGTGTGTGTGTGTGTGTGTGTGTGTGTGTGTGTGTGTGTGTGTGTGTGTGTGTGTGTGTGTGTGTGTGTGTGTGTGTGTGTCAGAGTGTAGGCCTACCTTAGTTTTCTTGGAACAGAGTAGTCTATCTCTATCACCTTTCCGTGTAATTCAACATTACCTGTAGAGACGAAAATTGATAGTGTAACATTATCTGTATGTCATGAAAGCAACAATGCAAACTGGTAGGCCTACACAGCAACACTTTGAATCACTTCACCAAGTAGGTGCGTCCCCATTCAAACAGCCAACCCCTAGAAAAAGTACTGTACCCGGGCGCGTTGTGCGCAGGGCGGCGGATAAACTACTGGGTATGTTTGGATAATAACAACCTCACCGAGACATTTTGTTGGTTAAAATTAGTAGAAATCGGCGCCAACATGAAGCATGATAAGCTTTATAGTAGGGGGGAAATGGGCAGCCATGCTTTCCACTCCCACAACTCGCAGTGCAATGAGGGGTATTTGTTCTGCTCTGTTAAGAATGCAACATCAAAGAAGAGATGGTAAAGGAGAATGACTTGTACTCTTTCTATTCTAGGTAGGTTTCTTTAATTCTCCGTGACTCAGCCGGGGGTGCATTTGAAGCGCTCCTCGGCGAGGCTTGAACACGGGTTTTCGTTATTATGAGTGGCCTGGCGCAGCACGGAATTAGCGTCTCACCTCGTCCCCCCTCAGCTACCTGTTTATTAGCTCTTTCCTCCGGACCCCCATGACCCACCTCCAAGACACCTCGTAAAAACATACCCAGACATCAGAGGAACATGGATCTGACAAGTTTTCCGCGCTGGCTTTGCTGTGCTCTCTTCAATAAAATCAAGATAAAAAATAAGTGAAAAATAATTATGCCGACCCGAACCATCAGACCATCCCATACATTCCAGCGGGTGATTGCAAAGTAGCGCCCCACACTATCGGAATCTCCAAAATATAGGTTATTGTGCACGGTAATGCCGAAAGGAGGGCTAGTGTTTTCTTTAGGCAATTGGGCACTAAAGCCCTCAGTGTGTCCTGTGATCGATAAATTATCCATTTTTTGTAGGAGCGTGCATGGCTGAGCGTTCATCTAAACTCTGATGACACACGGATGTGATCGCAAACACTGTCCCGAGCAATAATACAAAAATAATAATAACACAAGTAATGATTAATATTTCGGACACACCGAGCTATTATGTTTTAACCTGATCTTGCAGTTTGACTCGCTGTGAATTGCCCCTGTCACCAGCAGCATCACTTATCAAATCCACACTTACCAGAAAGAGTCTCTATAACCTTTATGGCCGAGTTCTGGTCGGGGAAGTCCACAAAAGCATAGCCGGATTTCAGCAGGACCTGGTCGGCCACTGGCAGCTTCTTCTCCCCAAAGAGCTCCTTCAAGTCCTCGACAGTGACCGAAGGACTTAAATTCCCAACATATAGTTTGTTCATGATCTGAAAGGAAAAATCTCGTGGGGATATCAGATCTTAACAGTGAGAGTGGCGATAATTCAGAGTAGTAAAAATATAAAAAATAAAATGAAATAGAAAATCTGACGGGATAAAAAAAAACTAGCAATTACCCCCCAGGAAATTACTAAACTATAGGCGACCCCCCAGCACCAACTCTGGCCCCGGTCTAACTCTTTTAACAGAGACTGGGGGGGGAAAGTGTCGTTACGACGCTTCTCTGGAGCCAACAAGCACCGCCTCTAAATAAAATCTCCCTTAAAAATCACAAGAAAAAATGTTTGGAGGTGCATGTGCGATCACTCCTGGTTCTCCAGCGTGGAAAGTACATTGGGGAATGAAAGTGTCATGATGATCACTCGGTATATTCAGCAAAGGGATGGGCTTTAAGGAAGCAGAGGGGTTATTTCATCAAATCATAATAAGGCTCGTGCCTTGGGTCCCTCAAGCCTGGAAGAGTAAAAAAAAAAAAAAAAGCCACTGCGTGGAAAATCAAGTCGTTGTCACTGTACTTGTCGGCCCAAACAGTGTCACCGATCCCCACAGTTTGCCTCTTATTTATTTATGAGACACAGAAATATGGATTTTATAGAGATGTGGACGCAGGGGGTCCACATCTCGCCATGGATGCCTGTTTGAGATTATAAAATGCAATGTAAAATACAAATACCTAATAATATTAGGACTTAGTTTCAATAATAGAAAACTGCAAAAGAAGAAGAAAACAGGCTTTTGTTTTAAAACAATACAGAAAGTGAAACCTTAACACAGCCGTTCTTGTAGACTCTGCCCTTGTGCAGAAATGACTGTGAAACAGACATTAATGTTGACATCCTCGTCAGGTATAACTGATTAAAAGTCCTCAGACCTGCACATTTTACACATTACAAAAGGTGATGGCACTTTTGCTTTGCATTTCCACTTGTGGATGGTGCTAGTGGATGACTAAGACTAAAACTAAATCAATCTATTTTTTTTTCCTGATAATTTATTAGTAGTTATTTTAACTATGTGGAGGCCCTGCAGGGTCACTCAGCCAGCCTTAGCTCATATGGTATAGCACATTAATGGGATGTGTTTTGGAGGTGTGTGTTTGAGGGTGTGTTTTGAAGTATCTTGGCAAGATTTCAAAACAAAAGCTGAAATGCAAGGGGAAGGTCTGTGGAGCTGTATGGCGACAGACTGCAGTGCTCGTGCATGGGTCATGGCATGGATGTGTACCTACAGCAGCTACCAGGAGGAGGAGCCTGAGCCTACAGCACTGGAGTGTTTCTACATGTGACTAGCCTCTGCCTTGGAACATTACTGCCACCCTGCTGTAGTGGAGAGTGTGCCAGCAGCAGGAGTGACTGTTCCTCTGCTTGTTTACGTCAGTGTGTGAACAGAGGAATGTCCAAACTGTGGCCTATTTACAAAACAGCTCTTCAGTTACCTTCCCGATGACATGCTAACACGAGTTGTTGCAGGCCTCTCTGATGCCAGCAGAATCATTCTGAGTTCATATAGCATAAGTACTTTTAACAGCAGTTCCATTTTACTTTTCTATAAGTGAATAAACACAAAGCAGTTTAAATCAATCACACACTCAGGATATGTTGGCATCCTTTCTTACTAACATGTTATGCCCTTCTAGGTCAGTGTGCTCACAAATAGTGAGGGAACACAGAGTGATCAAAACAAACAACACACACACACGTGGACTTGTGGTATTAGAGGGGAAGAAAAGGGCGCATGTTGTTTTCAAGGTGTGGTCGACGGTGTCTTTTTGCTTTGCTCTCTATTGTCTCTTCATCTTCTTTTCCTTTGTTTGTCATTTTAACTACCCATACTTTCTTAACTCTCATCCTGATCAACCAATTCTGATTACAACAAAGGAACAATTTAACAATGAATTAAACTGGAGAGAAAAATATATAACGTTTTAAAAAGATGTTAACAGGAAGGGGTGGGGGTTGTATACAGGAAGCAAACAACAGCATTACAAGAAAAACAGGATTAAAACAAGAAATACATTTTCAGTTCACATTTTACACTTTCCATTCATATCTAGATCTCAAAAGTAAATCATTCTGCAATGTTGTGCACTATAAAAATAAACCATTGACTCAACTATTGCTCACAAATGCAGTTTTAAGGAACTGGCAGTTTAATGATTAGTTTGCTTTTTTGTTGGATTGCTCTTGTGTAAACCTTGCTAATGAGATGTATTGAATACAATCCTTCCTGTTCCCTTATTTCAAAGCAGTGTTTTTGTTCAAATGTTTGAAACAAGCAACACAAGCTTAAGAAACTTTTAAACACATAAATTGTAAGTAAATACTGCACTTGTGTTTGAAGCTTTTACATTTCTTTAAAAAGGCAGTTGTAAGTGCCTGACATAACATCCATTAATGAAGATAGTAGCATTTGGTGGATATTTAAAAATGAGGACACATGAAACCAAAATGATCAGCATTGCTCAGTCAAAATAGTTGAGTTAGCTGTATAAATATATAATATTTGGTCAAACAGAAATAACACCGACAGACTACAATAAACTGAAGCTTTAACAAGTTACTCAGTTAAGGATGTGTAGTACTGTAGTGTACCAGTAGGGGTCATACGACTGTCATGTTGAGTAGCAGTTTAAACTAAATTAATTAACTTGTTTAGCTTCATTTAATAAGGGTTCAGTTTTCCTCATCAGTTTGTTAAAGGATGATAAAGAGTGCCAACAAATAACCATTTCACACACACATGCTGTATCTATATTAGTTTAAACTTGTTACTGATACGCAGTAGCATTTAGAAGACAGATTTACAGCTCCTGGTCAGGGAATATTAGCTTGATAAATCAGACTGAATTGCCATTTAGTTTCACATCATTACTTAAATGACTCAAAGGTCTGGAATCGCAGGCTGCAGATATTTGTGTCATCTTTAATATTTGCCACAGAACGTATTAGATAAGATGGAACTGGATTTAGCCATATCTATGCAATTATTGTTTAATATGACGCGATATATCAATCTAGTAAGGATCTGTTTCTGTGTAATTTCACAAGTATGAAACAGGTAGCTTATCTTTAAGGTTATGACAAGTTTCAAGGTTTAAAAAAAGAAAAAAGCATTTTAGACTAAATTGAGCTTAATGAGTTTAATGGTGGTTCCCCAGGAAGAAATGTAGAAGACAAGCACTTCCATTTCATTTGTTTAAGTTAAGAGAACAAACATAGTTTGGAAATGATCCCATAGTAATGTAATGAGATGACGGCTACGATACATCCTTGACTGTTTTATAACATCCTTGCAGCAGCAACAGGTTAAAGTATGTACAGATGCTGTGAGGAAGGACATGAGTCAGTTTGGAAAAGAAAGCCTCTTAGTTTTAATCCGTTTAGAGATGAGCGTTCACTCAATTGTTATACAAAAAATACATTAACAAAAACATTAATATATCTTCCACGGCTGACATTGCCTAAACATTTCAAAATAAAAAACACGAGGGTACAGCTCGATTCATGACAACTGCTGACAACTAAAATACATTTACTGGTCATGTACGATAGAAACAGAAGTGTGATTATCACCTTAAGAAGATCTATTCTGAAATCAATCATCAAATATTTCCTGTCTGTGTGGGAGGTGGAGGGGCTTGACAGCAACATTTAGTAGCGTCCTGTGAAGTAAAACAGAGTCTTTAGACAAAATGTAACCCTTTATATTAGCCAATAAAAGAGTAGATTATTGTGGAAATGACTCACGGGGAGAATAAGAGCGCGATCGGGACCGAGTCTTGTAATTCCCTCTGCAGTACGGAGACGGAGATCGCCTTCTGGAACTAGACAAAATAAAGACTTTTTGTATTTCCTATTTTTCAGCTTCAGATAAAATACAACAAATTGGGAAAACATTTTATAATCTGGAGGATTTATGCTAAAGGATTAATAGTCACCTGTATGAGCGTTGGTGGTCCCTGTCGTCATAGCGATCATAGCCACCTCGGTCGGATCCACGATCGTATCCTCGGTCGGATCCACGGTCGTATCCTCGGTCGGATCCGCGGTCATGTCCGCGGTCATAGTCACGTGAATTGCGCCGAGGAGCGCTTGGACCGCTTGGACCACTTCCACTGCTGCTTCCCCCCCCTCCGCTGCACACAGGACAGTTCAACGATGAGACAATTACATTTCCTGCAATTCCCTCT
Source organism: Gymnodraco acuticeps (assembly GCF_902827175.1). Lineage (NCBI taxonomy): Eukaryota > Metazoa > Chordata > Actinopteri > Perciformes > Bathydraconidae > Gymnodraco > Gymnodraco acuticeps. The sequence continues at coordinate 956,156 of NW_022990764.1, forward strand.
CAATTTGAAAGATTATCCTAATGATATAGCAGTGAGAGCTTAGTTCAAATGTGTCAAGTCTGTATAGTCTGTGGTTAACGCTTGTGTTCTCTCAGCAGCACCATACAGCCATTTTTGTGGAAACAAAACTTTACCTTATTGAGGTCACTCATTGCTTTTAAACAGGAAACAAAAACAATATAGGCCCAATCCCAAACCACTCCCTCGACCCTACCCCTCTGTGATGGAGTGAACTCCGTCTGTAGCTACACTCGCAGCTCAACGAGGCTCCCTCCTGTCAGATGGAGGGAGTAAATACAGCGGCAAGCTTTGGGACGGCCTTCCCTCTCTTCGGCAGAAACAGGAAATGCCGTAACTGTATGTAACAACGGTTTCAAATCAGCATCTCTTAGACAAAAAATTAAAATTAATAACTCAAATAAAACTAAACATCTTTCATTGTGTTACTTTTTTGTAAAGCTCTTTTAGTTTTAAACCTGATTTTTATAAGCTTCTTAGTTTTTGCAACAGTCTGTAAATATACACAACTTTATAATAAAATGCACACATTTACCTTTTTCTAGACTAAACACAGGTACGATCCTAAGTTAAAACACATGAGGTTATCATGAGGTTGTTAACATTGAAATGTATCAGTGGATGTTTGCTGGAACTACTTGTTAACAGCTTGTTTCCTGACGGTCAGGTAGAGACCGGTCTCAAGTCAGCACCACTGCAGACTCGCTGTTTGAGGGCTTGATAGCCCACTCCCCCTCCACACTCGGTTTGGAACAGCACTTAATATGGCGGACCCTCCGCGCGAACGGAGGGGTAGGGTAGGGCGTGGTTTGGGATTGGGCCATAATGTGGTGGTTGCAAGGGCTCTATTCTATGTTTAATATTTCACTTTGATTTATTTATAAAGACCATTTAATTTGTGACCCACTACTTTCCAGCTGAATTGGATACTTTGATTAGTTTATTTATTTTTTTCGAGCGTGTAAAACCAAAGAAAATACAAATGAAACAAAAGATGATACAGACATGATACAGTACTATACAAATGAATGCAATAACAAAACGAAATATTTAATTAATAATTGAATAATCTGTAGTATCATTGTCTGATAACAATAAAAAACAAAACTTTAGCTAATTACACGTCCGAAAAGGGGTCGGAAGAAGTTTACACTTATTTAATCCGACCCCTTCTCCCTTTTTTTTTTCTTTTTACATCTTAATATATGTTAACATACAATATAAATGTATACTTTAACCTTGAATAATTTATATAATCATTCATATAATATATACAGGCAAGTCAGGAGAATGGTCATATATATATATATATATATATATATATATATATATATATATACACACACATATGTACATACACAAATTCATACAAACACAAATTCATAAATTGAATACAAAACAAGAACATAACAGTTATGGTTTAGCAGTGTCCTCCCTGTACCTTGTGAGAATTGTGTCTTTATACCTCTTTTTGAATAGTTTGATGTTTGGACATCCCTTTAGCTCCTCACTCAAATTGTTCCAGATCTTCACCCCACAAACAGAAACACAAAAACTTCTCTTTGTTGTGCACGTGATTAACATAAGTGAATCACGTAAATTATAATTCCCTTGTCTTTCATTGAACAATATCTGAATATTCCAGGTAATTGAACGTTTTTTGCCTTAAACATGATTTGTGCAATTTGGAATTTAACAAGATCTGACAGTTTTAATAATTTCAGCTCTAAGAATAATGGGTTTGTATGATCCCTATAGCCGACATTTGTAATAAGTCTTATTGCTCTTTTTTGTAAAATAAATAGGGATTGTGTTGTAGTTTTATAATTACTGCTCCAAACCTCTGCACAGTAACTTAAATAAGGTAACACCAATGAACAGTAAAGAATGTAGAGGGAATTTTGATCAAGAATCTTGTTTTGCCTTGTTTAATATTGCAATACTTCTTGAGACTTTGGAATGAATATGTTTTATGTGTGGTTTCCAGCTCAGTTTCTCATCAATTGTGATTCCAAGGAATTTATGTTCTTTAACTCTCTCAATGAAAATCCCATCTATCTTAATGGATGCTAGTGTATTGCTATTTCCAAATATGATTAATGTTGTTTTATTCATGTTTAATGATAACTTATTACTGTTTAGCCATAACTTTAGTTTGCATATTTCAGCTGTGATCTCTTCCAATAGTAGCTGTACATTGTCCCCAGAACAAAATATATTAGTGTCATCAGCAAACAAAACCAACTTGAGTACTGTCGATACATTGCATATTTCATTAATATACATAATAAATAGTATCGGCCCCAATACTGACCCCTGGGGGACACCGCATGTAATGTCCAAATATGAAGAACAACACTCTCCCAGCTTCACAAACTGTTGCCTGTTGGTTAAATAACTCCTTACCCATTCCAAAACTACACCCCTGATTCCATAACGTTCCAGTTTCTTTATTAATATGTCATGATTAATTGTGTCAAATGCTTTTTTTAGGTCAATGAATATTCCAATGGCATGTTTCTTTTGGTCAATTGAGCTAGTAATTTCTTCAAGTGAGTCTATTAAAGCCATCGATGTTGATCTATTGGCTCTGAATCCGTATTGACTTTCGGTGAGAAGTTTGTGTTTTTCTATGAAATTGTCCAGTCGGTTATTGAAAAGCTTTTCAAGAATCTTTGAGAATTGTGGTAGAAGTGAGACAGGTCTATAGTTTATGAAGTGATGCTTGTTCCCAGCTTTGAACAAAGGTATGACTTTTGCTATTTTCATTTTGTTAGGAAATGCACCAGTTTGGAATGATAAGTTACATGTGTGTGTGAATGGTTTTGAAATAACATCTATAACCTTTTTTAATACAGTCATGTCAATGTCATCACAATCGGTAGATTTTTTGTTTTTACTTTTCGTTACAATATCAACTACTTCTCTTTCATCCACTGCTGTGAGGAACATTGAGAAAGGATTACGTTTTACAGTTTTTTTTCTGATGTTCCTCCATCAGGGATTTTACCTGCTAATTCAGGTCCAACATTTACAAAGAAATCATTGAAACTGTTGGATACAACATCCATATTTTCCTCTTCCTTATCCTTGTCAATGAAGTATGTGGGATAACTCCTTTTTCTAGACCCATTTTTTATAATACTATTCAGTATGCTCCATATTCCTTTAATGTTGTTTTTATTTTTGTTTAGTAATTTCCAATAGTATTCACTTTTGCAGGTCCTTATTATAATTGTTAATTTATTTTTATATTCTTTATATCTAATCTCTGTCTCCTTTGTTTTATTTCTCAGGAAATCTCTATACAATGCATTTTTCTTTTTACAGGCATTTTGTAAACCCCTTGTGATCCATGGACATTCTACATATTTCATTTTTCTACTGTATTTGACAATTGGGCAGTATGTATTATATAATGATAAAAACATTCTCAGGAATTGATCATATGCACTGTCAATATTGTTTTCTTTGTATAAATCGTCCCATCTTTGTGCCAGTAAAGCATTTTTTAAAGCGTTCATTGCTTCCTCTGATCTAACTCGTCTGTATTGAGTAGCATTGTCCGGCATGTTATTACTGTAGTTTTTGTCATAAACTGCAAATACTGGTAGGTGGTCACTTATATCATTTATTAAGAGTCCACTTACTGTATTGTTTTCTATGTCATTTGTGAATATATTGTCTATGAGAGTAGCACAGTGCGATGTGATTCTGCTGGGTCTAGTCATTTTTGGATATAAACTCATACTGTACATTGTGTTGATAAATTCTTCTGTCATGCTGTGATTATTTGGATTTAGAAGGTCAATATTGAAGTCACCACAAATGAAAACTGTTTTATTAATCACTTTTGAGAATATTTCCTCCATCCAGTCCTTGAAAATCTCAATACTAGAGCCGGGTGCTCTATATATACAACTGATGATTACATTTTTCGTTTTTTCTTTGCAGATTTCAATTGTGATACATTCCAATACATTATCAATCACTGTTGACATATAATTCATCACCTTAAATTGTAAAGTATTGTCCACATACAAGGCTACTCCTCCTCTACCCTTGTTTTGTCTATTTATGTATCTGAGTTCATAGCCCTCCAGCTCCCTCGCTCTACCCCTCGCTATCGCGTGAAGGGTCTGCTTTATGCGCTCCACACAGTAACCCTGCTGCGTGCTCACTAGCACACACCCCCCCCCCCCCTACCCCTCAAAAGGCCCGGTTTTTTTCATTTTAAGGATGTGCACCAAGCAACATCTCCAGGTGCTCCTTTGAGAACCAGGGCAAAAAAGTTATGTGCACCCCTGTTTATAAATGAACATATAACACTAAAATAAAACAATAATATTAGCTCCTAATGGAAAAAAAAACAGCCTCTCAATGTTTTACATAAGAAATGATAAGCATACATAATTAACTCCAATAGAATACATACAAATCGAAGACTTGAGACAAACTTAGTATGTTTCCTTACTATGTGGGCCGGCCCATGTAGATTCCAGGGGTCGGGGTGTGCGGTCTCTTTGTGATGGAGAAGTCCACCCTGATCCTACGACCATCCAGCTCCATGCCATTGGCTCGTTCCTTTGCCTGACGGTGAACAAACATTGCATTACTGTTTCGGACCCAGAAAGTATTTCAGGGTTTAGGAGGGTCTTTTCAAACTCCTGCTCTTTTACCTCTTTCGCGTCAACAGAGTTCTCAAAGTAGACGAAAGCAAAGCCCCTGGAGCGCCTCGACTGCTGGTCGCACACAATAGAGACATCCGCCAGGGGGCCGTACTTAGAGAAGACGTCCCTCAGATCCCTCTCTGTGGTGTACAAACTCAGGCCAAACACTCCCACGCAGCCGTTTGGATCTGGATTAGCCTGCAATTTTAGAGATATTACAGTTGTGAAGAGTCTTTCATACTAAAAACCAAAGCTTTTCTGTTTTTTATTTTTCACAATTTAATTTCTTTATTCCGAGTATATTCAGACAGCATGCAGAAAGAACAAAAGCAAAACTGATCGACCTCTGAATAGGGCTGCAACCGACAATCATTTTCTTTGTCTTTTTTCTTCTTAAATGTTAGTTAAATTAGTTGTTTGGTAAATGAAATATTAACCAAAATGCGATGTGTGGATCAGTGTTTCCCAAAGCCCAAGATCACATTTAAGAAGCTGGCGATAGAGATGACAGACTTTAATTTTCTTACAAATTCACTCAAACCAATTAAAATATCAAAATAGTAGGGGATTCATTTAGTAGTCGACAACATAATGATTTATATTAGCAGGTCTTCTTTTACAATAGGAGAAAAAGTAATATAACCTACTCACAAGGGCCTTTGAGTACTTACGCGGTTGCCGATGTGCCGGCGTCGGTCAGACATCGGGGAGCGGCTGTGGCTCCTGCGCCGGCGCTCTCCGCTGTACGAGCGGCTGTGAGACCGGCGGCGATGGGACCTCGAGCGGGAGCGAGAGCGGCTATAATGTCTCCTCGAGCCGCGGTGCGACCTGTAGACAGAAACACCATTTTATTGCTTGAATATTTATGTACAACCAACTTCTCTAAATCGTCTCCCAAAAGATAAACAAGAGGGAGTTTTGTAAAATAATAAATAAATAATGATAACACAGACACTCACCCAGATTTCGACCTGGATCGAGAGAGAGATTTAGAGCGGGAGTGGCGGGAGCCATCTTTTGAGTGGGCAGGCGACAGAGCTGGGGAACGGCTTGCTGAATTCCTGGAGCCTCGTGGACTCACACTCCGGGATGAGAAGCGAGAATCCTGAACAAACCACACACAATACCTTCATTAGGATGAATGAGATGACAAAGTGACGTTTGCCTAATTAGTTGTATGTAAAAAGTACAAAAAATAACATAATTTAGGATTGTGGAATAGGAATGCAGGTATATATATATATTATCGATGAATAATGTGATGTCAATAGGCTTACTTTTATAAATACAATTAAAATGTAAATGTTATGGAGAAACAAATGTTTCAGTTGTGTAATAATTGTAGTCATTTTAACTGTTCAAAGACAACAACATGCACGCATTTGACAAACAGACCAGAGATTTACTTAGCACTTTGGCCTTATCCAGATTACTTCTTTAACTTCATTTCTGTAACTTCATTACTTCACATTATTCTTCTTTCTTCGATTGTTTTACTTCTTCTGACTTCCCCCATCTCACACACTGCCCAAACTTCTTCCCCTTCACATGTTTAGCATGCATTGAACAATTCAGCTTCACACATCTGAGCTGCAAATTATTGAAAATAAAGAGCACTTCTTCCGCATTTTCTTCGTCCAATCTTAACCTTAATGAAAAAGAAAAGGATGAAGAATGACTTCAACTAAAACTGCAGGATCATTAAACTTTGAACATGTTATTAAAATATCATCACATGCTTCCAAATGTTTTAGACCACACAATACAAATATTTATGAATGTAAAGTCCTACAAATATTTCACATTCAGTGGTTCTCCGTTCACTGTTATGTCTTATTGGCCACTTGTAGTTAGAAGTATACAAACAATTGGGTTGTGTCGACGTGAGAAACAAAATAACATTGAACCCCAGTCTCCTATACATGTGTACGATAGCAAGAAGAATAAAATGAGTTATACAGTAATTACTTATCATTTTTTACCTTTACATTTATTTTGCAACAACAAAATATGTTCCATAGAATAAAAAACATTATTTAAAGTGGCCTCTAACGCATCACACTGTTTATAAAACCACTGAATGTCAAAGATTCTTATTAAAGTTTAAACTGTGTATTCATTAAGGGTTTACATTTTTTTAATCTTGGTTTAAGGTAAACCACACAAACTCCAAATGCTTCTGCCACTCATTTGTATAACATCACTAGCACTGACAAGACAGACATGAAATCATAGGAGCCACATTCAGCAGAGTAAAACCAACAACTGAAACAGAATATACTAGGTGTGAATGTGAGTGAGTGCTAATGAAGGAGAAGACATTAAGTCTAACCCATGTTAAACACGGATGCCTTCATTTCATCATCGGTTTGTGTTTAAATATCACTGTTGGCTAAAGTTCGCCTGAACACTGCAGCCTGTGGCCTAGCTAACAATGTTCAGCTAACGGTAGCCAGCTAGCTATCCAAGTTAACAGATATTAGCAGACTATTATTTAATGCAACGTTACTTTGGACGTGGCTTATTGTTTTATAGTTGAGTAATGTATTATAGCGAATAAAACAAGAACATTAAAAAGTCTATCTTTGATAAAATAGCTCATAATCCAGCCTAACATTTCGATTTGAGTTGAGCTTGCTAGCTAACGTTTGCCAACAGTCAACGTTACCTCTTTACAACCTAGTTCTTTATATATTAACGCTAGCCTTCTTCAAACGCTACTCATACATACCCGCTCGCCGTAACCTTTGCCACTGTCGCTCATTTTAGTACCGCAATATCACAGTTGTTTATGCCGCTATGCTAACCAGCTAGCTACAAACCACCGTAATTTGTTTGTGGAGTGTGCTGCTGCAGGAGCGACTATAAGCCCCTCCCCCTGCGCGGCATTATTCCATGCGTTGGGCACATGACCACTATACATTCTTACATATTATATTAATTAATTATTAATAATGTAACTTTTTACGAGTAAGTTATATATCCTCCTGGGACCCGAGGGAAAAAAGTGTCTTCCAATTTATTTTCTTTTTTGTGATTTCCTACTTATTTAGGGTTAAAAAAAAACATCTTGCAATTGCACTGTAGAGGACGTCGGGACCATATTAGTTTGAAAAGACAGCCAAAATTAACAGATAGACTATGTAACGTATTATGGTTATAGATTGATATTAATACAATAATACATTCACCTTTATTTAAAACATGAATAAGTAATTGATCTGAACATTGCTGTTTATTTGGTCACTAAAAAACTAGTTTGTTTTTTGGTGAATCTTTCCAGATCTTCAAAGTCTTTCAATATGTAGTAGGAAAAGTACCTCATTGACTCCAGTCGGCACGGGCTGTAGGGTCATCTTGACTATAGTTTTATGGATGTGGTCTCCATTTGACCATGCTCATAGAAACAAAGCTTGCATTCCTGAGGCAATTCTCATTTTTCATGGCTCCACTTAAAATAAAAACAACAATAAGACATACGTGCTACTCTTGGCCCACAGAGGGCCATGTCTTTCCAGCTCGTCCTTATCTGTCTCTCTGTCTGTATCTGTGCGCTCATGGAGCCTCCTGCATCTTTCCCCCCCCTTCTTCTTGACCCTCTTCTATTCCAGGTGTGAAATCCTCATCTCTCTCATCATCTGAGAGCTCAACATCTGAATCTCCCTTAACTATCTGGTACAGAAAATGTCTGCTTCAGTTCCGTCTCCTGCAACGATATTGAGTCATTAAGTCCATGAAGATGGTCCTGACGTCCTCTAGAATGGACATTTATAAAAGGGCTGTTATTTGAAAACTTGAATTATTTAATTGCTTTCAGAACTAATTATATAGTTCCTCACATGTTAATAAACAAGAACATATATGATTTTCATGGTAAATATTACCATTATTCAACAATATTTGACTTCTCCTCCTGCTTCTATAACATTTTGTTTTTGGTATGCCAGCCATTTTGGATGAAAAGAAAGAGGAACTTCCCAGCATGCCATTTTAACCAATGACATATCACTGGAAAGACCAGGATGTCCTCTGTACAGTACATCAGGGATTGATAGAGTAGCTCAAAAGAGTAAAAGGAGATGCATGTTAACAAAATGTCCACTACAGTGAACATTTTCAATGGGCTGGGTCCCAGGAGGATATGTTCAATCAAACTCTGTCTTTCTAATAACATGACTAAACTAGGCTATTGAACAATGGCTAGGCGAAAGTGTTGAGAGTGAAATGTAAGTTAAATAAAGGTTTAACCTTGAGGGTTTTACAATCAAGCAACTGCAAAGAAAGTGTGAATAATGAAAACATTAAGTGCATAAGGTGTTAAAAAAAATTGGAATTGTGTGCAGTGATCAGCAATGTTCACTGAAAATCTGAACAGAAAAGGGAGACAAATACTTCTTAAAGATAGAGATGTGACAAATGAAGTGAACAACAGTCTAATACTCAATACATTTTACATTTTCTTTATTTAAATTGAGCAGGATTTGTGAATGAAGCAGAAATGGAACAATTGATTTGAAGATGTGATGCAGTGATCTACTTGGCAGCAGTGGGTAAACGTACTACAGTGAGATGTCAACTTTATTAGTGAAAAGCAGCTTTATATTTACTTTATTTATATCTCAAACCAGTAGATTGTACTCAGAACTGACTCGACACAATCTAAAAGCAGGAAGCTATCTAAAAGTAAATACTAAATTAGCATAATATTGTTTCCCATCAAATGTAGGCTACTTATGACCGGAGGTTACAATTAACCATTTTCCACAGAACTTGACACACACTCTGGATCCAGTTAGTTGACTCCTGTAGTGGGGAGTAGAGAGACAATGCAATCAATCAAAAGATAATTCAACATCTTTAAAGGAGAGAAAGATATATATTTTCAGGCGAATGTTCAAATCAACCTACCACAGTTATATAGGACATTTATTTTATGAAGATCTAGATTACTGGGTCCGTCTCGCTGGCCAATGGGAACATAAGGATCAGGTCTGGGGATGATTGTTGGTCCGCCATCTTCAGAGAAGGCATATCTAGATAAAAGATACATGAAGCATATGGTATGGTGACGCCCCAGCTAAACATGGAAAACCAATAATGATGTTGCCTGAAAGATCACTCACCTTCCATAATGCATGACAGAGTTGTAGTCATATGGACTGTTGAGATTGTTTGTTGCCTGTTTCCTGAAGTTATGAGCTTGGTCTGTCAAAACATGAAAGATACAAGGACACAAAACTCATAAGAAAAGGACTCAAAAGGTAAAGAAAGTGCTCTATGGATGCAATGACATAATGCGCCAACCTGCCATGATGTTTTTCCATACAATTGAGACATAGTGGTCTCGATCTGAGCGAGATTGCTCATGTACAAAACCAAGAGCATGCATGAACTCGTGGGCAGCGACTCCTGACCACATGCATCCAGGAGTCTGCAGTGACAGGGTCTGGCTTCCTCCAGTCTGCCCCAGGAACGACCAGCAGCTTTGGGTACAAAACGGGAAATGACCATCTCGATGGAAAATCACCATATTAAAATGAAATACACAGCACATTTCAAACCACATGTAGCAATCATGCTCACCCATATCTAGGCTGAATATCAAGGAAGCTGGCTTCCTGAGTACGTGGAACAAATCTAATACACGTTCCAGCAGTAATGTCTTGCATCCCAGTTTCTATGGTGATTCTGTCCATGTCCTCTGCCGAAAAAACAAAAACAAATAATAATTTGACAAAGATTTGAATTGTCAATGCCTTTACAATGTGTTTTTACATCGGGGGATTCATACCATATATTGGAGAGAGCATGAAGGGAACATAAACAAATCCATCAACTGCTTTAGGCCACAGACAGGCATTGCCAGGGCAGGTTATGGCACTCCGAAAATACGAGCTGGCAATATCTCCATCTCTGAAGGACATTCCTCGGAGAAATCGCAACCCTAGTAATACAAAATAATGAATAAGTCCAGGGTATACAAACAAATGTTAGGTTGAATTTTAGAACTCAATTAAGCCTTACTGCGATTTACTTCCAGGATTTGATCCATTGCGTTCATGTCATCATGATCATGGTCTGTAAATTCGTTTGAAATCCCACCTGAGTATGTCCTTCTCAACCTCACTTTTGCCTCATGTAGTCCAGTAGAATTCTGTAATGAAAAGTTGCATTATGTTTTCGAAGATCTATTAAAGTGGACCTACAGCCATAACATATTTTCTCTTGGTAGCCTACTAACCTTAACAGGTAGAGTGTACGCCTGGCACAGTAGGCCGAACAAGACACCCAGAAGGATCATGGTAGAATGCATTGTTGTGTTTGAGACTGGTGCACCAGGTTCAGTCTGCTGTTTTCTGATGCCAGAGCCTCTCCTCCACTGAGTATATATACCCACTTCTCCTCCAGAGCTCTGCACTGATTGGGCCGTTATTCCATGATGAAGCATGATTAAGACCCCTCATCATCCAGCATGTGTAATTTACTCAAGTCCACTGCTGATCCGTAAGAGGTGGTCTTGATGCTGACCTTCACTGGACCCCGTACTTAGTGCATGTAAGATTCAGCACTTTTAGAAAGTAAGACTCTTTAAAGATGCTACAACACAGCAGGAGAATAACTGTCCACCAAGTCCAACAGACCAGCAATTTGTGTCTGACTGTAATGGCAACCAGTGATTTTGCGATAAACCATCAGTTGATAACTGGCTTGACCACAATAATTTTGTCATGAAGGTAAATATATAAAAACTAACCCTTATCCTTCACCAAAGTGTATTTATATATTTACCAAGGGGCCAATTTGAAGGACAAAGACTGAGGAACGTTTATGACATTTTGCCTGTGGTGCTTTAAGAACATTAGTTCTATAATATTTCGGGTTAAGGGCGCATTGTTTCAAGAATACATTCATGTGCTGTCATACCATAAATGAGTTCCTTGCAGACCCTAGTTACTCTTTGCTCAGTGAGTTTTGCTTGCTGGTATCTTCAGGCACAATAGATTTAAAGGTCACCTATTGCCTATTCCATGTCTTCTATACATCAACATGTGTCCCCCTCTGTGTAAAGAGATTCTGAATGTTTCAGGAAAAAATATTCGCTCACTTTTGGTCCTGATCCATTTATATAAAAACCTGTCTGAAAATGAGCTGATCAGATGTTGGCCACTTTATGAAGTCATACCGATGTTTTGGCTTGTGTAACCTTTAGCCAATAACCTACCAAGGTAACATCCCCCACCTTATCACCTGAATCTCCCCCTAGAGCACCATTAGGTCTTAGTTCTGCAGGTCTCCCTTGAAAAAGAGATCATTGATCTCAATGGGATTTTACCTAATTAAGGTTTTGAATTGAATTAGGCACTTTCACACCGGATTACTTTTCCCCGTACTTTTCCCTTTTAGTTCCGATAGTTCCTGGGATTTTGCATTCACACCAAAAAGAGAATTTAGTTCATGAGAACTTTTCAGTCCCTGCTAGAGAGAAGGTACTTTCCTGGGGAGAAAAAAGTTCCAATTTCTGATTGGCTGGGTGAATTGCAAACCACGGCCCCTAAAACTCGGAAAAGTTTTGTGAAGCCGCCATAGTATTAGTTGGCATTAGCATTATTAGCATTAGCCCCGCGCACCAACGGAGAGAGAATAACTTATGGCAACACAACAAAAAAAATGGGAGTGGTGGAGTATGGGCTCAGAACAGTCTCATAATACACACATGCGCACAGAAGCAGGGCCGGCCCTGACCAATTTGCTGCCCTAGGCAAGATTTTAGCTGGCGCCCCCCCCCCCAAATGCAGAAACTTACACTTACTATGACTCGCGCATGCATGGTTGTGGCATTACCACCAACACAAAAAGATATGGACACAAGATGTGTGCAACTGTATTTAGTTTCCTATCCATTTGAACATGATTTAAGTGGGGGGGGGGGACCTCACCTCCTCTAGGGGGGTCCGGGGGCATGCACCCCCGGGAAGACTTTTTTTTTTTAATATTGAAGTTAAAAGCATCAATCTGGTGCACTTTGAGAGCAACATTAGGAGATCTATGGACACCTCTCAACACGATATGAAACAGAACTGTAAGTAGATTTTCTTTTTCTTTATGGATACTTTACAAATCACTCCCCTTTCAAACTGTATTCTTGTTTATTAATAACAACTTTTTTGTACTGTCATATAGTATTTTATACCTGTTTTTCACCTATTCTCTTATTTTTTTATAACTATAATGATCATATAAAGGTGTGCCTTTACCTCACTGAGCTGAGGTTATCAGAGCCTCTCAGTCTTTCAGGGGAGAGCTCTCTTAAGCTCTCCCCCCCGCGGCCGCTTACACAGTAAATTCCAATGTTAATAAAAGCACACTGTGTACGTTTTTTGGGAGTTTGATTTATTTTAAATTAACACTAATATACAATTTAAACCTATAATTGCACACTACCATTATTTCAAAAAAATAACAATTTCACATAAACCTCTGGTTTTTACTGGGGCTGGGGCAGTTCAACTTGATTTGGGGGGGGGTGCCATAGTTTATGGGCGCTGTACGCAATATAGGCGTAGTTCTGTTAGTATAAGATAATAAGATGTACTTTGTTGATCCAAAATCGGGAAATTGTGTTGTTATGAAATTTAAAAAAAAATATTTTTTTAATTTCTAACTTTTATTTTTATTTTTCTCCCCAATTTTCGGCGCCCCCTATGGGTTGATGAAATAAAATCCAAATACAGAAAAAAGTTTGACATGTGTATTTTTGATCCTCACATATTTGTTTTCCGTTTAAAACCTCTGAACCTGCAAACACAAATCGCTTTCTGTGCACGGATCGCTGTGCATTCGTGTGTGGGTTTTTTGCATAGACTGTATATATATTTTTTGAGACTCCCCTGACGCTCAGCCGATTCGTACTTGTAATTATTTCTATCTATAGCCAATCAGATGTCTCCTCAATTCTAAGCCAATCACATGAGCGCGCCTCCACGAGGTTAGATTTCTTGCGTTCATGACGTAGCGCTTCATGTACGCATTTTGCGCAGTCCGGAGCTGACAGCTCCATGGAGCCTGTCTGCAGGCGCTAATCTCAGGACACCCTCCACTCTCAGTACAGCGCCACTTTCCGAACAGGAAATGCACGCAAATACAAGCATTTATATTATTAAGGTACAGCGCCACTTTCCAAACCATTGTTGAATGCTTGTGTACACAAAAACGGCAGGCAAAACCGTTTTAAATGTGTGTTTCCTGTATGGCGAATACAGCTGCTTTATTTATGTCTGTATGAAGTTGTTGTGAGTGTGGAGGGAGCAGCTACAGGTTAGCTTAGCCTAATAATCGATCAGTGCACTACGAAGCCAGTGCTAGACAGTGACCTGTTAACGCGGGGGAGCCCCGCCGGTCATTATCGGCCGATATTCACTCTTAATAGTTTGATCGGTTCTCTCTATAAAGGCCGATCAGGAGAGCTGGATCTGATCAATATGGACATAATCGCGAGTGAAGTATAACCGGACGCGAGAGATCTACAAGATCCACTACACCTCTATGGTACCCATGTACATGTCAACATTCTTCCCAAAGGTCAAGGAATACCATGATCATAACACCAGAGGGAGCTCCACAAATCATGTGAAACCCAGATTTGGCACAAAAAAGGGGGAATACACGTTTCGCAATTATGCCACATCAAGGTGGAACGCTCTTCCCACAACTGTAAAGGAAAGTAAAACTACTTACCTTCAAAACCTCTCTTAAAGAGCACCTTCGGGGGAGAGCATTGCAAAACATGGCCCCGGTAATGGTACAAATCTCAACCTGTCGTTCAATGGACAGATTCCCCCCCCCCCATCTATGTATATACTCGCATTTTAGACTCTGTTACTAACAGTAGCGTGGGGTGGGGAAAAATGTAGGGGAAGCCAATGTTTTTGGGTCGGGGGGGGGGGGGTGGTCAATAACGTAACCAGATGAGTGATTACAGCGCCCGGTAACATTTTACACACATTTGTATCATACAGATGCAGGACTTGTACACGCCTGTTATCTAAGCGACAGGTCCGCATGCACTCTCCAGCTGAAACTCTCTCGTCTTATTAATTTAAGCATTTTCTTATTAATTTAAGCATTTTCTTATTAATTTATGCCAACCTCCCCCCACCAATGCAATACCAGCCGCTCAATGCGCAGTGCAGATTCGGTAATTAATAAATAAGAAGCATTCATTCACAAACTAAATCAGGAGACCTTTAAAGTTTTACGTTCACATCAAAGTATCAGTATGCGTTGTGTTGATAATGGACGAGACCCGCCGAGTCAGCGTAAAGTTGAGACGATCTCTGTTTAATGTCTGAATCTGATAACAGATACAATGATCAGTTTTACATACATTTCCCTCAGTGACTCCTCTCATTGCTTGGAACGTTTACAAAAAGGGAAGAGGAAACGTGAGGGACACAATATATACAAAAAGTAAAATCACAAAGAAAGGAAATTAAAGTCCTCACAACAATAAACTCCTGAGCACAGCTCTCCGACCTTGCCAGGTATTTAACATTCAATAAAATGAAGAACACAGAATACAATAATATAAAACACAGAATGTGTGTGATTATACAAAATTAAATTAAATAAACCCCACTGCATATTTACATCTGTTACACTAACACACACTGCAAGTGCAGCAACAGTCCTCGTCTCTGTAATTAGTTCAGTCCGTAGTCCAAAAGTAACACAAAAATATAAACAATCTCATCTATTCAGGGGATCGGGCCCTATATGGCATGCTATCTGCGGTGCTGATTTTCGGATAGCAGCACCCTGTGCTAATTAAACAACTGCAATAAAACAACTACTTCAGACTGAACACCTGCAGCTAAATCCAGGCAAGCAATGCACAATAACCAACAGAACCACATCAGAAATTGCACACATAGCTACACGGGCAGTTCAGGCAACAGGTATGCACAGAGAGAAAGGGGTGTGCATTTCACTCACCCTATTTGAAGAGGAAGGCCATTCTCCTGTCTTTCATGGTAGCGAAGTGGTCAATAACAATGTCATAGAACTTCCCAGCGGCCTTTAGGTCCTCCACAACAACAGAGTCAATGGATATTGTGGCTAGGTTGACAAGTCTGTCCTGTCCACACGTGTTCCTCAGATACGTTTTGATCCTTTTTAGACAGGAAAAGGAGCGCTCTGCTGATGTGCTGGTGGCTGGTATCGTGAGCATGAGCTGGAGCAGCTTGTAGACCTCGGAGAGTGTGCCCTGTAGGTCATCCTCAATAAGAAGCTGTATCAGCTCTCCTGGTGGCTTGTGAAACAACCTGTTGTTGTACAGCGTGTGCAGCTCATTCCTTAACTTCTGCTCATCAAAGAATGGATACGTGTTGATCAGCTGAGCCAGCTCACTGCTGGGAAATGCATCAGGGTTGCAGAACGATGTGAATGATGTGTGTTCCAGTATCCGAAAAAAGTGCAGGTGCTCCATATCTGCAAATCTTTGGGTCATGTGCAACACTATGCCGTCAACAATCTGGAAGTAAAGACGCCGGAAAGACACAACCGTTTCCTCGTCTCCTTCTTGGTGCTGGTTAAACCCTTGCTCCAGGTCGTCCCAGCCGCGGCGACGTCGTTTACGTCGGGGCACAGGATCGCCGACTGCTTTGACCGTGTCATCGTAAATGCGACTGAATGTCTCATCTGTTCTTGTGGCTTTGAGAGCGCTGAGAGTGCTCATGATCCGATCCTGGCATTTTTTTATGTCCGCTGTCTTGCTTTGCAGAACCTGGAAGAGTGGTTCTGTGAGGCCGAAAATGGACTGAAAGACCCCGAGCAGGAAGGTGAAGTCAAAATCCTCAAGTTTTTGCTTCAAGGAAGCACTCTGTGCAATGGTCTCTTTGTCCCATCCCGGCTCTGTCATTATCCTGTCAAAAGCGATACAGAGCGACCCGCGTCCTTCATGGATGGCGTGTACTGCGCGGCTTTTAAAATTCCACCTCACAGCAGAACCCCCTGGTACACGCACAGCTCGATCAACTTCAGACAGTAGTGCTGATCTCTTACATGAACGTGAGAAAAAATTGTGGAAGGCATCGAGATTGGCAAAAAACAGTTTGGCTGCTTGGATGTTGTTTGTGCCTTGTGCTAAAACCAAATTTAATTTGTGAGCATAGCAGTGGATGAATAGCGCATTGGGGCAGTGTGCTTTCACTAAAGCCTGAACGCCACCGTGCTGTCCACTCATGCAGCTTGCTCCGTCATAAGTCTGACAAATCAGTTTGTTTGTTGGGCTGTAGTTCCCGATGGCTCTCATGACAACTGATGTTACAGCTTTTGCATCTCTTTCTAAGCTGACATCAAAAAACCCGAGGAAACGTTCACACACACTGCCTTTTTCATTCACATATCTGATTATGATAGTGAGTTGGCACTTATTGGAGATGTCTGATGTGTCATCCACTTGTACAGCAATGAAAGGAGAAATGTGTATTTCTTTATCAGTCTCATCCTGGATACAACGAGCTATGCTCTCAATTATGTCATTTTGTATGGTGTTTGACATACCACTGAAGACTGTTGACGATCCCAAGTGCTCCGCGAGTGCAGTGTCAAACTCTGCAAATGCACGTACCAGCTCTACAAAATTGCCCCTGTTAGAGCTGCCAGCGGCCTCATTGTGTCCCCTGAATGCTTGCTCTTGACGTGCAAGGTACAGGGCAGCAATGATGAGTTTCCTCAGAATATCCCGGTTCTTTTTTACTTGTTCGTTGTGCTTCTTTGTGCTAATGGTTCTTGCTACATCCAGAGCCTCGTCAATCCTGACGCGTCTAAAAAGCTTTAATTTCACAGCACAATCTATATGATTTTTAGATTTACCGTGCCTCTCAATTGCCCGTGACAGGTTGGCAAGGTCGATGAATCCTGAAGTTGCCCAAGGATTGTTCAGGGAGCACGAACCCTTGTCAAAAAGAAGACATGGCCAGCAAAATAGACGCTGAAGTTTAGCGCTTCCAGTTAGCCACTCCGTGCGGACATAATTGTCCTCATTGAACGTCCGATTAGATCCCTTATTCCTCTGTGTACACAGCTCGAGTGTGGGCGTTGTCCTGCCATCTGCTTTAATGTTTAGTTGCTGCTGTAGCGGAAGTTTAGTGAAGTTATGCTTAATTAAGTACGCCAAATCTCCTCCCTCCATAATGCTTCATTTGCTTGATCATTTCTAACGGCGGTGATGACAGTTACAGTATTCAAATTGATGTTGATGTGATTGGATGGCAGTGTCCAATCAAATCGCCAGCCGCCAGCCGCCCCTGAAGGGAAGCTAGAGGCGGCTGGCTTCCCCTGGCATGGCCCTGACCAATCACAGGTTGGCAGGGGCATCACGTGGGCCTTATCTGATTGGTTAATCCCTCAATTTTTTTTCACCAAGGGAAGCTAGATTCTGCTGGCCTCCTCTCGCAACAGTGAATGCAATCTACTGTTTCACCATGACATCTAGAGGGGCGCTGTTTCACTCTTTGTAAAATACTCAATGAGAATGGGGGAGAGACGGAGAGACGGTCCGGCAGGAACACACAGGAAAGTAGAATTACAGAAACAAAACAAAGTGTTTTTATTTATTTATTTAAGTTATAACTACAATACGAAAAAACAGGGGAAGCCTGGCTTCCCTTGGCCTCCGGGAGAAAACGCCACTGGTTACTAACTGTATATCTGTAGACTTGGTATGTCTTTAATGTCCGGTTAGGATGTATTAGAACGAAATCTAAAATGAAAATTGTAAATAAGCAATCTGTATGTAAAAAACCACCTGTATGTAAATTGTAAATAAGCCATCTGTATGTCAAATATGTCTTAAATGATATGATGAATTGGAAATGGGGGACCCTGATGTAAACAAGACGAAAGTCTTTCTCTGGTCTGCATCCCCTTAACAATTGTATGTTTTGAGCTGTACTGTACTGTACCCAATATACAAGCTGTTAATACACTTTTCAATCAATCAATCAATCAATCAATCAATCAGAGAGAGATCAGATCAGCTGCTGAGTCTGATGGAGACACGCTGCTCTGCATGATCATCTGGTGCTCCGCCCTCTGTTTAGCGAGTTGACCGGACTGCGCAAAATGCGTAAATGAAGTAATCTTACCCTCGTGGGGGCGCGCTCATGTGATTGGCTTAGAATGAAGGAGACATCTGATTGGCTATAGATAGAAAACATTACAAGTACGAATCGGCTGACCGTCAGGAGAGTCTCAAAAAACCCACACACGAATGCAAAGCGATCCGTGCACAGAAAGCTGTTTGTGTTTACAGGTTCAGGGGATTTAAACGGGAAACTAATAAGTGAGGATCAAAAATACCTATGTAAAACTTTTTTCTGTATTTGGATTTTATTTACATGTATATGAAACGGAATACATTTGTGTGTGCATTGAAAAACACAAGTATGGATCCGGAAATACAAGTTTGAATCCTTCTGTGTGCATGTGTGTATTATGAGACTGTTCTGAGCCCATAGTGGAGTGATGAGGAGGTGTCGGCGTTCTGGCGATTTACTCGGAAGGCTTCTCCCCCAACTCCGGTTTGCGGCCTGCCAGTAAACCCAAATCAGAAGAGGTGACGTCAGCGGCTTTATTTGCGTAATCTTCCCTCAGGGATTTATTCCGGTGTGAACGCCATCTGCTCTTAGTTCCATGGGGGGACCAAATGCTGGGAACTAAGTACAGCAAAGTACTTGGTGTGAATGCGGCTATAGTGTTCTTTTTAACCAAATATCTCGTAGAGGGGCGTGGCACCTTATTTTCATCTAAAGTAACAGACAGAGAATCAGCACTTTTGAAACAATGCATGATCTGTTTGGTATTTCGAGCCAAACACTTCAGAAATATGTTTTGTATATATCCAAGACCTATAATATGAAAAAGAGTATAATAGGAGACCTTTAAGAATTATGTTGGGCAGTTGAATAACATTGAGTCTTTTTTGTATATTGCTTGTGTGCTGATTACATTAAATACTACTTTATTTATTGTGTAATGTGATCACATGACCCATGCTTTAATTGGTCAATTTATTTATTTTACTGCAGTTTTATGCATGCAAGCATGTCCAACGCAAGAAGGATGACATTTCATTTTCTTGACAATTAAGTCATCTGTTATTGATTAATCAAATTACATATAGTGTATATTTGGTTTTAAGGGCATTTAAATGACTTCTTCTCACTTTTGTAACCCTTTTAAACATAAGAAACATGTCTTGTTTAAACAAATTGACTGCACGCATACAGAGGAAATGCAGATAGAAAGCTTCAATCAATCTTTATTGAAATTTGTTTCTATGATTTGACATTAGATTTTTATATAAACTTTCGACACATTCCTGTATCGCCTCAATTCAGTTTGGTCCTATTCATCTGTGGTACCTGCCGAGAGACACAAAAAAAGTGATTGAAAATATCTGCCCATTTAGCAATATGTTTAATTACTAGGTTTGGTAAGGATGTTTGGTACTTACCACACTTATAAAGCTTGTTGATTTTCATCTTGTCAATGCGGCTGAGAGATGATGCCTGGCCCAGCTTTATGTCCTTGCTGTTCTGGTTGTTTTTAGGAATGATGGTTGGGGAGCCATCCTGAGAGTATGCAAACCTAAACATAGACATTTAACATCATAATTCATAAACAAAATTATTATATATTGAGTTATCTACATTTAATTATTACTTACATTCCAAAGTGCATGATTGAGCCATAGTCATAAGGTAAATCCAGACTGTCAGTCTTGAATTTCTCAAAGTTCCTCAAACGATCTGTTGGAAATCGAAAAACAATATCTTACCATCATTTTATTTTGTTGTTTTTATGTAATAAGTGGAACATCTATGTTTTGAAAAGGTTTATAGAAATGCAGTTAATTAAATATATGCTTTGATAAATCGTTTGTGGAGATTTCATTACTCAATGACACCGCCCTTCCCGCCCCTTTGAAATTACCCCTCCAAATGTTTGGCCACATGATGGTGACATAGTTGTCCCTATCAAGGCGGGACTGCTCGTGCACAAAGCCCAGAGCATGCATGAATTCATGGGAGATCACTCCAACCCGGAGGCAGTCAGGGCTCTGAAGAGAAACAGTCTGTCTTCCACCACGCGAACCGAGGTAGGACCAACACCTGGATTAACACACACAGCAATAAATATTAAACAATTTACAGTAAATAAGTGAGTTTAGTGTTGTAACATACAGGAAGAAATACAAAACTAAATTGTAGTTCAAGTTTTAAAATGGGGCTCTTTTAATAATTGCCAAATGTATTCAAACAATGATCGCAGGTTTAATAGTTTCCAAGCAAAGGTTCTCACCCAGTCTTTGGCTGGATTTCAACGTAGTCTCGCTGGTGCGTTCGAGGAACAAACCTCACACAGGTTCCTTTCTCTACGCCATCCATTCCTTTCTTTATCATCTTTGTCTCCATTTCAGCTGTGCATTTGTTTAAACAGAATGAACAGACAATTATTCAATCATCACATTCAAAGTCTATGTATTTAAGATGAAAATTACTGTAAAGTGTGGTAATTGTTAAGACTTAAAAAACTAAAATAGCATACAGTATTTAGGTGAAAGCGAATATGCAACGTAGACATGTCCATCCACTGACTTAGACCAGAGGCAGCTACGAGCAAAGCAAACTTTAGAGCGCCTTCCAGAAGAAACAGCAATGTCTCCCTCTCTGAGAGTGGTAGAGCCGTCTATGAGACGGGAAGCTGAGACAGAAATCAATTAAAATTATATTTTTTTTACACATGGCAAGATGAGGTTGTTTGTCGTGTTAACTACAAAACAATTCAAGTAAAGGGTTTTCAAATTACCTTGAAATTCATTAGCTTTTATGATTTCATCCATTGCTGTCATATCATCGGCATCATGTTCTGAAAAATAATTTGCCGTCAGCTGGTGCATTATCACTGCTATAACATATTAACATTAGATCAAACCCAAATTGCACTTACCTTTATAGCCAATGGGGCCCCATTTTGGGCTGAACAAAAGTTTCTGCAAAAGAAAAACAGAATGTTGTTTGCAATTTTGTTGCAGTCTGTTAAATGTGTTACAACGCAGTCCCACTCCAATCCCCTTACCTGAGCATGTATAGTCGAAATACAGGTAGAAATCAGGCACAAGAGGATAATCTGCTCCATCTTTACCAGTCTGATAGGTCTTCACTGTTGCCATTCTACCTTCACAAACTCCTAGCTTTATAGGTGTTCCCAATCACTGTCCATAGATAATACCCATGATTATCTCAGGTAAATTACCAGGTTACTGTTATTTGTTTGTGAGCTAGTTTAATCCCAAAATTAGTTTGATTCTTTCACAAACAACAACTCCAACTTGGGGATAATGTAAGGTCTCACTGTGGGTAATAACAGCTTCACTTCAATGACTAGCTTTAAATTAAATGGTTCAATGTTTGGCAAAGGTTTTTGGGCAATTTTTGTCTTTGGGTGTCTTAAAAACATACCAGGAGTGTATCTATCTATGTATTCTATCTACTTTGTTACGCTGCTACGTTGCTAATATCACATGATTTACTCTCACAAATTCCAAATGTTAATACAAATAAAGATGTACACCTTCCTAAAATAGTGGTGGAAAAGAAAAAGCTACCGCCCGAACAGGGACTTGAACCCTGGACCCTCAGATTAAAAGTCTGATGCTCTACCGACTGAGCTATCCGGGCTCTGACACGAACACCGGAAGTGCTCTATTTAAAGCGGCGGAAGGGGTTCCAAAACCCTACACCACACCCCTACAAACTATCACTCCTTTCGCGCGGAGGGTCCACCACCACATTTAGTGCTGTTCCAATACAACAAGTGTGGAGGGGGAGCGGGCTATCATGCCCTCCGACAGCGAGTCTGAATCGCACCTGGTTTCACCACTACATGACCGGAATCAATGATGTGTGTGTCCGTCATGAAACGCGCTGTTTACAAAACGTTACTGCAAACATTTACATTGTAAAATGCGCAAAATAATTGACATTTAAAATCGTCATAAAGATGTTAACAACATCGTGGTTAACTCGTATTTTCTTTACTGAGGATCATATACTCGTGTCTTATAGTGTTGTATGTGTACAGGGACTGTAAACTGACCACCAAAGATTTTGAGAGTTTTATTTTTGTTATTTTCTGTCATGGGGAGGCTGATTTCAAACCGTTTTTAAGGCATTCCCTGTTTCTACTGGAGAGAGGGCAGTTCGTCCCAAAGCTTGCTGCTCTTTCACCCTCCACCCGAAATAAGTGACCCTTGTTTAACTTCAAGTGTGACTACAGACGGTGTTCACTTCGTCACGTAGTGAGAGTGTTTTGGAATTGGGCTTTTAATTCTGCTCTTACACATACCATGACCGCTTTTTCTAAACCTTCCCTTATGTCGCAAAATGGAAATTCAAGGGTAAATTGAAGCTAACGTTAGCTAGCTTAATTAGTTAAAGTTAGCTTGATTAGCAAGGTCTGATGTCGTAGGCTATCGAAATACGTTATACTAAAGTTGCACATCTCAAAGAATAATGGCATTATATAAAGAAACTGCTTTGACAACTTGCCTAAATGATAGTGAGTATTGACGTTGGATAAATAGTATGTTACCCTTGTAAGTGACTTCTCGTTGAATTGCAGGAGCGGCAGACCAGAGAGCTACAGCATGCCATCCAAGAAAACAAACGCAAACTGGTGGATGTCCAGCAGAAAAGACAACGTGCCGAGGAAGACATAATTCACTGGTAGGCCTGACGTTACTTTTGACCAAGTATTTTACGTTAGTTTGTTGAAGTTTAAATTAGTCTCCCAGGATTAAACCGTTTGTCTCCACCTGAGGCCTCCCTGTGACGTTGTAGCATACGTCACTCAGCGTTTTTTCTCTCACTATTTTGATATGCCCATTTTGTTTTTACCAAGTTAGCAACTACTTCACACAAGAAAACATTTCATCATCATGGTTATATTTTATTTAAAAATCCAATGCATTATAATTGAAACAGCAAGTGGTTTTCAGGAAAGTTAAGTCAAGGGCAAGCCCTTAACTTACTTTATAAAGATGATTTGTGTTAATTGAGTGTAATATCTTTATTTTCCATCTCTGGTAATTATGCACTCATAGTATGCAATATGCTTACCAAATGTAAAGACACAGCAACCTGTCAATTCAACTTTTTTCACAGGAACATTTTTGACTCATTGCAGAAAAGGCAGAAGGGAAACAAACTGCTTAAATTAATAATAGCTTGGTTTGAGTAATTGTCCAAAAAGTATGGTTTTTATCATAGCTATTCTATTACTGCTTTGACAGTGTCACAATGTCTGCCACGAACAAGGTGTATTCAATGTGTTTTTTAAGGAAAGGGACACTAATTTATTTGTACACAATCAACCTGAATTGCTCTTAAATGTCCATACCTGCTACACAACAGCTTTTAGTTTTATTAAAGGATGAATCAACACTACATTACATACATATACATACATTATTGATTGTGTGTTGTTTATATTTTCTTAATGAGTCTTGTTCTGATTTGCAGTAAGAGAGAAATGAAGAAGAGAGCTGTTTTGATGGTTGAAAAACATGAAGTTGTTGATGCATTGGTGACATTTGGTCATCTGCTGCAAGACGAAAAGCACCTTTCTGAACAACTGAATGGTCAAGCCTCTGCAGACAGGTAATGTATTGTTCTATGAGCATAGACAGAGCAACTTGAGATAAACCTAAATTGATGACCTATAACAGAATGATTTGACTCTATTTATTATCTTTCAAAAATCAAAGGAATGATTTGCAGGAAAGGAGCGAGCGCATCACAAACAAGGCAAAAAGCCTCGCTGCTGAAATCCTGGAGGTGAAAGAGCGTCTGGCAGAGGCAAAAGCTCGTAATATGGCTGGTAAGGAGAGAATGGAGAGTGTCTACAATCTGGTTAACTTGTATTTGATAACAGTAGTTTATAATATTCTATCTTTCCTTTCCCACAGCACAAACTTTGATTCAAACTCCAACCACCAGATCAAAGAGAAACTAAAGTAAATCCAAGTGAATCAAAATTATAATGTTTGCAGATTACAGGCCTATTTTTTTTTATTGCATTTGATATTTAGAATTGTTGTATATATTTGTTGTTGCACCTAATAAAGTCTCTGTTCTAATATTGTCTCACAAACGCTCCTATTTAATATATTTGTACCTTTTCCTCCCACCGTCAAAATACTTCATTCAGCAGTAGAATATGTAAAAAATAAAGAAGATTTATTAGTTTAAAAAGCCAGTGTTGGCTGGTGTATCAGAAACCTCCCAATAAATACAGACACAAATATACAAGTGAGTACAATACACAATGTAATCTATACATATATATAATTAATTATATCTTCTTAGTTGATTTATATTTTGTATAAATAAATATGCAAAGCAACATTTAAAGGAGAAACATTTAAATATTCTTCAAAAAATATAAAGTGGAATAATATTTTTCTGTACAAAGTTATTAAGTGAACGTATTTGTATTTCACCACAGACTGTTGGGACAATAAATGAGTTTTCAACCTTTGCTCTGTTTCTCGTTTGCGCTTTTGACGCTCTCGGGCTTCCGTAAATATGTCATGAGGAAATGCAAGGCAACACATCGTTAGCGCTGCTCTCCGTGACACCCTTTTATGGTAAGTGTTTGCTATTTTTAAGTGAGTTAATTGTAACTTCAACTAGTTGTAACACACTATTATAACTAGTAGAAGAAGGTAGAGATCGTTAAATGAAGATAATGGCTACTATTAGTCACTACACGTGTGGTTCAAAGAGCAGATGGTTACAGTTACATCAGCTAAGATAACGTTAGCTTTCAGAATATAATCAAACTGTTTTTTAGTACGCCAGGTTATTACAGTAATGTTGTCAGAGCTTAACTAAGCTCATAACAACAGGTTAATACAGTTAATTATTGAGGATAAATGGACAATGTTTATCTGTTTTTATTTTTCTAACTTTGCAGGTGATGTGATTTTTTAAAAACAACAATGACGACGAGTTACGAGCATCACTCCATCTTTCACTTGAGCCCAGAGGATGAGGCTTTCATTGGGCTGAGAGAAGTGAACCCCATTCTGAAGCAGGCTGTCAACACTGATCCAGCCTCAGACAGTATGTGTGAACTGTAGCTGTGGTTTCTGTTGTAAAAACAAGTAAAATACCTTAGTTTTCTGTTTGTTTTGATACCTAACTTTGTTTGTTTTTCTCTCAAGAGTTGGAAGACAGATCCCCAGAGGATGACAGACAGCGGGAGTCCAGTCTGGTTAGAGAAGTGTCAGATAAGATGGTCTGCTCAGCCTGCAAGTGCCTTTTTATCAGTCGTGAGGAACAGGTAACAGACAACTACAAACTCTTATCTATTGAGACTTTCTACCACTTAAATAATGATCTGTTAATGTACTAAATACTGCACTGGAGTATGGGTTATCATTTGAGTAAAACATGTTTTTGTTTTTCTAAACAGACTGAGCACTACAAGCTTGACTGGCATCGCTTCAACTTGAGACTAAAGATTTCAGCAATGCCGCCTGTAACAGCTGAGGAGTTTGAGAGGAAGACCGGAGCTGGTAAGAAAACCAAAGTCCGTAAAACCAAAGTCCAAAGCGATGGTTTCTTGTATTTTTTGTTACAATTGTTTGATTTTCCATTCTTGCTTTACAGGAGACATGTCAAGTATCTCAGGCTCAGAGTCCGATTCAGATGAAGACGACTCAGATAGTGAGAGTGGGGGAACGAGCAGCAACGTCACTGGCACAGATAATGAGAGCTCAGTTGAAACCAGTTTGTTTAATGGCCGGCACTCCAGCAAGGTGTTTTTCCAGAACTCAGCCGAACAATATGTATCAGTGTACCGCTGCATTCTGCAGGGAAAGGTGAGCAGCAGGTACACTAAGTACCGTACGGTTTGTGATGTGTATTAAGAGACTTGATTTTTTATTTTAATTCATGTTCTGTCTAAATATTTCAGTCAAATGATGAGCTAGATGCAGCGATCTTCCTGAAGGCCATAAGTAAGAAGACTGTGTGGGTAATTCTCATGACAGGTGGAGGCCACTTTGCTGGTGCTGTATTCCAAGGGTGAGTGGACAGTTTTTTTTTGTTTTGTTTGCTTTCAGCACCTGAGATTACACACCAGGGTTGGAATGAAAAGGAAATCTGTGCGCATTAGCCCAACACAATGTATTTATTTTTACAGAAAAGAAGTCCTTGAGCACAAGACTTTCCACCGATACACAGTGAGAGCGAAGCGAGGCACGGCTCAGGGACTCAGAGACTCTCAGAACCGCAGCCACGCGCCCAAATCTGCAGGAGCTGCTCTGAGGCGATACAATGAGGCGGCGCTAGTCAAGGTAAGATTATAGTAAAAAATAAGAGACAAATATTTCCCCAACGGCTGATGTTACTGTGCTGTATGTCAAATGGCTTATAATGATCATCCATGAAACTGATGGTGCTTTCTGCTGAAAAACATACATTTAGCTAAAGAACCAATACAGTTCTGGTGAGGGTAGCCATCCTCCTGACAACTGTGCTTACTTTTGTGAGCCACATTTATATAGCATTGGCGCTGCTTATTCAGAATTTTTATAAAGTTTCCTTATTCTCAAAGGTACGTTTAAAGTGATCAAATGCTTAGTGTAGGATAATTCCCAAAAATGGACAACAACAATTCTGCTTTTACATGTACAGTTCCATTTATTATTTGTTAATGTTTCCATTAGAGCGTTTTATAAATGATAACAAATCTAAAGTTTTAAAGTGAAATATGTTGGCTTAGTCCATTCTTGAGAGTTTTTTTCTGCACACACAATTAAAATGTGCGGGATCAAGTTTTTCATGTACACACGCTAACGTTTTATATAACCTTTCGCAGGAGATACAGGATCTTCTGGTCTGTTGGGCTGAACACCTAAAGGAGGCTTCTGCCATATTTGTACGAGCACCCAGCTACAATAAAAGCGCCTTTTTCGGAGGCCGTGCTGCTCCGCTGGACAAAAAAGATCCCAGGATCCACACTCTCCCCTTTCCCACACGCAGGGCAACCTTTCGAGAGGCACAGAGGGTACATGATGTGCTTTCAACCGTCCATATTTACGGTAAGCTGAATTATATCTCTGGAATAATGACATGTTATCTGCTCATTCTCATACAGACAGGGTATAATCAATACTGTTTGCTAAATATCTTGGTGCAGCAAAAGACACAGACATGACTGCAGTCTACAGTCCTTCTAAGAAGGCCTGGAAGAAATCCCTCAAACCAACTGCACAAATAGATAAAGGTCCAGAGAAAGGTAAGCATGTACAATGTGGGCTTGCACTCTATTAGACTATATACAAAATACCATGGCACAAATACCCCTACAATAATGATTTGAGATTTACTTTCTGTTCAACTTTATTCTTGGCATTAGCAGAAGAAAACCATGATAGCTCTGATGAAGAAGAGGGTGGAGAGATCCTGCTGGAGATGGTGGAGCAGACCATAGGAACTCTGGACCTTAGAGAGTATGAAATATATCCCTCCAGGCACAGGAGGCGAAGGAGGAGGAAAAAGGAGGAACCCAAGCTGCCTATCGAGGGTAGGTCTGCGCCAGTGTAATGTCACATAGATGGATGTAGCTGATTTAGAAACCTGAGGAATACTTCACATCACATTCTGCAAGGTTTATGACATTTCAACTCCATGTTTGACAGAATTAAGTAACATAGAGGCAGACGAGGAAGTTCCAGAGGAAGTTCCAGAGGATACACCAGCCGAAGACACCCCTCAAGAGACGCAATCAAAGAACAAGAGGAAGAGGAAAGCAAAGAGTACAAAACAACTGGAAGGTAAATATGTACTCCTAAATACTATTGTTTATCATGTTGCACCTGTTTCTCAATCGTACAACCTGCCACACCTGTAAAGTTTGAGAAAGGTATTATTTATCTCTGTGTCTGTAGAAAATGCTGATGATTCCTCGGAGTATGGCCTGAGGGACGAAGTGTTTACAGCCTGTAAGGTGGGGGATGTAGACGCTCTATGTAGACTCCTTCAGCTACCTGGAGAAACGTCAGAGAGTCAAGAGCAGCAGGAGAACAACCCTCTTGATGTGCAAAGTCCTCTAACGCTCCTTAATAAGCCCCTCGACTCCTCGGGGTTCACTTTGCTGCATGTGGCCTCAGCAGCTGCGCAGAAGGCGGTGGTCCGGCTGCTCCTGGATGCAGGGGCAGACCCAGCTTGCAGGTATATTAAATAATATAATTACAGTAAAGGTACAATCTTAGTGTTATCATTTGCGAAAGTGATAACATAATTTCTGCAATATTCCTTTACAGAGACAACAAAGGGCAGCCCCCTTATATTGTCGCCACTGACAAAGACACAAGGAATGTCTTTCGCAAATACATGGGTGAGAATCCTGACAAATATGACTACAGCAAGGCACAGGTAAGAAAGTACCACGCTAACCTTTATACATGTACCCCATTTCAAATGAAAGAGCACTTGTTTTTAACACTTGCACACCTCAAGGTCCCTGGGCCGCTTACAGCAGAGATTGAATCCAAAAAGGCGGAAAAGAAAAAGGCACAAAATGCGATAAAAAAACAGCGAGAAAAAGGGCAGAAGGAAGAAAAGAGGAAACAAGAGTTGGAGGCGGAGGAAAAGAAGAGGTTTGCATCTCTGACTGATCGGGAAAAGGTGAGTTATTCTCAGTTTATCACTGATGTTCATGGTATGATTAAGGTGTTAACTGTTTTCTCCTTGGTTGTAGAGAGCTCTGGCAGCTGAGAAGAGGTTAGCAGAGCAAGTAGCTGCCACAGGAGTCTCCAATGTCAAGTGAGTCCGCTAGAGCCATCCTCTAATTGAGTTAGCTTCTACATGCTTCATGCTTCTACATTTACATTACCAACAATACTGGAAATAATGATGGCTGATCTAACAGGTGCTTTGTTAATATGCCTTATTGTTATTTCCAATGTCTTTGGCTTGTATGTATGGTGTCCATGCTATAGAAGAGCGCCCTCATTGAGTTATGTACTAGCACACGTATGTCGAGTAGTTTTCTCCTAAGGCTGGTATATCAGACACTGGTGAGGACCTAGATTGCCTCTATGCTCAAATCAAGTGCTTTTAAAAAAAAAGGTTTTATAAATGTCAACTAAATTTGGTGTGCTTTTTTGTTTGTCTTTGTGCCCAGGAGGTGCTGGTCGTGTGGAGAGTCTCTGCTTGGGAAGGTCCCATTTCAGTACCTGGAGTATTCGTTCTGCACCCCTCGCTGTGTCCAGGAACACCGTAAAGCCAACACAGTTCAAGGCAAGACCTAACAACCATAAAGAATAATAGAACCATAGAACACTAAATCTTAAATGTGAGAGAGCTACCTCATCAAGACCAGAAGTGGATTTGTGCAGCGTCGATGCAGCATTGAAATCTAATATGGCTGTCATGCCAGGGTGCTCGTTTCATTTTCAAATACCAAACATACATTTTAAATATTTTCTTTTTTTTGGCAATTATCTCAGACAACTGGATACCGTATTACAACTTGTAATCAATGTACTCTTTATTCACAGTATCTGCACCTTTTGGAGAAGGTTCAAAAGCAAATATAATAAAAATAATGAATACTGCTTGTTTATCACTGTCATTTTTCCAAAGGCACAAGTGGCAATATTTGTGTTCCTACAGCTGAATGTAGAGACCATATTTTGATACAAAACTCAGGGACAGATACACAAAAGGCATGTGTAAATCAGACAAAAACAAACAGCTTAATTCTATAAGCAACCTCAAAGGGGAATACAAAATAAGGCCTCATTTAAACAGATTATTATTTCCATCTCCATCTGCAGAAAAAGGCAAATTAAACTCGGCTGTGAATATGCATGGCCGTATTTGTGCTGTAATATCGTTCGTTGGCGCAATATCTTTTGTGAACCTAGATAAAGGACAGATGGCGGGTGTAGAAGATGGAGCTTTCGGTGGCCGCAATACATTCTGTGCTCTGTTAAGGCTTTTCAGCAAGGACATTGAGCTGAGGCCGGTCCATGAAGAGCACCCGTAGGTGAGCTGGGGCCCGCTCCAGTTCCAGCACTGTGATGTTGTTGGGCTGGGTGGTGCTGAGCAGGGGTCCGGGCACATAAAGAGTCTGCTGGGGGCCCCTTGCTGGCCAGTATCGTCCCAGATTCATACCATTGATCCAAACCTGACCCTGATTTAAAAATAATGATAATGAATGTATCACTGTAATCATAAGGTAAACCAACATAGGAAACAAAATTGTTACCTTTGTCCATTCATTGAGCTTGAGGAAGGTGTCCCAGGAAAGGCCGTTAGGCTGCAGAGTCCCCATGTAGATAACTGGTCCAACTGAAGGGTCTTTCTGAGGGGCAGGTGAAGACTTTCCACTGTCTGAATGAGGCCAGCCACTGGTGATGGCTCCATCGATGTCCAAAGGGTAGATCTGCCAGTCAGTCAGGATATCTTTCCCCAGGAACAGGTTGCTCACGAGGCCCTGCAATACAAACACTCTTTACCATCTAACACTTTGTGTAAGCACATTTTGATTACACCTAATGTCATGTTTCATAAAGCATTGTGGTTTGCGACCAACCCTAACTATCAGCGACTATCACTGGTTTTATGGCTGTCAATCCTACCGTTCATGTGTTGGTTATGTAATAGCAAGAGATTCCATTGTATAACTTTAATTGGAGAAAAACTGGTATGGAGAACATTGTTTGAATCCTTTCACTTTGAGAGTTTGAGCACTCGAGGCTCTTATTGTTATACAACTTTATAATTGTGTTGTTTAAAAAAAAAAGATGGTTCTTTTATATATTTAATGACTATTTTTCAAGTATGCAGGCTTAGTTTGAGGCTAAGAGGTGATTATTTACATCAATACTTTTTTATTTGCTGGCCATTATTGAGGCCAAAACACACACAAAACAAAGGATTGATTACTATGAGTTTTACCAAGACAGTATTGAGGTTTGTGGAACCCCAAATAATGTGAGAGTAAAGACAATGCCAACTAAATGAAGAAGTAATTGTGGGAACCAATACAAAAGATATGGGATTAGACATTGTTTTCTTGCCTTATAGTCATTGATCTTGCTGCCAAAGTTCACCCTGCCCATGTTCTCAATGAGGATGTCCAAAGTGTCCCCCTGCTGTCCAGTGACGTTCATCACCAGCACAGTGTCTCTCTCCAACAGACCCTGGAAAACCTTTTCACACGGACACACACATCATCAGTAAGAATCGGAATTTCCACAAGATTTTGTAAACAATCACTTGTGTTTTCCCTATACCTGAACAGAAAAATCTGATTGGCTAGACAACAAAAGATCATTGTAAAGGCTTACCCCATTGACGGACACATATGCACGGTCATGAACCCCATTCAGTGGAGAGATAAGTGGCGTGGGCTCGGAGAGGTCCTGGGGCAGCGTGGTCCGGTACAGCATAAATCCATAGTTCTGCACACAATAGACATGACAGTTTGCAGACACAAACAGTCTAGAAGTTCTCCATGTTTCAAGAGGTTTACTGCACTAGTCCCCCCTCCTCTATTGTGGCCTTCAGACCTACACCATACCTGCTTCATCTCTTCAAACGTCAGAGGATGCTGCGATTTCACCGGCACGGCAGGTGAGATGGTGTTCAACAGATCGCTGACTTTGCCAACCTGGGAAAGAGTTGAGATTAACTACGGCAACCTCTGGCATTTTCACACTTTTTTTCTTTCATTTTGGTTATTGGTAAATAACTGACAGTATTAAAACAAATTAAAGAAACACACATAAAAAGGGAGGGATTTAAATTGTTAAACTTTCGGACGACAAATACAATTTGAGGAGATTGAAAGCTGAAATTCAACTTAGTCCAGAAAGGAACGCCAATTTTTTTCAAAATCGTCGGCACCTTATCAAATTATAGACCAGAGTTCATTAAGTTGAGTGCTCTATCACATCTTTTGTAACGTAACTAGGAGGTTTTTTACAGTTTATGCGATGTAGCCTTCATGTTAACAACATTATAAACGTTTTGAAGTTATACGTCATATTTCTTCCTCGGAAGCAATATGGCAATATCACCTGCCACAAAACATCTGATCGAGCTTGATAATCTAACAGCTACAACCTTTGTGTCTCTACATGCTTATTGCTCTTTAAAAGCTGAAATGATATTACCTTCTTCAGGGTCACAAAGCCATAGGCAAACTTGGGAGTTGCTGGTGGCATGGGGCCAGAGGGAATATCTCTAAACTGTGGAAAGAACAGAGATCCATTCGTCATATGTTAGACATATGAACCAATGTTATGAACCAATGTTATGAACCTCAGTGGGTGGCGGTTCGATCAGTGGTACCTGCTTAATGACGTCTCGGATGGCAAACAGCTTCTCTGTGGGGTCTCCTGCCTCCGACAGCGGGGCATCGTAATCATAACTAGTCACTACTGAGCGGAACCTCGTGTCGTGATCAGCCCCTTCAGGGAGTTACAAAGAGATGAACGCATCATAAACTGAGCTTTAATCTCCATCAAAATCGTGTGTTCAACTGAGATTATCCAACTGATTATGAAAAACCAAAACACGTACCATTCCAGTAACCAAAGTTACTGCCTCCTTCAAACATGTACCTGAGAAGAGAGAGAGGTAGACTGAGTTACTTAGCGGGGGAAACCTGAGCTCATTACATGGAACTTATTCACCTCATGGGAGCAGTTCTATATTTAACTGCTGAGTGATTCATTTTAAGGAAAAGGCTGGCAATAATATATATCCATGTGATTTGATGACAATAACAAAATATAGAACAATGCCAGGAAAGTGTTTACAGAGAAGAGGAGACATACATGTTGACGTTGGCCCCTAATGTTAGCATTTCTGCTAGCACTCTGCTGACCTTCTGAGCATCAACCACAACATGCTGATCCCCCCAGTGGTCCAACCAGCCAGTGTAGAACTCTGAGTTCACCTGTAGCATAAATTGGAAATACTTTTACACCATATGCTCAGATTGATGAGTTAATACTGCATGTTCAAATCTGTGGATCAATGTGTAACTAACCAGTGGACCTTGAGGTTCAAACCTCCTTTGCCTGTCGAAGGCTTTGGTTATGTTGGTGTCTGTATGAGGGGAACAATTGTACAAATTACATCTTTGCGCATGAATAACTTCAGAAAGTAAACAATGTTATTATGGTTGATTATTTTTGACACAGTACCGACCTGTTCCAAAGTCAACTGTGGCATATAATCCCTCCAGAGTCCCACATTTCATGTCCTTGTCTGTGTTTCCATCGGTGGTGAACAGGACTGTGTCTTCCCCCAGAAAGAAGCGAAACAGTGCCCGCAGGTGACGCATGTAGTTGTAGTCACAAGCAAAGTAACTTCCATATTCATTCTCCACCTGAAGTCCAAGAAGGTGATTAATCAAATTCAAATCAATATTGAATTGCCAACTTATAAACTTAGCAACATAACGCTGTACCTGGACAGTGATGATGTTTCCCCCGTTGATATACAGCCACGGCCTCATTTTGGGCAGAAGAACAGAAAGCCAGTTGCTGACTGCCTGGACATAATCTGTATGACAAGAAAAAGCAAATTAATGGAATATTTTGTTGCTTTTTTTAAGACAAAAGGAAACTAACAGTAGGTGCATATTATACCTGCGTCAGCTGAGCGGAGCACGATGTTTGGTTTCTGAAGTAACCACGCTGGCAATCCACCCTGATATTAAGACAACATTTTTGTTTTAACTTATTTTTCAAAATAGGGAACTAACTTTGTTTCTATAGCTGTTCAAAAGTTCAATTTCTCACCATTTCCCACTCTGCACAGATGTACGGTCCGGGACGCAGGATGACCAACAGACCTGTCTGATTAGCCAGATCCAAAAAATGCTCCAGATCTCGGTCCCCTGTGAAGTTTTGGACCCCCTGCACCACTTCATGGAAGTTCCAGGGTACATATCTGTGTGGAGGCAGAGTAACTTTACAGAATAGAAAGAGCATACCTCATAATAGAAGATGTATTTACAAATATGATGTGTTGAACTTACACTTGGATAGCATTCAGTCCAGTCATGTACATCTTTAGGAGTCGGTCCTTCCAGTAGTACCTTGGGATCCTGGAGTAGTGAATACTGCCTGAGATGTACTGAAAAGGCTTTCCATCTTTCAGGAAACAGTTGTTCTTGTAGTCTATAGAGAAGGAGTTTTCTCCAGACACCTGAGAGAGATGGCATGTTCTTTTTAAGTTGTATTTTAAAAACAGGTGGAAGTCTGCATTCACTCTTTAATTTCCATCACATACAATCAGTGGTGGAAGGAACTAGAATGTTCTCAAGTACTGTAGCCTACTTAAATAAAAATGTGGAGGAAGACCTACTTGTACTTGTATTCACTGTTTTCCTTTTACTAAACAACATTTTAAAAGGGATGTACATATTTAATTGTTTTACTTTTATTTGATTGTGAAGGCTTTCATCCCTTGGTTCCTCTTACATTTAGATTAATATTATAGAATATAAAAACAAATGTTCTATTGCCAAAATGTGCCATAGTGTAATGTGGTGAATTCAGGATTTTTTAAGTATTAGAAGTAAAGATGTAAGAGTAATCTGTTGTCTGAATAATCTTTGAATTGAAAGAGTTTCCCAAGTATTAAACAAAGATAAAATGGTTTACTGTTTCTACTTTAAGTGGTAAAACCAAACACATTGCAGAAATGACAGACATGTGAGTGATCAGGTGATCACTCACATTATTAATTCAAGAAGTCAAGTTCCAGGTTCTTTCTTACCAAGTTTCCACTGGCAGATAAACAGGCGAGGATTACTGCAACGAAGAGTAACACACCAACAGCCATGTCCGCTGCCTTGCTGCGAAAAGTGAAGCCAAAACTAAGTCATCACTAACAGAAAGTATTAAACTTCTACTTCATATTAGTTATTAAGCTATGCTGCATACAGCGCTTTAACGGCATCAACGTACTGCCCGCTAAAGCAATGTCACGTGATTCTCGTTGGGTATCTGCAGGGTCCTAAAGAGCGCCGTTTTCCCCTCAGACTCGTCCCGGCTGTATGTACACTAGTTTACCCGGAAAAATACGACACACTTAATTAATAGTCCTCTATTCCTTCTTTTGTGAATACCAAATAACAGAAATAATTTATGAAAATTGTTTCCTCTAATTCGAGATAGTGAAAATAAGTATACCTCAAACTTAAAAAACGATTTACAGTTTGACCTATAGATGTCGCTGTTCAAGCAGAAATGGTTCCGCTGTTCTAGAGAAAAACAACTGAAATAAGTAGCACTCTAATTCTCCTGCATATGTCCATCATGTTATGCAACAACTTTAAAGCTGGCTAGAGTGTCATACAGGTCAAATATCAAAAATGATAAAATGTATAATACAACATGTCCTACATGTCCTGTGTGGGTTAAGGAAAACACTGATAGCCATCATGTGATATACTGCTGTCGCTATACGTGCTGTTATACTATGCATTATGTAGGTAAAGAACAGTTCCATTGTGTTTGGCATGGCAAGGTAACAAAGCAATCAGTTCAGGAAAGGTTTGCTTTATTATAGCTGCAGGACAGGGCCCTTCCTCTGTCCGTCTTCCATGTTGTCTGAATGATGGTTAAAGTTCAACATTTCATCATTTAACTCGTATTTTTATTCATATAACTTTTAAAACTGGAACCCTGCAACCAACACTTTCATTTGTGATGAGAAAGTATATTTAAAAAGGATAATATGAAGTACATTTGCAGTTAATCTTCTGATCACATGAATGTCTGCTAATGTCTCATTCCTTTAAAGAGCACTAGATGGCGCTTCAATGCCTTAATGAGGACCAACGTAAACTGTGATCCTGCCAGAGATGAGGCCATTTCATAGTTTTAGAGTGGTAAAAAATATCGCTTTATAGGCCTACTAAGCTTTATTGAGTTTCTTCCAGTACACATTAATGATGGCGTGCACATCATTATGGTTCAAGAAAGTAGGGGTTAGTTAAGTGGTATTGGAGTAGCTGGTGTGTATAACAGGAACACCAGTTTATGGATCTCTGTTTTGCAAACAAAAAGCAGTCAACCTCGCTAATTTGGGTTGATAACCCCTGCATCTGCTTGCTGGCCTGTCATTGTTTTCATATCTAAACACACACACACACACACACACACACACACACACACACACACACACACACACACACACACACACACACACACACACACACACACACACACACACACACACACACACACACACTTTTCCAGATGTTTTTTTCTCCTTTTTCCAGTCCCACCCCCGCAACAGTAATGAGTGTCCATACAATAATCTCATTTCCTGCACTGCCTCTTTATCCATCAATCTCCATTTTAAGAAGATTGAAAGGTTGGGTGCGCACAATTGCTAATGGCAACAGATCTAAACTGCAGATAGGAGAAATACTATGGCTCTGTGGCTCATTAGCCCACTGTCAGACACAGTCAATTGTCCTGGGAATGAGAGGAGGAACGACATACATGGGCCTGTAATTTGGTTATGAATGTGATAGTGCCTGAGGAGAGCTTGTGAGTATCCCATCTTTGAAGGCCCTGAGCTTGTCGAAAATGGATGTTTAAACCGCAAAAGAAAAACTAGTGACTAATGCACTGAGGACACCACTTACTTTGATACTTTAGCAAGAGTGGAAGTCTAAAGGAAGTGACTGAGACTAATATAAACTCCTAAGAGAGAGACTCTCATTACTGCAGTTGCAGACATTAGCAAATGAGATCAGGTTGCATTCACTACATTGTAGTTTTTTATACTCCTTATTTGACTTTCAAAACGCCGTAGTTAGCTGTTTAATTATTGCATATAGGTACAGACCAGACCTTCCTATAGTAATTGGAGAGGCCTGTCCCTACTGTGATGGAGACACAGAGAAACACTCACCTTAGGGTCGGGCGTCACCTCGATGAAGTCATCTCCCCTGAGTCTGTAATTAGATTGAAGCATCCCCTCTGCCCCTCCAACCCTCTAAATAAGACCTCTTTGTTGTTTCTGCTGGTGGCAGGTGTATTCACCCACCCCCACCTCTACATACCTTCCACCTCCCGGAAATACAGTTCAGTTCATTTAGAACAGCTGATGTTAAAGGGGCACACCAATTTACACTTCTTTATATGGAATATTACGCTGCTTTTACACTATTGGGCCTCTTCCTTAACACTTTGACAAGCGCTGTTAATCCAACCATCAACATGCTGGTTAATGGACAACAGCTCTACATCCTGAGTGTAACTTTGTCAAGTCTGAATTTTAACCAGGACCTGGGTTAGTTTTTTAGACCTGATATAATATATATAAAAAAATATAACATATTTTTATCAGATAGTAAGAAAGTAAAAAAGTTTGTGTTTCTAATTGTGACGTTTGTCAGGGAGTGAAATGAAAGACCCCTCAAAGTAGCATTATGGGAAGGACTCATGGTTTTGTGAAGCTTTGAGACTATGTGTTGGCCCCAAAAGTGTGTTTTAAGCTCAAAGTTCACCAAATTCAAAATTAAAATACTGCTTATGAAATATATAATACCAGGAGCTATTTTGCAACTTTTCCACTGGAAATTATGAAATTAACACTTTTACTTGTGAAATAGTAGCAGTAGCGTACATTATGGTGAATATTTCAATACTTCGTCACATAGCCTACCTACAGAGATAGGCGTCCTGATAAATTAATGTTTTTTTTCTTTCATATCTGCTTGCAAAAATGCGCTGTCTAGAAGCTGGTTCCTTCCTTATTGCATTGAACTTCATTGATTTTTTCACTTTTTTCAATCAAGTCTACCCCTGACACATTGTCAATGCTTTTGTGTTTCACACATTACCTCTCCCAGGGAGGAAATAAAACTGCTCATGTCCTAATGTATGTTTTGTAATAAACTCTCCTCCCATAATAAGGACCACCACTGTCAAATTCTGAACATATAAGGAAAAGCTTATTGATTAGTGATTCAGGGGAAATCTGAATGCTGAGCTGTCTGTGATTCACACCGTTGAATCATATGATATGAGGCATTGCTGCAGAATTCCCCGCAGGTCTCCATATCAGTCCCAAGCTCAGGATATAATGAGGAATGTCCCGTCTCTGTTTTCTCAGGCTATGAATGGCCAGTGAGTCAGTGCTGGGCTCACTGATGCTGATACTCTGGACTCTGAGAGAAAACTGTGCTGAGAAACTAAACAATAAACAACAACATCCTTACATGACAAAGGTTCAGCGGCATGTTATAACTGAGTTCCCTCAGCAGTGGTGTGCATCCTTGGCATATTTTTCCAGTTCTCTTAAAGCAAAAATCCATATATAGGTACAGATCAAGGAAATAAAGTACAATGTTATTGTGGGAGCATTGTAATATGAAGCTTTATAAACAAACAGGAAGTTGACAGTGCGGGGGAGCATGGGAAGTGTGTGAGCTGGGCCTCATTCCTCAGCCTATGGTATGTGTTTGGGGTGCAGGCAGCTCTGAGGAGGAATTTTTGTGGTCAGAAATGTTGAAATCCTGCTGCTTGAACCCGGATGACCATTTTAGCTGATGGAGAGCCTCATTAGGCCAAATGAATCACAGTGATGAGAATCTTTCTTCCGCTCTTCCACCTACTTTTCTAGTTATATGTTGACTGTCAATCCATAAACTTTCACTCATCCTTTTGCTTTATTTCAAGCCGTAGTCGCAGCAGCTACTTTGGTTACTACTTACACATTGATGTATCATAAAGGACCCTCAGTGTTTTTATTATTCTGTTGTGTTGTCTTTTACCTTTTAGTCCTTTACACATTTCCTTATTCATCCTACACAAAACAATACATATTTTACTGAAAATATGTGTGGTAATTGAATCCACAAATCCATACTGCATTACTTATATGTTTGTCCCATCACCTTGTGCCCTCTATCATATAAACAGAGACATTGTAGACGTAGGTGTGAGTAATGCTTTCAATTGGAAACCTGTTGGCTCTGTGGTGTCACAGGATCCGCAGCATAATTTAATAAATGTGGCACGAGTGTTTGTCATCGACCAGATTTACACATTAATGTAATGCTGCCAGCGAGAGTGATCTGATAAAGATTGAATCGCCTTTGTTTATGATATTGTCAGATGTTCTATTTTTTATCTCAAAGTCCACGTTCTCCTCTCACCTCTTTCCATCCATCTTACCTAAACTACATTTGTTTCAATCAATTATAACCTCTCCCTCCCTTCCTCCCTCCCTCTTTGTTTGCTTTGTTCCCTGAGTGTGTCCAATAATCCACTGCTCCTCTGACACAGCGGCCCCCGTCCTGAAAGACGAATAAGCAATGACCACATCAATTTCATTAGTGAAATTCAACAACAAGAATCATTACATCATTAGTCTCATGCGTGGCTTGACTAATCTTCTAATGTGTAGCTTCAACTTGTCATGATATCCATTGACACAATGAAGCTCTTCAACTTGTTAAACCTAATATTCATTTCATATTTTAGACCTTTCTTGATTTACATAACATTGAACTTATATTTCTCTTGCGGTTTCTCACTTTTTTTTTCTTTAAGCATAAACTATAAAAAGCAGATGGTTCCATAATGATATAAATGATCAATGCTTGTTCTGTTGGCACTCTGGATTCAGGCAATCATTCATGGGTGGGTGCTATTTTACGTCATCAAACCTACAGTTAAGTGATTATCATGGTCTGGTTGTGACTAACAGTGCATGGCTGGGTAGAGACTTATCAAACAGTCACTCTCAGTCAGCAGGACCACCATCACATGTGCTCAAGCCAGACTTTCCTATTATTGTTATTCGAAGCTGCAAAAGGGTCCTTCAACCGACCTGAATGACTTTGCCTGAGGTCTTGTCTGCTAATAGGAGGGTCATCACAGACTCTCTGTCTCCATTAGTCCTCCAAATACACAACTCCTCACATGTCATGCTCCTCTTTCACGCTTAATCAGACGTTTAAATAATGGAGTCATTGATCTGAATTGGTCACATTACCCTTGCTTGGTACCTCAGTTGGAGAAGTACATTTTTAATGTGACAAAAAACCTCTGGCTCTGTTTGTTTGTGCCACTTAATTTG
The DNA here is from genome assembly GCF_902827175.1 of Gymnodraco acuticeps. NCBI lineage: Eukaryota > Metazoa > Chordata > Actinopteri > Perciformes > Bathydraconidae > Gymnodraco > Gymnodraco acuticeps. The sequence continues at coordinate 997,056 of NW_022990764.1, forward strand.
GCCATAGGGACCATTTCTGCTGTCACAGATATCAGATCTCAAATGTACTGCATGCTGTAATAGCAGCAAGTGGGAATGGTTGGACAGTAGGTCTGTGTTAGTGTTGCCTTAGGGCTCTTTATTTTACAGCCTATTCATTCATTAACTGGCAAGCATTTTAAAATGTTTTTTGTTGACATTACATATCCCTACAATTCTATCTTCTCTTGTTTTCAGTGATGATACACTGAGCTCCTAGTTGCATTTGTCTCTCTAGGACTGATAAGTGGAAAAAGGTCTTGAAACAAAAGCGAGCTTTATTTAAAAGCTGATGGCAAAACATGGCATAACTTGAAACGGTAACTGAAAACAACTACACAAAAACTGACCGTGAGAAACATGGAGGAAGACCGGAGAGACAACCAAGAAACATGACGTGAAGGGAGGACAAACAAACAATGAACCGACAGGGGAACACAGGAAGAGACAAGTCTCGGGCGGACGGCCCGGGGGCAAGGCAGAGTTAAAAAAGGGGCGAAGGCCACAGCGGGCGAACTCAGGGGGCCGGGCATGAGGGCGAAGGCAGCGGCCGGGAAAGTCAGGGGGCCGGGCTCGAGAGCGAGGACCGCGGCCGGGAAAGTCAGGGGGCCGGGCTCGACGGCGAAGACCGCGGCACTCAGGGGGCCGGGCTCGGGGGCGAAGACCGCGGCTGGGGAACTCAGGGGGCCGGGCAGGAGCTGGTGGAACCCCTAGCGGGTCAGGCGTAGACGCAACTCTGGACGGAACATGGGCCGGCGTCAGTGGGACCCTGGACGGAGCAAGAGTTGGTGTCGACGGGATCTCCAACATGACAGGACATGGTGTTGGCAGGAAACCCGGCGGAGCAGGTGTCGGCGGGACCCCCAACAGGACAGGATCAGGTGTTGGCAGGAAATCCGGTGGAACCCCTAACGAAACAGGACATGCAGTTGGCAGGACCCCCGGCAGAAGAGCAGTCGGCGGGACCTCCAACGGCACAGGACATAGGGTTGGCAGGACCCCCGGCAGAAGAGCAGTCGGCGGGGCCTCCAACGGCACAGGACATAGAGTTGGCAGGACCTCCGACTAAACAGGTGTCGGCTGCACAGGACATAGGGTTGGCAGGACCCCCGGCAGAAGAGTAGTGGGGGGGACCTCCAACGGCACAGGACATAGGGTTGGCAGGACCCCCGGCAGAAGAGTAGTCGGCGGGACCCCCAACGGGACAGGACATGGAGTTGGCAAGACCCCCAGCAGAACCTCCAACGGCACAGGACATAGGATTGGCAGGACCCCCGGCAGAACAGTAGTCAGCGGGGCCTCCAACGGGACAGGACATAGGGTTGGCAGGATCCCCGGCAGAAGAGTAGTCGGCGGGACCTCCAACGGCACAGGACATAGGGTTGGCAGGACCCCCGGCAGAAGAGTAGTCGGCGGGACCCCCAACGGGACAGGACATGGAGTTGGCAGGACCCCCAGCGGAACCTGGACATTGGGTAGGGACTTGAGAGGGGACTCGAGAGGTGACTTGAGAGGAGACTCGAGAGGGAACTCGAGGGGAGACTTGAAAGAGGACTCGAGAGGGAACTTGAGAGGGAACTCGAGAGGGGACCTGAGAGGGGACTCGAGAGGAGACTTGAGAGGTGACTCGAGAAGAGACTCGAGAGGGGACCTGAGAAGGAGCCGGTTCTGGAGCTGGAAACATGGCTGTAAGGTCCGGTTCTGGAGCAGGGACCATGGCTGCTGGGGCCGGCACTGGAGCCGGAACCATGGCTGCTGGGACCGGTACCCGATTACAAGCTGGCTTCCTGACCTTGCGTCTTTTAGAGGTCTTTTGGAGGCTCCGTGGACCTCCAAACGCCAGGCGGGATCCCAAGAAAGGGTCAGAGAATGGAGACTGGCACTCAGGGCTACGAGAAAAAACTCTGAGAAACTCAGGCAACGAGCTTCTCAACCATGGCACGTTGTCCACCTCCATTTGAGCCTTTTGAGGACAGCCTCTTTGTCCCTTTTAGCCGAGGTTCTATCTACTCCATTCAGCATAATGACACTGAAGAGTGTAGGCTACTCTTGGGAGACCAAGTCCAAATAAAAAGAGTCCATTGTTGGTCGGTTCATTCTGTTAGGAATCGTGGAAAAAGGTAGGACCCAAATGCAGACTACAAAAAACGGAAAAAGGTCTTGAAACAAAAGCGAGCTTTATTTAAAAGCACATGGCAAAACTTGAAACGGTAACAGAAAACAACTACACAAAAACTGACCGTGAGAAACATGGAGGAAGACCAGAGAGACAACCAAGAAACATGACGTGAAGGGAGGACAAACAAACAATGAGACAAGACTAAATACAGGGAGGGGTAATCACGAGACAAGAAACAGCCGGGCAGGGGAGGCAGAAACACAAGGGCAACAGGTGAACACAATTAGACAATCAGACACACCAGGGAAACTAACGACAGGATAACAAGACACAGGTGGGAACAGAACAGCAAAATAACACACAAAACAAGACAGACTAAACTAAAAACGTGACATGACATTAGGATTGTGACAATAAGTAAACATTATGGAAACACATCTCTTCATGGTTATAATTTTCAGCATAAGCCCTGCATACCTGACTCTCAGCTGATCGTCAGTCTGTGGTATGCCTGGTATCTGCTTCAGTATGTTCCTCAGGAATGTAGGGTCAGAGATGATATTTCAACCTCCTCAATTCTTTAATAAAAAACCTTGAAAGAAACTGCACTTTTTAAAATACTTTCTTGACACTGACTGTATAATTTACAATAAAAATGTTGCTTGGTCTTTTGAATCAAAAAGAGGTTGTTTTCCTCTTTTCATTGTCCAGTTGTGATGGTCCACCACTTGTTTTGAATGTCGAGTTCCCTACACAACCTCAAAAGCAACGGTCACACTTCACCTGCACAGTTTGTCCCCCTATTAAGGATCAAACCAGCATATGTAGGCAGTTGAGACCATAGCAGGAGTCAACAGCAGGGCCTATGATCCCCGTCCCTTCCCCCGGTCCCTCGATGACCAAATGGATGTTTTGTTCTTGTTCTCTTTGTCCTCTCAGGTAGGGTGAAAGACAGCATTACTTTTAAATCACCGCTCTGCCTGACAACTTGCCACTGTTTTCATTGAGGGGTCAAATTAGTGACTGAAACAAAGAGCAGTTATTTCACCATTGTTTGGTTTTGGCAAATGTGTTATGGGCAATGCTTAGTCAGTGCAATGCTGAATATCCACAGAATGCCACCTTGGCTACTCACAGAGCTGACATTCATTCCTGATTTGAGGATAAAATACTCTCCCTAATGCTGCTGCCCATTAAGGTTTAACAATCACAAATCCCCAAACCTCCAGCAAGCACACTGTTAGTACTAAACTGTAAGAACTAAACTGTGTATGATGAGAACAATACATGACTGTGCAACTATATGACTTGTGAAGATAGTCATACAACTGAATTCAACCAACATAAGCAACATATTTACTTTTAAGAACATTTATAAACTTTATCAAATAGACTACAAACTCATATGCTGGAAATAGCAATTCAATACATTAAAGCTAACTAAGAAAACTTCACTGGTCCTAAAATCATTACATTCAGAAATTCAAAAAGAGATCACCCTAACATTATTAATTTGAGGATAAATCAAAGAGCATTAGCTGTATGTTATTTATTACATATATATGTACTGTACTGTAGGGTTAAACTACATACTATTGTAAATACATCAACAAAACTCCATCAACACATTTACCTTGACACCAAAACTAGAATATGAGAATAACGACAGAGTTTACAAAGTAAAGTAAATCCAACAGGAGCCAGTTTTTTAGTAATAAACATTATTAAATACATGTCAGAGAATGAGTTCTGCCATCTCGTGCCACACAGTCAACACTGTTACATAACAATTGCTCCACATTGCCAGCCTGGATCTCTTGCATGACTATAGATTAGATTGACTATCCACAGGTCATGAGAGGATGGCTGATCTTACTGGCATAAAGTCACAGATTAAAGAGCTTGTGCATTTCCCTTCTGAATTAATTGACGACCAGTACTATTCCATCTGTTGACTGGGGAGAAACATTTGGATAATACAACATTTCTGTTAAATGTACCAGCATGAACAGAATCATGACATGAAGGTGATTGTTTACTCTCACAAGGTAATTATTATAGCAGAAGTGAGGGAACAGAAGTAGCCCCCTCCAAAGAAAATCTGACACATTTGGAAACGTTTCCTATTACAGTTACATAACCACCACAATCCACCACATAGCTGGGCACCCTGAGCTAGCTATAGCTAACATGTACAGGTCTACATCTACATTGGCTATTTCGAACAAATAAATGCTAACTGCACAACCAGACCAGCAGAACGTTTCAGTACTTGACACTTTGAAATAAACTATAAACTGCATTTAAGTCGCCTAGACCAGCGCTTCTCAAACTTTTTTCAGTAATGTACCCCCTTTGAAACATTTTCTCAGCCAAGTACCCCCTGACCGATCCCGAAATTTTTTGATCGAAAAAGCCTATATAAATAATTACAATATAGTGATGTTCCCTCAGTGTGTGATGTATTAACTCCTTCGTGGTATGCATTACAACAAACTAAGGATATTTTCATTTTATGCATGAGAAGAAATAACATAACACTTTTATAAAACAGATTTTTCCAAGGAGTTTTTCAATTTAAGTCATATGTTATTGTGACAATACACACATTTGATATGTTTATATGAGGACCTCCTTGGTGGTTTTAGGAATGTTTTATGTAAAATTGTAAAAGATTATTTTTGTAATTAACTTTAAAAAAAAATAATTGTATCTCACGTACCCCCTGCAGTACCCCAACGTACCCCCAGGGGTCCGCGTACCCCCATTTGAGAATCACTAGCCTAGACCACAATAACCCAGTCAGTTTCTGGACATGCCTGAATTGTGCAGCATTGACTAATGGCCTACACTAAAAAAAACTGCACATGTCCTGAATACCACCCCACTTGGTAAACAATCATTGACTTAAACAAAGCAGACTTGCTCCCTCTGGTCTGCCTCTTCCTCTTCCTTCTCATTTTATTTTTCCCAAAGGGGAAGTCTAAATAATGGTTCTTATGCTCAATCCATCACATACACCATTCATGGTTAACTGCGATTAAATTCACTATGCTGCAAAAAATGACTTGCTTTTCATTTTGCAACAATTCCTGCATTTGTTTACATCATCCTGTATTGCTAAAGGAGTAACCGTGTGTGTGTTGAACAGGGGAAATGTGCACATCCTTTAAAACCATCAGGCCTTATGTAGGGATGTACACAAAGAGGGCGTATGCTGTGGGAGGGGGGGGGGGCTGTGACCCTGCAGGCCCCGCCTCTGTGCATAATGTGCCGGGTTCATTGAAACGAGCAGACAGCAGAAACACAGCACCGCTCAGGCTTCACGGGACACCCAACAAACGGTGAAGAAAAACTCCGAAGTGTAGCAACACAGGACTGAAAGATGACTCGAGAGTTTTGAGCGAGGGGACGGAGGGAAGAACTTTTCTTTATGCTAGCGACGCGGATGGAAATAATTTGGGAATACAGCTTCCTCTCCTCCTCTACCGTGGTACCCTGAACTCAGACTACAAAGGGACGTGAGCTTTGGGCACTCAGTAATAATGGATACATTCTTTATAGAGGTAAGAAACCGCTTTGCCCTTACTTAAACATTGTTTTTGTCTTTGCTCTCTACTTTTAACGTGACTTTTGTCATTATTTTGAGCACTCGACGGTCTTTGTTTTGTTGTTATGCTGTGCGCGTGCCTGTCCATGGCTGCTTTGAGATTAGTTTGAGTTTACGCGTCTGTAAAGTGTTGGTTGATTCATCTCTATTAAGAACATTTATTCTGCTGTGTTTGTGGTCTTTTTAATGCTTTCCCCTGCATTGAAATACCAGACTATAGCACTGGGCTGGTGTACAGGATGCAGCTGTAATGGGAACTCTAACTCCCTAACAAGCCTCTGTTACAGTATTTCTGTGTGTGACTTTGTAATCTCTTCTTTAATTCAACTCAGATAATCTTATTACTGAAATACAAAGACAAACAGGACTCATGTGACAGCCTCCTTGTCATTATCTTTTTCCTCCTTTGTAGCTTTAGTTCATAATAGCCAATCCAGTGCCTGTAAAAAAGAAGAAGAAGAGTGTGTGCCCTGCGGATGTGTCATCTGCAATTCAGCCCACACACACATACCATGTATACATCACTTTAGGGGACATTACATTGACTTACATGCATTTCCTGGAGACTTATCCTAACCTTAACCATAACCAACACATGCCTAACCCTTACCCTAACCCTAATCCTAATCCTAAACCTAACCAAGTCTTCACCCTAAAATTAATGATTCCCCTCATGGGGACCTCCAATTTGTCCCCATAAGGGAAGCCAGTCCCCACATGTGACTATGCAAACAGATTTAGGTCCCCACAAGTATAGTAATGCTAGAACACACACACACACACACACACACACACACACACACACACACACTGTGCAGAGACTGGCTATAGGTCTGCTTTGTCATCCTCCTCTGACTAAGACGAGGGCACACACACTCACAGAAAAAGAGACAGTGTGTGTTGGTGGTGGATCCCTCCACTCACCTGCTGTATCTCTACAACAGCAGTACTCCGCCTCAGATGGTGAGATGATCTGTGACTCAGTGAAGGTGCAGTGTGTCTCAGAGGTGACTCCTGGATTATGCTGTTTCAAGCAGATAATATCAGACTGCTAGAGGATGTCATTCGTCCTTGGACACAACAGTGATATCTGTTTGACCAAAGCTATACATTAAAAGTATTTAAAGAGGAAGGGATTATTCCAGGAAAATAACTCATCCTTAAAAATGTTTACATGTATAATGACATTAAACGATTATATTCTATTAAAAATGGATGGAAATATTCCTGAATTCATGTAATTTTTTGGGGTAATTCAGGTGTCATTCAAATGTATTTACTAAAGATGATAGTTTGACTTTAGTCAGCAGTGGAATAGAAGTATCTGGGGTGGTTGTTTCACATTTGAATGAAAAACTGCATTAAAGTAAATGAACTGTTCTGGTTTTCTAAAGGACTTTAGGGTTAAGGAACCAGATTCCTGCATTTATCAGGGAGACCAGTGTGGATTTAATTAAGCAGGAATTTGGGAAGTGAAGTAAGACGAGGATTAAACTCGACTCAGGATAAATCTTAGACACAATTTGTTTCTGTGCATCCAATGAATCAATCAGTTGGAGAGATTACAGGATGTAGATGTCAACACATACAGATATCCTTTTTTCGACCTTTGCATACTCTCTGCCATTTGATCTGAGAAGAAACAGAGTTCATTTGTAGATGAATTCAAATGAACGCTGACCAGTGTATCAGTTTGTGTTGCTCTGATCTAATCTAGTGTCTAGAGTCAATCCCCTGCACAAGATGATGGCGGGGTTAGAAAGTAAGGAGTGGCACAGGATCATCGTAAAAGCTCATCCTGTCCCATCAGCATGGCCTTTTCCTTTCAGGAGTTGACCCAACACCATAAATCCCTCAGCGAAGCCTCCCCTCAACGCCCAACCCGTCCTCTTCATAGACATGGCCAACTAAACACACATAATACCTGTAGTCTCTTTTTCGTGCCCTCTGACTTCTGCCAGGAGGCTGGGCTTGGTCATCGTGGATTTCTTTGTTTAAACGTCAGGGCATCCCTTTATATTCCCACACCTGTGGCTTTGTGTATGCGTGTTTAAACATAGAACCCCTTAAATATGTTATTTCTTTCTGGAGCATCCTGTTGAGGAAGTTATGTGCCTTTCTAAATTGGTAATCAGTTCCTTTTATAGCAGCAGCTGCCCCACACTGTAAAGCCACATGAGGACCTCTCAACGCCCGGTAACTCCTTCTCTACATAACACACTGAATTCCTGCTCTTAAAGATACTCTGACACAGGGAATCTCAGATTCTCAGCCTTGACCCCTGACATTCCCGGTCATGGGCAGCCTGTCATCCATGTATTGTAGAGGTGTAGTGACAAGGCTTTAGGTTTCACACCATCACCACCGCCCAACACATGAACACATTCTCCCCCATCCTGAAACATCCGTCGCAGCCCTATGCTGTTTATGTCTGCTGCTTTGAAGCCGGAGCCGTGGGTCGGCGTGCTCGGTAAGCATTCTGTGTTGAAATGGGTAACGTGAGAAAGGCCAACCGGCTTCGGAGGGTGGACTATTTCTCTACCCAGGGTCTTTTCTGCCCAGTTGTCACTTCCTCCAGCTGCCACTTTAGAGAGCTGAGAACCATTGCTCTAACGTCCAGCTGATGGAGTAAGGAAGGAAGGATGGAAGGAATGCAAAGCTCAGAAATGCCTAATGATCCTGCATTCCTTAAACTGTTCCCTGTCTTAACCTATAATTAAACTAATGAAATGAGGGGACTTTGAAACAATGCTGTAGACAGGGTTGAAGTTGTGGTGAATTAGCAGCGGTGGCTGTTTGAGAACAGAGGGAGGTATTATTAAGGCAGTGGTTTATGTGTGCGTCAGCAGAACTCCTGCAGCTTGGTACAGTCTGGAGGTGGTTTCATCTGTCACAAGAGCGCTGAGACTAATTACCAACAGGCATTGTTTGACTACACACCAAATTACATAGATAATCCTTGCTGATAATGACACAGATGCTTGGTGTTAGGTAAGGCAGTTAAGGTTGGGGAACCACCGCTTGAAATCCAAAACGTGAGTCAACTGTTTGCTAAAAGTCTGATTCGAGCCTTTTCACCTCCTTTGCTTGTGTTTGCATTTCTTGTGTCTCTATCAGTAACCTGACCCCGGTCTACGGGGAGCTCAGTGCTGTGATAACCTCCCGCTGACACCATGCTGTTGATTTTAGCTTAAACATGCTACATCACCAAGCTTTTCAGACAAAGCCACCAATGTATTTGTGTTAAGGGGAAAAGAACATCTTCATCTCTCCACACTTTGTTCACAAATAATGGGTTTCTGAAAACATCAAACGATTCCTTTAATTCCTCTTCCTTTTAATAGCTGTCCTTCACTGACATCCAGTCTGATCCTGGTTGGCATACCTCATTGGTTCCTCTCCTCCAGTCTCTCAAGGTGTTGAGAAAAAGTCAACATTATGTTAACAAGATTCAGCTCATAAAACATACTTAACGATCAATCTACTCCCCAACACCCATCCTTCCTTCCCATCCGCCCTGTGTGTGTGTGTGTGTGTGTGTGTGTGTGTGTGTGTGTGTGTGTGTGTATGTGTGTGTGTGTGTGTTGTGTGTGTGTGTGTGTGTGTGTGTGTGTGTGTGTGTGTGTGTGTTGGTGTGTGTGTGTGTGTGTGTGTTGTGTGTGTGTGTGTGTGTGTGTGTGTGTGTGTGTGTGTGTGTGTGTGTGTGTGTGTGTGTGTGTGTGTGTGTGTGTGTGTGTGTGTGTGTGTGTGTGTGTGTGTGTGTGTGTGTGTGTGTGTGTGTGTGTGTGTGTGTGTGTGTGTGTGTGTGTGTGTGTGTGTGTGTGTGTGGGCTGTCCTGTGTGGGCTGTCCTGGGTGTGTCATTCTTTGAAATATAAATCACCTTGGGACACTTTGGCAAATCACACATCTTTTGTCATTTCAACAAGGCTATGATGAAAGAGAACATCATCGACCATTGTCTGCTTTATCTGTAAATGTAAAATAAAAATGAGGCATGTTTTGTACAAGCAGTAAGGTCACCCTGGACTAAAAGCAGCTCATGGTTTGACTTATTTGACCGGTTCAGTATCAGAACAGCAGGGACTTTTAATAGTATGAGTGGCCAATTTCTTCAAGGACAGAGCTATATATATATTTTTATTGGTCTTCTTTTCTGAGAATAAAACGAGTAGTTCCATGCTACTCCCATGTCTAAATGTGTAGCTTATCTTAAGACTAAAAAAAGACAGCTAGCATGGCTTTGTCGATACACATCAAAAATACACATACAAACCGCTTCAAAGCGCACTAAATACAACATTTTGTTCTTGTTAGACTGCTGACTCATAGCCTCAAATGTAGCATGCAGTGCACAAAGAGTTGTCTGTATTTTCATTTATCTTTCAGCAAGAAAGAAAACAAGCGCATTTTTCAGAACGATTCTTTTTGTATTGAAATACTACTTTTCAGAACATACTGATCTGTGTTATCTCGAAGATGTCTGAATGATTTAGCTGTCATATGAAGTGTGTGGCCACTGTCTGTGTTTTAAATCTTATCTCTTTCTCATGTCTCTTTAAGATTTCATATTTATAATGCTCCTGTACATCTCCAGCAGATGAATCCGGACTCTAAACTCCACAGAAATCAATTACTTTTTAAATATATTCTTACATAAAGAAAACCAACGTTACTCTTCGTCACGGCTTCCCCCTCTCACAGTAATAATAAATGGATGTCCGTTGGCCTTGACCTTGGCTGCCCTACCTGACAGACACAGAGAGCTGGTAATGAGTGCCGCTTAAATCCTCTCAGTTCAAAGGTTGTGTCTGGCAGCTTAATAACAGCCAACCTGTGATTACTGCTCCCGGGCCAGATGTTGACTTTCCCTTTTTAGCCCTCTATGATTACTGCGCACAGAGGCAGCCAGGATGGAGTATGTCTCCACACACTTACCTCCATATTAAATGTTCCTATGTGTCTAAGTAAAATACATTGCATAACCACAGGAGAGCATGGCCTAAGGTGAAAAATATTTAAAAAACAGTAAAATTGTTGACTACCTCGTGATGAGGTTGCTGCTACGGGTGTCATTTCAGGACTAATTGCAGGAGGAACACCCCGCCGGGCCTAAACACACATCTCACAGTGCATGAGCATAGCCATGGCCTGGAGAGTCTAACTGGCACCTTGGTGCTTAAAAGACGAAAACAACACAGCATGGCACCATCCACAGTCATGACCTGTTAGCTTTCCCATCCAATCCCAGTCTGTTTATTAGGGCATGAGTGTGTGTGGTTTGGCCTGAGGTTGTTTGTAGGATCGTACACTGAGATACTGACAGTCGCATGTGGTGAAATGTTCCGGGTGTTTCAAGACGTTGAGTTTATTTCTCACACTTGAACCCAGCCTTCATCCTCCGACCCAGTATGAAATGACCTCCAGATTTCCGCAGCATGGAAGAGGAGGTAGAAGTTAATCTTTGTTTATCCGTTCCTGGACTGAGGCACTTGAACAATCTAATGCTGCACAACCTCATGCATATCTCCAATGTGTCCAATCGATTTGGACCGTTACGTCATACTGACCACCAATGCTCCCTCCCTCCAATGCTCCCTCCCTCCTTACCATTATAATAAATCGAGAGCTTTAAATGTCATGTATGTGCTTGTGCAGCAAGTCTATGGAGGTACTGCTCTGACAGTATTGAAATATGCATAATTCCCATTATCGATTAATCTGCCTACTCGGCTTGCTACAGGGGGGTGATGGATTAATCATTTGGTTTAAAATGCAAAATAATATAAAATGCAAATTTCTAATCAATATCTCAAAGCAACTTGTTTATTCCGATCTGTGTGTTTGGCCTCTTTTCTGAACTTCATTGATTTAATTCATCACAATTGACAACGTGGTGAGGGAAGCCCAGAATACATCCAGTTGTTCAATTTAGAATATTATACCACCGAGAAAAAGCAAGCACACCAGGTATCTCAGATCTGAGAAAAAACGGTTTCTGCCATTTATTCAATCAATAATATCCGTCCGCAATAACCACATTTCTAGACAGATACAATATGTGGAAGACAGGAGGGTCCCCACAAGCCATAATAATCAATCTGGCACTGTGTGAGGTACGAGCGAAGGTCAAAGGCAATGTAACTGGAGCCATGCACTCAACCTTTACAACCACTTCCCCACTGACCCGTGCCCAGCTGACTGACTCACACACATGCTCAGCCTCTGACAGTCCTCACTGAGCAGCATTCCTCAAATATCTCTGGGACTCCTGCTGTGTGACTCCAAAACAGTCCTCACATGAGCTCCGAGAGGGTGAGATGTGTAGATTTCAGACAGGAGTAGGGATGCCAGGTGGTGATATACAGTCATGTAGCTTAGCTCACAATCCAATCAAACAGGCAGTAATCACATTATGCTTACCCCTGCGTCCCATCCTGGATCCTATTCTGTGGATAAAAGAAATATCAGAGCTCTGAGCACAGGGTCATACTGATGCTTTGATCACTCTAGAACATGGAAGAAAAGTCATGTGCACTCATGATAAGGATGCAAAGCAGGAGTCTGTGGCAGAGTGTCAAGTGCACCGCTTCTTCTTCTTCTTCTTCTTTCTGTGCTCCTGCAGACATCATTTGTTATGCTAATTCTCTACAATATACTCATTAGCAATTTAGCAGATTAGCTACAACAGATGATGACAGAGGGAGGGGCTTTTTAACTCCCCAGCAAGACAAAACATACAAACACTACCAAATGCATGCAGGCACACTGTTCTTACACACACACACACACACACACACACACACACACACACACACACACACACACACACACACACACACACACACACACACACACACACACACACACACACACACACACACACACACACATCAACAGAGATTCAAATATTGGTTGACGAATCTATGAGTCAATAGTAAATGTTTTGATAATCAATTGATGCTTTTAAGTAATAAACAAGTATTTTTCTTATGTCCTCTGAAATATGAAGATGTCAAGCTTGTAACGGTTAAATGTCACAATAGACTGAATATGTTATCTAAATATCTCCAATAAACGTTCATACATTTGCTTAACCTGTTAGATTAATGTTGAAACTCCATGTAGTATGCTTAAGATTGCTTGTGTTTAGCATGTGTTTGATTCCCATTAACCTAGTCAGTAGTCACACAGTTGCATTCATAACATCATCATCCTCAGACGTTTTGCTTTAACAAAAACAGTCTATGAATATGCAAATGAAGACTGGGTTAACTGGTGAGGCGGCTGCCTCAGGGCCATCTTTCTTTAAGTCTGTTTATATCTTCCTCAGCGGGCGTTCAGGCAGCTCCTGGGAGTCAAGGACAATTGATGAAACACACCCTTTTTTCCCTCTGAGCACCCCCCCACCCCAGACTTGGGGAAACCCGGCTCCCTACGGGACTCCTCCTCCTCCATTAGCTAATCAGCTGCTCCCTCCATCATTAATTCATACATTGTGCAGCACAGATGTTGAAGGTTGCCGTTAATCATCTGATTTCTCCCTCGGTCACACCCCCTGCCCCGCCTCACCCCCTGCCCCGCCTCACCCCCTGCCCCGCCTCACCCCCTGCCCCTGTGGGCACCAGCAGGCAGACCTTACAGTGGCAGTGAGGACACAAAGAAACAAGTAAATGTAACAGGGGCTCGCAGAAGCACTCTTGAATTTAATCACTGTATCATTAATTTATTCTTTACACTGGTTAGTAATTATATACAACATGATGCCAGACGGGTGCATGAGGGCTTGGAACATTTGTGCGAGAAATATTTCTCAATAAGCTCTACTGAAGAGCTCTTGTGAACGGTACTTAAAGGTCCCATGTCATGGCCATTTCTACTGATAATAATTCCATTGTTGAGGTATATTAGAATAGATTTATATTTATGGTGCTGAGGGGGCTGCAGCACCCCCATCTGCGAGGCTCCACTAGCACCCGCACCCCCCCAGCGCGTCACAGTTTCGTCGCTGAGAGAGCGTGTGTGTGTATGTGTGAGGAGCTCCACTGATTGGACCAATGGGTCCATTTGGGTATGGGCACGTCACTGTACCCAGGAAGAAAAAGAGAAATCTCCAACGAGGCTTTCTGAGGCAGCACAGACAGGTATTTTCTGTGTTAGAGTTTTACTCGCTACAGGGTGTACTTTGAGGGTTTGTGACTCTGCAGACCATTTACATGCATAAAAACCTTCATAACACACAAGGGGACGGGTAATAACCGGAAAAGCATGACATGGGAGAAGAGTATTAAAAATTTACAAATATGAAATATGCACTTTATGTGGACGTGCAGCTTTTGCCCAAATTAAAAGCTTTTGGCCAAAGAACCAGAAGGACCTTGTCCCTGATTCCCCTCCCAACTGCAGTCGGCCCATTTTTTTAATCTCATAGCTACTTGGCGTATTTGTCCTCGTTCCACGCAATCAGCATGCAGGGGATTTCATTCAATCCCTAAATGTGGCTTTTCTCCCTTTTGATGGACAACAGCAGTCCTGCATTGTTACCTGTTTATTTTCTGTCTAAATACATTCCTGTGCCTTTTATTATTGCCCACATCTTTCCAATACAACAATAAATATGCTGTCTTTATTCTATATTAAACTGAATATTCCTAGATTTTGGACTGTCGAAAAAGGACATCTCCTAAGATTTAAGAAACTAGGATGGATATGTTTTCCTTTTTTAGACTTTGTATAGCCCTAAAAGCAGGGCAACCATCCCGCCAGTATTCTGGACTGCACATCTGTCCCAGTGAGGTCACAAAGGTTTATTGACTCGGCCTTATGGCTCTCCTTTTGTTATGGTAATGCTGTCACTGACCTGTTGTTTGAGGTGGAAATGAAATGAAGGACCTTTATCCTACACATATTTATAAAAACGATATGTATTTTTGAACATCTGCAATGAAGTTGAGGACGTCACTCAGAACTTTATTCTGATCTTTGGCAAGCACAAAACAAAAAAATAATGAGAGCAAGCACACCCGAGAAGGACAAGTGAAAGACCAATACATTCCGGTGTTACGTTTAACTTAGCATAACACATGAGATGCTTTTCAGGAATCAACTTGTCTCTTAGCCAGGCTTTAGTGCTCAGGCCAACCCGCAGCACTGCTGTCCGCTGGGCAGCCGTTTACTCACCACCCTTTAAAACCATTCTATGATCCAATCAATGGTCTTATCATAACTAATTGTTCATCCGTGTCCAACTCAGGATGACTTAATTAGCTCTCTTTTGTTCTGTCTGATACGATCATCTGATACCGACTGCGCTCTTGCTACGTCAGACAGCAGAGAAAGAGCCGTTGCACCTTGTACTGTGTTAGCGCTTAAATATTTTAGGCCCATTCATTAGAAAATCTCTGAGCTGGATGTCATTGTATAATCTACGGAGACTCAAGCCTCAAACTCTGGTTGGTTTAGGTGGGTCGGGTTACTTTTATCAGCTGGGTTCTGCCTCAGCAGTGCTACATGTGCCCAGTGACATGCAGCATTAAGAATGTGAAATGAGCTTGAGCTGGAAATGTCACAGCAGCAGTTCTGCTTTGCTTTTTAATGGGGCTGTTAAAACAATTGGTTACCGGAGGCGCGGTGGTGGGGGTTATCTTTCTAATTAAAACCGGTGAAGGCTGTGTTCCATTATAACATCACTGTACTTTTCTATTATTTGTCTGCAAGCAGTACACACACAATCTCACTGGTTTAGTCAGATTGGTTGGTGTTGCAGCAGCAGGTGATTCAAGTTAAGGGGACTTAACTTGAGCTGAAACACGTGTCCCTTTTGCGTCCCAGCTGGCCATTGTTTGGGATATTTCCACCTGGTTAACTTCTGAGCTCTCAATCAGAGGTGGTTGCCTTTTTCCTGACTTAGTGACAGAGCTCCTGAGGATGGAGGGGTCAAGGGGGAGGAGCTTTGGTGAGACCATCTGTTGCTGAGACAATTCATCTCTACTTGTATACCCTTCAGGCACACACACTCACTTACAAAGACACAAACAAGTGGACAAACACTGTTGGTTGTCCTGGAGAAAAACACCAATTGTTCCACCAATTGAAATGTTACTAGCTGATGGTTACCGAGACACATTCCTGAGTTGATTTAAAACAGATCTGAATATCCAAATGTTTTCAGGATGTTGTTTTATATTGTGTTCATTGCTCACAGCCAATAGTCTTTATTACAGAGGGCATGAAAGTCTGAAGACGTTTGCAAAAAAACTTGATGAATGCCTCCTCATTCTGCTTGTGGCAAGGTTACACATTTAATAATCGTATAAATGTAAAAAGGTAAATTGGTAAAGCAAGTCAAATTTAGGATCATCTTCTTGCATACAATCAGGGGGCAACAGCTTTGAGAGGGTAATGGATATTAGAGAACATTGGGGTGCCAGAGTTGTTCATAATTTACTGCCTTTTAAGTTGATTAGAATATTTTTTACATTTTGGCTACTAAAGATTGTTAGAATCGAATAGGTGTTCTTAAAAAAGAAGCTAGTTCAGCGTTTCGTCTGTTCGATGACTATGATGTGGCTGTTTCTGCACAATTAAGATAATAGTGGCTGGTGGGCAGTTCTCCAGAGACCAGCTCACTGCCCAGACGCTGATGGAGGAAGCCAAGCCAGAGTTGGCATCTTTATGGCCCAGCTGGCTGGCTTTTGGTTTTTACCATATAGTGTTGACTCATTTAATTAACTGGGAATTTTTAGTTCTCTGAAGTCTTGCACCATTTGCAATGAGCGTGCTGTGTGGTGAGTTGTATCTGTCAGTATCCATTAAATTGTTACGGAGCTTGTCTTTGTTTATGGGAATGGAAAACCTCTGAGACTCTGACTCAGCACTGAACCTTTCAAGTCCTGGAAAATTGTGCTTTAATATTTGCGTCACAGAAGTTGAAGCAATACCGCGATGTGGTGTAGAAACACATCCCACTGCTTTTCATGCCATGGCTTGCCCACTGTTTTACCACTGTGTAAAATCTCTTGTAATCTTTATTTTGTTACTTCGTATGTTTCTTTATAATGTCAGCCCCAATGCACAGAGCCTCTAGAACAACGAAGAGTACCGGCAACATTCTGCTGAGTTCAAGTCCCTGTGATTTCCAGTTACATAACAGCAGCTGATCTTCTTAAATCTATAGAGTAAACACTATTAATCTCCTCACTGGACCTCTGCAATTCACGTGAAGCAGCTTTTCCCTGAATAGGCCATGAATGCCAGGCTGGTACCAGGCAGACACTGTCGGCCGCTGGTGTGGAAATCACCAATCGTCTCACATTAAAACTGATATAATCCACGTGCTGGAGAATGCCTCTGTTATATTTGTGTCCTGATGTTTCTGTTTGTCTGCCTCTTTTTCCAGACAATGGAAGGCGGGACATTATCAGGTGCCTGCACCCTTCCTCTTTCCCCTCTGCCTCGCCCCTCCCCTCAGCCTCATCCTAATTTACACGACCCCCTTCATCCCACTCACCGCTCTCCCCCGTGGTTTGAGAGAGCTACATTTAGCTGCGCTCCATTAGCCGACTGGAGGAGAAAAAATGTCCTTGATGATGGAAGTAGGTTTACAGACTGGCTGGTTGGACTGAGTGACCCTTTGTCCAAAAAGGAGGCCTGAATCACAGAATAAGAAGAGAATAGAGACCAATCATCACTCTGAGCGGTGTATCAATTGCATTTATTGAATGGTAATTCTTTATTGAACCAACTTCCTTTTTGTTTCTGGGATTCAGTACCATTAAAGCAGATGATGTTTCATGTAAATATAGAAGCTATTAAACAAAAGCATCTTGATCTTCGTTCTGACCCTGGTGGCAAAACGTTGTGCCCCACGGATGAGAGTGTGTGTGCGCACACGTGGCAGCCTGTTGTAAATAGTTAATGAGGATTGATGTCTGAAAGTGGTGACCTTGTATACGGTTTCCTAGTGGAATCCATGCATATTGATCTGTTCAGTTTTATGCTCTGTTGGACACACAATTCCCTTTGCTGCATGTTTCCTCCGGCCACTTCAATGGTCGTGATGATTGATGGTGTTTACTTTATCAAAGACAAGCTTTTTACAAGAGAGGATGACCTACAGGGCACATTCCTTCAAAGTGCACATCCTATTTAAAATGTTTTGTTTTGTTAGTACAGCTGAAGATATCAATGATGAGATTGAACATGCTGCAAAGGATTGTGGGTTAATTAGCACCCAGGCTTCTTAAAGGAAAACCTTGACATTTTGGGTAATACACTTTCTGGCTTTCTTAAAAGCCGAAAGTGAAGTGGTAAGATCACTCTTATAACCCATCATAACATTACAATGTCAATGTTCAACCCTAACCCTTTTTACAGTTTAAACAAACCACACATAATATTTGAATTGGTGAGCTTTAAAGATAAACCCAAATGTTGTTACCTTTTTAAAGCAGAACAGCTGGGCTAGCTGTTTCCAGCCTTAATGCTAAGCTAAGGATCTGCTGGCTTCAGCTTTACATTTAATGTAGTAAAATGTACAGATATGAGTGGTATTATTTTTCTCTTTCCTAAAATGTAGACGTTTAATTTGAAGGTCAGAGTTTCATTATCAGATGATTTCCAATATTCTCTATTGTTTAACAAAGGTTTTATTTGCGGTTTCTTAACTCATCGTTAAAGATTTACAATGTTTACTCCTTCAAACACAGCCGGTTCTATGAATGTATCTTGAGCCACTGTAAGGAAATGACAGTCAGTGAGCAATCAGCCTCAGATTCCTGTTATTGCTCCTGGTTACTGAGTTGCTAACAAACATGTCTGGGAAGGCCGGTGACTTCACGTGGATACACAAACACAGGACACCAGGCTGCTCAGATCAGCTGTAGTCCTGCTGATAATCGCTGTCTGGAACCAGGATCTGATCTGGGACAACTGGCAAGAAGCCTGCTGTGGTTTCCTTGAATTAAATATAGAAAAAAAGAAAGGATGGTAGACATAAACATTTGTCATGAGTGTTTTGCTAAAGTGCCACAAGCTAACTTGGGTCACTATTCTTTTATTTTATGGGATGAAACATCAATCTGCTAAACCTCTTTGACAGTTTTACTGAGTGTGTATGACTGAGTGCTAGTTTTAGTCTCTGACACACCCTCTGCATGCAGGCCTGGCTAACAGATGTTCTCTACTAAAAGGCACTGACAGTTAAATAAGAGGATAACTGTGCCAGTTTAGTGTGGTGAGGCAGCAGCTATGTGGCACAGAGGGACGTGCAATGTTGAGAAAAATGTGGAAAAAGTGAAGAGGAGGAAGAAAACCAGATGATGTAATCCCTGCTTTTTACATTACATTACATTGCATTTAGCTGACGCTTTTATCCAAAGCTTTTTTTATGCTTTTCTAGAATATCTCTGCTGTCTCTTCTATCCAAGCAGATATAACTCACCTGGCGTGTTGATATTACACCTAGGAATGTTGCTTAACATATTTTTGGTTGGAAACTTGCGTTTTCTTGTCATTGAAATGTGATTGTAATGCAAAAGACCACTTGCATATTCAAAAAAGGTCAGCCTGATGTAGCATCTCTGTGGCAGACCTCCATTGTTAGCTGTGAGCCACATCAGACACTGCAGTTCAGTTTGAACGCATTTTGGCTTAATCCTATACAGTGTCCTGCAGATTTAAATAAGAATACATCTGGTGCTTAAATAATTGATGGCAAATGTACTATTTTTACCTAAAACATAGAGATGTTTTGACTTTTATGAAATGTTATACACATATATAAAAATAATGAACTTAACATTATGACACTTGAGATGAGGCAATTTGATATAATAAGGGATAGAAAAATATATCCAAGACATGGTAAAGGTCTGTAAGTCGCGAAAGATGGACTATGTTTGTTATGTTTTATGTCTCTAAAACTACCTTTGATTAATATTAAGTATGTATTCCATGCTCTAAATAATAATAATTCATTTTATTTAAGGCGCCTTTCATGACACCCAAGGACACCGTACAATTTGTTAACTATTCTAAGAGGTACAAGCAACAGAACATGATAAAAGCACAAACAGGCGATCATGGAGGAGACAAAGTGGACACAAAGAGGGACATTCAGGGGAAACAGAGGAAAAATAATGACACCGATTGGGTTTTTTTTTTTCAGAGCTTCCAGGAATACATTATTATGCAGGAGACCATCTTACACAAAATGTCAACTGCGCCTATAAATATGAGCCCTGTATCCAGATGCTAATGATGTTGTTCTGTCTATTGTGTTGCAGGGGGCCCGTGTGTGGCTGAGGCACAAAGAGCAGCTCCTCCCCTCCACCGTCAGCTCTTGTGATGATGCTTCTTTGGTCCTCACCACCGACTATGGGAAGGTAAGATGATGATATTTTTCCTGCTGAAGTCTTAATGCTGCAAACGAGTCACAATAAAACATCCCAAACTCTCATGGACCCAGTGTGCCTAAAGTATGAAGCTATTTAATTATAAAGGACTGTTACCACATGATTTTATAAACCCCTTACAGCCAAGAAAAAAGGCAACACATGCAGGACATATCAATGCACGTACAGGCTTTAGCTGGTGTAGTGTACATGTACAGTAAAGCCCCCAATCAGCTTTCATTTATAATTTACAGGGTTGTACAATAACTGGGAAAGGGGGTGGCCCAATGTGAGAAGGTTAATTGTTTTCACACATGTTTCATCCCGCGGTTCAGCAGTCGGATCAACACCTTTTGTAATAAAGTAACAGGAATGGGCTCCTTGTGTCAAGTCATTGGGCCGAGCTTATCTGTTTGGCAGTGCATGGTGTTCTTTGTGTCTGGAGGAAATCCTGTCAGAGAGAAAGAGAGACACAGAGTGAGAGAGAAGCATTGAAAAGGGGGAGGCAGAGGAGAGGTGGCGATGGGCAGTTAAAAAAAAGTTTCCCAGTAAAAATGTGGAGCGTAGGTCAAAAATGAGCTTCCGGTACAACTGTTATCTAATGGAAAGGCCTTATCCACACTATATCATCCATGATCGTGTTTTAGCTCCGGACTGACTGTCCAATCCCAGCCGCAGGTCTTTGTTCAGGTCAGGGCTTCGGGAAGGAATAGGGTAGGGCCCAAGGACTGACTTGGTCTTCAAGATTTCTTCATACAACACATTCAGTCATCGCCCTGCATTATACCTCAATTGTGTCCATGACTGTTCACATTTAGAAGGGTGGCAGAAGAATGAGAATTTTTAAAGCTGTTAAGAAGCAGAATTTGTTTTCTTTGTGGAAGTTGATTGCATCAGCTGACATATAGCGCTAAATATTCTGTTGTCTATACATTTTAGTACGCATTGGTATTAGAGCTGTAACAATAACACGACTAACCAGCAAGTCCATTGACAGAAAGATTATTCCCAACTGTTTTTATAATTGGTTGATTTTAATCGTGATTTTAATTCAAAAATGTAAAAAACATGCAACGACATCACCTGGGACTTTGAGAAACTGCAAAGAACATGCCTCATTATTTACTGACATCATCAAACAATGAATCGTTCGATCTAGAAAATAATCAGAAGATGAATCGATAATGAAAGCCAATGTTAGTTTCAGCCCTTTATGGTATATATATGTGATGATGTCTCCAGCTGAGGCCTTAGCTGAGGGTGGTGCGCTAAAGGTACAGAGTTATAAACGATGTGAGAGAGGGAACATATGAACTCATCCTGAGTGTATGTGTTTATGTCTCTGTGGTCAGCGGTGGGCATTCTTTGAGTGTGAGACGTCGGATATGGGCAGTCAAGGGGCAGGGATGACTCTGAAACACCATCTATCACAGCTAGAAAAAGGATTCACAGGGGAGAAAAAGTTCACTTTTTCTTTGTGGTCTCAATAAGACCGGAGACATCCAGTGGGTGTTGCTCTCACCAACCTCAGTAGGATGAAATAACATTTGGTTAACATGACATCACTGGGTGTAGGATTGGGGCGTTACAGCTGAGCTGAAGCTGGACTGTCTCATGGTCCTCACATGTGATCTCAAGATATGTTGGTCATCAGGCCAAACATATGGCTCAGAATGTGAGACTGAAAACAGACTGTCTCTGACTCCAGGATCGCTGGCTGACCTTATGTCCTCCCCTGTTCCTGGGTGACACATCTGCTGAGGTTTATTTGCATTTCTTTCTGTGGTAATCTTTATTTAACCCAGCTCCTCTAAATGGTATTTGAGTCAGCATTGGTTGTCTGTCCTTGTCTGCGGCCTTGAGTGTCTTTACACCCGTGCGCAGTGTCAAAGGTGGTTTGGTAAATGCACCCCAGCAGCATTTTCTCCTTGGGTGGGGGGGTGGGGGGATTTACCATTATCCATTGCTTCGGTGCTCAGACTAAGGTGCAGCTCCCTGCCTGAGCACTCATCTTGCAGACTCAAGAGTGTGTCTCTACCCACAATGCCTCGGCCCTATCAGGCTGACCTGGCTGCTGTCACATTAGGCATCATATCAGCATTCATCACTGTCTCCTCCTCGGTGTGCTCTGGCTTGAGTGGACCAGTAAGATACAGCAGACACACTGAAGATGAGATAACTGTTTTGTGTGTGTTTGCATCAATCAGTGTCTGTGCGCGTATGTGTTTTGTTGCCAGATGGCACCAGCTGGATTAACAGCGTGTGAGTTATCCCCAGAGGGGACGCACATGTAGAGAAAAGCAGGAAGAGGGCTTTGTCACCTGTACTGAATAGCTCCTGCTGGTGATGTCATCTGTGCCTCACTGAACAATACAATGAGACTGAAATGTGTCATAAATTGGTGTCAGTCTACGAGGCCGAAATGAAATCTTTATGTATCAATTACTTCACACATACATTACATAATATTGCTATAGCTGATATTTTAAAGCAGTGGTAAATCCAACACTGTGGAATAATGGACGCCCATGTTGGTTGCTGGTCCTAAATCGTTATTTTGGTCAGTTTGATTATATATCACATTAGTTTATTGCTCAAGATAAAAGTGCCCCTCTCCTGAATTGGTTTTGGATGAGACGGTCTAGTCATCTTCTGCACAATATGATACACCACAATAAACAAAGTGTTGGTTTACACTTTGGGGACATGCTTTGCTTTTAACATTTGGTCTGAAGTCGTCTCCGGCCTGTAGACAAACCGTCTCTGAGGTTTGAAATGGCTCATTGATGGCCCCTCAGTTTTTTCTGGATTATTGGTCAATGGAGCCATTATATGAGTGCGATGTGTGTTCACGAGTGCGGCCACAGAAATAACATGCTCACACAAACATTATTGTGCGTATCTCTGAATAAACTCAACAATTTTTTTTTGCTGTATTCCATTGTCTGATTTTGGAGCAGGATGTAATGAAAAATTCTCTGTTATTTGTTTCCACAATTTTCCCCATAATAATCCTGACTCCATCCTCCCCCATGTCTCTGGGGTCTGGGAGAGACCCCCCTTCAGCCGAAGGATTCACTGTAAGACACAGAGAGAGTAACAGAAAGGAGGCAGAAACAGGCAGAGATAAACAAGACAGTGTTTGTGTTCACAAGCTTGTGATTCTGAATCTGCCCATGTGTCATTTCTAAAGGCTTGAATATATCTGCCATTTAAAGGCCTCAGAGCCACAGAGGCCGACGCCGCCTTCATCTGAATATTCAGCAGGCCTGGTGGAACAAAGCAGCAGCAGCGGGGTGTGGTTTCAGCTGGGAGGAAACAAAAGGGAGCGGCCTTACAGCTGTAACAAAGTTTTTAATTCAGATTGTTGCTAGTATCATTATGGTGATACTTTGCACTTGGTCTATATTTGATGCATTTTTGTTCTTGAATAAGGTACATTTTCTGGCTTAAGAATCCAAAAAGCCAACAATTCAATATTTGTTCGCTAATAACAGAAAGGCTGCAGCTATAATATTATTTTTTTTTTTTTTAGCCATTATAAGTTGCTTTTTTATTGATAAACCGTCCAAAATATATTCATTTTACTATCACATAAGACAAATAACCCGGGACTGGAGAATGAGTCATGTTTGCCGTAAAAAAACTATTCATAAGATGAATACCACATTTCTTTTTTTTTAACCTATTGTTTAGACTGTTGAATTTTTTAGTTAAAACAGCTTGATATGTTTAATTTTGTATTTAACCTTTGAAATGTCTACGTAACATCTATTCTGTATGTCTTAATAATATCATGATAATGAAGCCCTTGTTTTTTTTTATGATGATCAAAATGACAACATTTAGGTTAAGTGTATCACTGTGGACGTTTTTGTCCATATGGGTCATTTTTCACTTTTAATTTTGCAATAACTTTGGTTGTGTTGTTGCAAATGGCTTGATTTTTTGTAACAAGGCTATTTTCTCGATCTATTTTGGAATTTCAATTTTTCAAATCGGTCTTTAATTCACTGTGTAACAAATCGACTACGCAAATTTGTCATTCGAGACAAAAATGTCTACTGCAAAAGACATAAAAACATTATATTAAAAGGTTTTTTTTCACAACTTTTTTGGGTTCAATCTTTAAAGCAACTTCCGCCCTAATAGAAAATACCAAAAATGTAATCATTTTCAGGATTTTAACCCTTTAAAGGCCATTTTGAATACATGAAACCGCTGTTTTTTTTCATGATGAAAACACAAAAAATACATATCTGGGGATTGGCTCTTTTTTTTATAACAGTCTTGGATATGTCAAAGATTAGCAACAAAATAGATTTGTTTGCATTATTAGTTTTTGCACAAAATCATATTGAACAAAAAAAGTTACAAATTAGTCATTCGGGATAAAAATGTCCACTTCCAAAAACTGACAAAAAATGACAACAGATTAATATTTTAAAAAACTTTTTGGGGTTAAATCTTTCAATCAACTTCAGTCCTGATCAAAAATACCTCATGTTAACTTATGTTCAGGATTTTAACCCTTGAACTGCCAGTTTGAAAACATGAATTTGCGTTTTCAATGAAAAACATGCACAAAAAGGCAGTTATTTTCCATATAATAAATGTTGGTGGGGTCGGCTTTTTTTTTTATCACAATCTTGGATATGTCAAAGATTAGCAACAACATTGATTTTGGTTGATTATTAGTTTTTGCACAGAATCAGATTAAACAAAAAAAGTCACACATTAGCCACTCGTGGACAAAAATGTCCCATCCACTCCCATTATAACCACATATGTTGATCTCTCCGCCATACCGGTATAAAATCATGCATTTTGTAATGTCAGGGTTTTATATTGGAGGAAAATAGTTAAATTTGTCCTTTTTACTGTATATGACCAGATGTGACATTTTACCATTGAATTACATGCTTGTCATTTCTTGGTTTCTTTGCCTGTTTTATAATGGGGCCCTGAGAGCCATTGGAATACATGTATGCAACTAATATGATGTAGGTGTGTTGGTATGGATGTGGAAGAGTGGTATCAGCTGAGAAATGTGTGTGTGTGTGTGTGTGTATGTGTGTGTCTGGATGTACAGTGTGTGTGTGTGTGTGTCTGGATGTACAGTGTGTGTGTACAGAGACAACAATATACAATATATTTGGTTTACAGCAAGTCGCAGTTTTCACCTCATATCTTTCTTTCTCTCTCTTTTTCTCTTACTCCCTCATTCCCAAACTCATACACACTCGTACATATTATACCTCCTTATACCTTGTATGTGTGTGAGTGATTGTGTGTGAGAAGGCTCTCATGTATGGGCTCAGAACAGTCTCATAATACACACATGCACACAGAAGGATTCACACTTGTATGTCATGATCAGCAAAATGATTCAAACTTGTATTTCCGGATCCACACTTGTGTTTTTCAATGCACACACAAATGTGTTCCGTTTCATATACATGTAAATAAAATCCAAACACAGAAAAAAGTTTTACATATGTATTTTTGATCCACACATATTTGTTTTCCGTTTTAAACCGCTGCATCTGCAAACACAAACCGCTTTCTGTGCACGGATCGCTGTGCATTCGTGTGTGGACTTTTGAGACTCCCCTGACCAATCAGATGTCTCCTAAATTCTAAGCCAATCACATGAGCGCGCCCCCACGAGGGTAGATTTCTTGCGTTCATGACGTAGCGCTTCATGTACGCATTTTGCGCAGTCCGGAGCTGACAGGTCCATGGAGCCTGCCTGCAGGCGCTAATGTCAGTACACCTACACTCTCAGTACAGCGCCACTTTCCGAACAGGAAATGCACGCAAATACAATCTTTTATATTATTAAGGTACAGCGCCACTTTCCGAACCATTGATGAATGCTTGTGTACACAAAAACGGCAGGCAAAACCGTTTTAAATGTGTATTTCCTGTGTGGCGAATACAGCTGCTTTATTTATGTCTGTATGAAGTTGTTGTGAGTGTGGAGGGAGCAGCTACAGGTTAGCTTAGCCTAATCGATAAATGCACTACGAAGCCAGTGCTAGACAGTGAACTGTCAACGGGGGGAGCCCCGCCGGTCATTATCGGCCGATATTCACTCTTAATAGTTTGATCGGTTCTCTCTATAAAGGCCGATCAGGAGAGCTGTATCTGATCGATATGGACATAAACGCGAGTGAAGTATAACCGGACGGGAGAGAGATCAGATCAGCTGCTGAGTCTGACGGAGACACGTAGCTCTGCATGATCACCTGAAGCTCCGCCCTCTGTTTAGCGAGCTGACCGGACAGCGCAAAATGCGTATATGAAGTGTCATGAACGCAATAAATCATACCCTCGTGGGGGCGCGCTCATGTGATTGGCTTAGAATGAAGGAGACATCTGATTAGCTATAGATAGAAGAAATTACAAGTACGAATCGGCTGACCGTCAGGGGAGTCTCAAAAAACCCACACACGAATGCACAGCGATCCATGCACAGAAAGCTGTTTGTGTTTGCAGGTGCAGCGGTTTTAAACGGAAAACAAATATGTGAGGATCAAAAATACATATGTGAAACTTTTTTCTGTATTTGGATTTTATTTACATGTATATTAAACGGAACACATTTGTGTGTGCATTGAAAAACACAAGTGTGAATCCTTTTGCGGATCATGAAATACAAGTTTGAATCATTTTGCGGATCATGAAATACAAGTGTGAATCCTTCTGTGTGCATGTGTGTATTATGAGACTGTTCTGAGCCCATACCTTTATATATACAGTCTATGGCCCATACTCATGAAGTTTTGTTTTTCATTTGTGCTGTTTCATGTGTCTTTGAGGTAAACAGATGTATGATCTTGACCCAGCTTGACCTCGATGTTTTGAATTGTTTGAACTTCAAAGTCCTTTGATAATGTCAAACAGACATACACAGTGATACATACACTCCTTGAAGTAAATAAAAACACCTGGCTGCAAAGCCAAAGCTTCAAATATGTGTAGTTTGGCTGGATGGTCATTTCATTCCTGTGATAAGCAACAACCAGTAAGATGAAGAGGAGCTTCTCTGTGGGACAAGAGGTATCTGCTCATGCAGCCCCTAACTTAAGCTGCAGGACTCATCCTCTGAAACAGAAACACCCTGAGAAGGAGAATCTGGTGTGGATCTGCCTGAACTGTGCTTGAAAGGAGTCAGCACAAAGATAAAACACTTTTTTGCCAAACATGAGAATGAGAATCTGATGTGGAGTTTGTAGTGGAGTCTTATCCTTCTTCGTCTGACCCTTCCCCTGAAAGTGGAGAGGACACAGAGGATCCCATCCCGTAGCTGCGCTACAGTCCTCTGCACTATCCTATCCGGAGGATCGTGTCCATCATGGCAGTGGGTGGACATCAAAACATTTTCAAATCTGGTTTCCCTCTCACGAGGAAACGCCGCACTACATTCCTGCTGCCAGAGGTTTGGTTTCAGGGCCCACGCGTTATGCCATTACGAGTGGCATAAATAAGAATTCATGACGTGGAATCCTTCTTTGATTTATTCTTTACCCCTGAGATCATCAGCAGTATTGTCGACATGACACACCTGCATGGGGGACGTTCGGTGGCAAACTGGAGGGATGTTGATGCCACAGATGTTTGAGCAAACATTGGATAGGATAGTGCAGAGGAATGTAGCGCAGCTACGGGATGGGATCCTCTGTGTCCTCTCCACTTTCAGGGGAAGGGTCAGACGAAGAACGATCAGACTCCACCACAAACATCTGATCATTTCTCTAAGCATGGCTTCACGTGGCGGCGCAACGAATATTCGTGTTACTCCTGGGGCAATCTCTGGTGCTATCGTCCCCTTTGTGGTGTGATTGAGGAGGAGATCACTAAGCACTTTTGTGAACATCAGGCTTTTTCCATCTAAATGGTTTTGTAGTCCTTCATACATCTCAACCTCATCACCATCTTGTTGTTCCTCAGCAGTTCCTCAGCAGCTCCTCAACCTCCTCAGCAAAGGACCTCATTGATTCCTCTGTATCAACGTGGGATTCGGGGCAGAATTGTTCCTTCTTCTCTGCCCCCATCTGATAAATGAACTGTTTGGCAAACTGTTTGGCAAAAAAGTGTTTTATCCTTGTGCTGACTCCTTTCAAGCACAGTTCAGGCAGATCCACACCAGATTCTCCTTCTCAGGGTGTTTCTGTTTCAGAGGATGAGTCCTGCAGCTTACGTTAGGGGCTGCATGAGACCTCTTGTCCCACAGAGAAGCTACTCTTCATCTTACTGCTTGTTGCGTATCACAGGAATGAAATGACCATCCAGCCAAACTTCACATATTTGAAGCTTTGGCTTTGCAGCCAGGTGTTTTTATTTACTTCAAGGAGTATATGTATGGCTGTGTATGTCTGTTTGCTAAAGAGACATTATCAAAGGACTTTGAAGTTCCAAACAATTCAAAAACATCGAGGTCAAGCTGGGT
The DNA here is from genome assembly GCF_902827175.1 of Gymnodraco acuticeps. Classification (NCBI taxonomy): domain Eukaryota; kingdom Metazoa; phylum Chordata; class Actinopteri; order Perciformes; family Bathydraconidae; genus Gymnodraco; species Gymnodraco acuticeps. Next base: position 1,025,649 of record NW_022990764.1, read on the forward strand.
CAAGATCATACATCTGTTTACCTCAACGACACATGAAACAGCACAAATGAAAAACAAAACGCCATGAGAGCACACTTACTCCTGTCTCATTCTCACACACAATCACTCACACACATACAAGGTATAAGGAGGTTTAATATGTAAGAGTGTGTATGAGTTTGGGAGTGAGAGAAAGAGAGAGAGAGAGAGAAAGAAAGAAAGATATGAGGTGAAAACTGCGACTTGCTGTAAACCAAATCTACTGTATATTGTTGTCTCTGTACACACACACACTGTATACACATACACACACACACACACACACACACACACACACACACACACACACACACACACACACACACACACACACACACACACATTTCTCAGCTGATACCACTCTTCCACATCCATACCAACACACCTACATCATATTAGTTGCATACATGTATTCCAATGGCTGGCAAGGCCCCATTATACAACAGGCAAAGAAACCAAGAAATGACAAGCATGTAATTCAATGGTAAAATGTCACATCTGGTTTTTACAGTAAAAAGGACACATTTAACTATTTTCCTCCAATATAAAACCCTGACATTACAAAATGCATGATTTTATACCGGTATGGCGGAGATATCAAAAGATGTGGTTATAATGGGAGTGGATGGGACATTTTTGTCCGTGAGTGGCTAATGTGTGACTTTTTTGTTTAATCTGATTCTGTGCAAAAACTAATTATCCACCAAAATCAATGTTGTTGCTAATCTTTGACATATCCAAGACTGTGATTAAAAAAAAAAGCCGACCCCACCAACATTCATTATATGGAAAATAACTGCCTTTTTGTGCATGTTTTTCATAGAAAATGCAAATTCATGTATTTTTGATCAGGACTGAAGTTGATTGAAAGATTTAAACCCAAAAAGTTAAAAAAAAATATTAATCTGTTGTCATTTTAGAGCAGTTTTTGGAAGTGGACCTTTTTGTCCCGAATGACTAATTTGTAACTTTTTTGTTCAATCTGATTTTGTGCAAAAACTAATAATGCAAAAAAAATCCATTTTGTTGCTAATCTTTGACATATCCAAGACTGTTATAAAAAAAAAAAGAGCCAGTCCCCAGATATGTATTTTTTGGAAAATAACTCATTTTCTCTGTTTTCATCATGAAAAAAAACAGCTGTTTCGTGTATTCAAAATGGCATTTAAAGGGTTAAAATCCTGAAGATGATTACAGTTTTGGTATTTTCTATTAGGGCGGAAGTTGCTTTAAAGATTGAACCCAAAAAAGTTGTGAAAAAAACCTTTTAATATAATGTTTTGATCAAAGTCTTTTGCAGTGGACATTTTTGTCTCGAATGACTAATTTGCTTAGTCCAATCGAATGATACCGGAGGGTTAAGTATTTCATGAGTTATCCACCATGTATTTTTGAGTATACCTTTTTTTTGGAGCAGACCGGACGCAATACCAAAATGTTGTGTGCATTTATTTTAGTCAGTTTTATTAGAGAAGGAAGGAAGTAAGAAAATGAAGAAGCAAAGGAAACGGCAACAAAAACAACTGTCTGTGTTTTCAGCCTCATTTGCTCAAAATGATTCATCACAAAACGACTCAAAGAAACACAGCAAAAGTTTCAGATGTGTTGTTTATCTGTCCGGTCTGTGTGTCAACAACAGGCTGCATTTGGACAGAATTGATTTGTACAGTGAACATTTTGACTAATCAATGACGAGTCACATTGTGTTATAATAAGTGGCATGAGATTATCTCCTGCCGTCATTACATCACTCAAATCGTTACCTTTAGTGAGGCCTGCATCCACATGTGAAACACTTTGATAATGAGAAAACAAATAGACAAATTGTGCTCTAAATAAACGACATACTTTGTGTTTTTCACTATTAATTCAGAACAAATTCATGCATCCAAACTTTGTTTTTGGAAGTGGGAAATCAATAACAGACGAGACAGTGTTACATCACTGTTGGGTTAGTCAGGCTTTTATTAGCAGCGTCACATGGACCTTCACTGCTCTCTAGATCCTTTAAGATACATTTCCAGTATGTGTAATCATTAAAATGGACTTTATCGTAACATTATTGCACCTTAGTTTAGCAATGGAAATAATAAAGAGTATCAGCCGTTGTCTCGACCCTATCTACTCTCATAATCCATTTTTGTTTCCTTTTAGCTGCATCTAATGGATGATCTTATCAATGTTGTAAATCATCTGGAAACAAATTGTTAATGATATAAATAGATATTGCTGAGAAAGGCAGTGGCTCAGATAATAACAGTGGGTTTAAAACAGAGGAATGTGAAACCTCCTTTGATGCATAAACTCCAGCTCAGTTTTCTCTGATGTTTCGGGCATAAAAAGTCCCCCGAGGCTTTTTCTGTGAAATCTGAACAGGGAATTATCCAAAGAAGATCAATATCAAAGGCCACATCATATGATTTAGACACAGACAACAAATACTTCAGAGTATCTACGCAGGCACATAGAGTTATAAAGTGGCATTTCCCTTCTCTTGTGTTCTATATTTTTTCTCCAGGAGAGATAGGGGTGCTTTCCAAGTATGCAGCTCATTGTGTGTTTGGCTAAAGCAGCCATATTTGTTTTCCTCCTGTGAAACTTGAGGTCTTCATGGACATCGAGAGTGTAGCATGGATCTGTAGACTCTCCTAGATGTTTGTTATCGTATATTATCTTTTCTCCCGGCCACCACAATTAATTGTGTACCTGTGATCTTTAGGAATGTGAAGAATGCTAACAGAAGTCTCTGAGATATCTTGGGTGTGTTTCATCTTCAGACACACATATCTCTCCATCATGGTCAATAGAGAGAACCTAGAGATTAGAGCCTGATTATGTGTTGTTAGCAAGTTCTCTCTATATATGTGAAGGAACATACTAAATACAGTGTTTTATCAAATGCAATGAACAACATGTCATTTTCTATCTTTGAAGCATCACTATATTTAAAAAAGTTTAATTCATAAGCAATGCAACTTAAGTTATTGCTCTATTCAGGACTCTTAATGGTGTTGCTGCTACAGCCTCTCTCAGTCTGTATTATAGCTAATACAGCAAACTAAATATTGCTATGCTAGGAAATATCTCTACTTTGAACCATTCTAAAATAAGTGTGACTTACAGAAGACTGAAAAAATGATAAATAATATCGCTTTAAAGATCATACCTACCTATCATTACCTAGACATGCAGTTAATTGATATTCTATACAGCTCTCATAATGATGTTTGTTAAGATAAAAACGTTTTCCTTTTATTTCACTGTCACTCATTCGTGGTTTTGTATGATAACACTTGATGCTTTAAAAGCCCAGGTGTTGATCGTGACATCAATCACAATAAAAGAGTGATGTAATTGAGTGTAAAATTAAAACACTGGTTAAGGATGTAAAATAAGTGAAACGTCTGTTTGATTTATTAGTCTTTTAGGCATTGCCTGGTGAATCAGGGCCAATGTACCAGAGAGGAGAGGGTGGGGTTCAGGCCGAATGTTTAGGGACATCTGGCTGTAAATCCGCAAGCTTCTGCTCGATGGATGACATCACTGCACATGCTGCTTTTCATCCTTTCACAAACCTTAATACCACAAAAACATGTAGCAACCCACTGATGAGCGCATTGTTATTGTGCTTTTGTCTCAGCATACACCCATTCTCTAATGGCCATCTACATCTGATATTAACGTGGATGTCAGACCAGTCAGTTTATTATTCCAAATACTTAGAAGGAAGTACTGACAAATACTGTCTACAGTTTCATATATTATCATTATACTGCTTAGTCATATGCTATATGATATAGGTTTACCCTGTCGCATTATTATATTTGGAGTAGTGCACGAGAATAAAAGCTACAAAGACAGAAATGACGGTTTTCAGACTTTCTTTTGATGGCACTTTTGTTCAATCTGCACTAATAAATATTTCCATATCAAAAATGGGTTGAATTACTATACGTACGACAGAAGAAATATGGCATTAATGTGTTCAAAGCCTCAAAGCTAAATGGCAAACAAAAAATGAAAACTGCTCTATTTTATTTATCAGGTTTTTTGAGTTTCATCTTTCGTGAATAAACAAAACCCTTTCAAACCTTCATCTACACACAATCGGCAGCTTCTCCCAGCAGCCTCTCTGCACTGACTCAGCAGTTCTGGGAAACCAGTGCCTGCTCCCAACTGGGACACAATTGAATATGCCAAAAGAGCCAGCAGTAATGCACTAGGACACCACAAGCCGCAGCTCCTTGCCCATCAGTATTGATCCAAACATTGCTTCCCATCAAGTGACCATCACAGTTGAAGTTTTTCTCATCTCCTGTTTCCATTAGCGTCAAGATAGCCATGATGTCTGCGAGACTCTCTGTGAATCTATGTTGGTTTATGAGAGACTGTTTTCCTGTTTTACTGCCACTATAGAGACTGGTTCTTCAAGTAAAACTCTAAAAAAAATTGGGCTTTAACATCATCAAAAAGACATCTCCAATCACCACATTCACTCTTCTGCTGAATCCTAAAAAATAATTGACATTGCAAGAGATTTTTCATGAAAAAGTTAATCAAAAAAATGAAAGAGACATGTCCAGACATGCGTTATACAGGGGGCTCTCTACCTGTCAGGTATGCTGGCAGCAGGCACAGACAGGGGCCCATCAGGGACTCAATCTGTCAAAGTGACCTCAGTTCTTCCTGTATCATCACCTGGATCTGCCTGTCACTCATGCCTGCATCGGCCATTATCGCAGTGGAACAGTCAGGATCTGTGTTAACTTGTCTATCCGCCCTTCAGGGGTGTTTAACAAACCTTTGAAAAAAGATTTTTTAATTCATAATACTGAAAACTAGGGTTTTGTACAGTGCACTGTACAGTTATTTTCATTATAGATTATTATTTTTCTATTAATAATTTGGTCGATAAAATGTCAGACAAATAGTAAAACTGATCCATCCCAGACCACGGTATTGTCCTGTTTTGTAAATTCGCAACCCATAGATAGACAGGTTATTAAGATATAAACATAAAAAAACGGAGAAATCTTTAAATACACGAAGAGTTTCAAACTGAATCTCTGACATTTTTGCCTAAAAAAATGAACTTGGACAATTTAATTTACTCTCTATCCATCCACAACTGAAATAGTTGACTAACTGTTGCCTCTTCACTGAAACCACCATCAAAAAAAGAATACACACAATGTATACCCCACAAATATGTGTGTTATTGCTGTACAAGCTGCTGGTATATTACATACCAGATGGTGAAAGTTAACTTTTTAGACGTGTGTGTTTCAGGTGATCTATCTACAGAAGGCCGAGCTGAACGGGGAGACGGTGTACCCGATGCACCCGAGCAGCGTCCATGGAGTGGAGGACATGTCCACACTGGCAGAGCTGCATGAAGCTGCCATCATGCACAACCTCTTACTGCGCTACAAGAGAGACAACATCTATGTAAGGCCCCTCTGTCGTTATCTGTGAGAACATATAGCATGGACCACCATGGTGTACCTGCACTATGTGGGTCCACTGTCTCAGTCAGGGTTGCAGTTACAATATAGCTGGGAGCTGGAATGTTCAGCACAAACTAAACTGAGATTCTATTTCGTCACTGACCGTTTAAGTACTGGATATGTCCATCGCGCGCATGCGCAGCTCGAGTACCAATAACAACAAAGTCACCTGTGACCCACGTGACACCGGCTATATCAGCCGGTGTCGTCAGAGGATCTGTTCCTTTCATCTTCTCGCTGCGCGAGGGTACCGTGGCTACATTTTTGTAGCCTACAGCGTTCAGGTTTGAACGTTTGATCTGAGGGATTGCTCTGCAAGCAGCTGGCCGCGTGCGTCCTCCAGGAGCTGTGGCCGGCTGTGCGCTGTGCAGAGCCTCGACAGACAGGTTGGTGTCAGCTTGTTGCTGGTGATGGCTGTGTCCCCGCACCCTCTCCCAGCCAAGTTGTCCTGATTGCTGTCTTATTTTTTGTTTGGCTTAGACTTTCTGGTGACGACAGTGTTCCCGCTTCCTCTCCCATAAAGTTGCCCTTATGCTCTTTTGAAAGTTCTGCTTGTGGCGATCACTGAGGTGGAACGTCTGGCAGCAGCCAACAGACACCTCTCCTTGTCACATCCTCCTCCAGATCAATTCGGCCGTTTCCGGCGACTTGAGGGAGCGATGGCTATGTGTGCTCCCCCCAATAGGACTAGAAACAGGCTGTCCTCTAAATTGGATCGGCTAGCTGCCGATAGGGGCATGATGAAGTCGCCTCTTGGCCCTTCAGCCTGGGCCCGGTGTAGGGGCTGCTAGCGCCTCCCCCCCCCCCTTTGGTTGACGCCCCTCCTTCGGTTGGCGCAACTCCTTCGGTTGGCGCACCTCCTTCGGCTGACGCACCTCTGTATGAGGACGCCTTGTCGCTGGTACAGACTCGTCGCCAGGTTTCACTGGCCCAGTCACCACTAACGGAGGCATGTAGGAGAGTCCTCCGTAGCGTACCAGTCGAGCCAGGGGAACTGTTTAGGTCAGCTGCCCTGGAGGCACTGGAGCATGCCGCCCAAGCTAGGCAGACCAGGCAGCAGCTCTCGGGTCTTCGCAGACCTGTGCCCACTCCCAGCAGGTCCAGGGGCCGCTCTAGCAGCCGCACTCAGCCGCCGGATTACAGGGGTGATCTGCAGAGGTCTTAGCGATGCGACCCAATGACTTTCGTGCCCCAGGTCGCCCGCCTTCCAGGCGGGCCTCGTGCCCCAGAGCCTTACCGGCGCCCCCCAAGAGGCTCCAGGGGCCCGGGGGGCTGGGCCCTGAAATCCCGGGGGCGGTCGTCGGCTGCTTTCCCAGCAGCAGCTCAGTTACTGGGCGGTCTGTACTTCCGTCCCTTGGGTGGTTTTCACCTTAACCCAGAGGTACGGACCGCAGCTCCGGCCCCTAGCCTTCGGCTGGGTCTAATTGACAGTCGTCAGCGATCCGGCAGGGGCCCTAGCTCTGGCCCAAGAGTTGGCCGTCCTTCTGTCCAAGGACGCAATCAAGCCAGTAAGACCCTCTGCTTAGCCCAGGGGGTTCTACTCGGCGTACTTTCTCGTGAGCAAGAAAGTCGGCGGATTTCGCCCGATCTTGGACCTCAGAGGAATCAACAGATTCCCGAAGGTGCTGCCATTCTATATGCTGACCACTGCATATGCACAGGTGGAGTGGTTCTCAACCGTGGACTTGAGGGATGCCTACTTCCACGTGGGCCGGGCAAGATGGTGCCTTATATTCAGTTCCTCCGGCCCTTGGGCAGACTGGCAGCTGCCTCGGCCGCTGGGCCCTTAGGCCCGCTGTCGTTGCGCCCCATGCAGATGTGGCTGAACAGCCTTCACTTGGATGCCAAGGGGCACAGGCACAGGGAAGTCAGGGCTGTGCAGCTTGCACTCACACACTTTCTACCCCAACTGGGGGGCAAGAATGTGCGTGTTCCTTGGGGACAGCATGTACGTTGTTGCTTAGACAACAGTCCCTTCTAGATAGTGGACGTTCTCACTCTACTCTGAATTTATGTGGCTGCGATTTCTGCCCGACATGTTCGGGTCGACGGCGCCATGGCGGGGTGCCACAGGTCGGTGTCCCTCTTTATGAGAGGGGCTTTACGGCAGCGTCCCCCTAGCACCCCGAGGGCTCCGGCTTGGGACCTGCCCCTGCTGCCGGATGCCCGATCATCTCCTCCCTTCGAGCCCCTGGCCCAGGTGGGGCTTAGGTGGCTGCCCACGAAGGCAGCATTTCTGCTTGCCATAGCCTCAGGGAAGCGAGTCGGGGAGTTGCATGTCCTCTCCATAAACAATACATGCCCGAGGTGGGACTCTCAGGCGTTGCCCTTTGGGCAAATGTGGCATTCCTGCCCGGGGTCCTTCCACAAACCCACTTCAATCAGCCTGCCCAGCTGGCACGCTTTGACATTCAGGAGTACGGCACGTCGAAGTTGCTGTGCCCTGGGGGTGCCCAAAGGGCGTATATCAAGGCTACTGCCTGTATACGGCAGTAGGAGCAACTCTTGATTTTGCCCTGGCGGCACTAAAGGAGGTTATGCCCTCTAACCAGTGGCTGCCCCACTGGGTTGTCGATACCATCTCACAGGCTTACGGGGCCAGTGGCCGCCCCCTGCCATCAGGCTGGGATGCCACTCTACAAGGAGCATCTCAACATCTTGGGCTGCCCTGAGGGTGGTGCCCCTGGAGACCGTGGGCGTCTTCTGGCACATTCTCCAGTTGTCATCAAGTCACTCCCCATTCTTTGGGCGTGGTCCTTTTGCCGAGCTCCGCTGTTTCCAGTGGTGAGCAAGGGCTTGGATTCTTCATGACATTGTTGGTATAAGTCATCCAGTGCTTAAAGCACCGGCCTCTGGCGGTCAGTAGGGACGAAATAGAACGATAGTTACGGCTGTAACTACGGTTCTATGAGTCCCGGATGACCGCCAGAGTTCCCTGTCACTCAGAATTCTTGTGTGCTCGCGAGAAGATTCTGGGAACAGATCCTCTGACGACACCGGCTGATATAGCCGGTGTCACGTGGGTCACAGGTGACTTTGTTGTTATTGGTACTCGAGCTGCGCATGCGCGCGATGGGCATATCCAGTGCTTAAAGCACCGCCTCTGGCGGTCATCCGGGACTCATAGAACCGTAGTTACAGCCGTAACTATCGTTTCAGAGTGCAACAAATCTCAATCCATCAAAAACATCTACCGGGAATGGGAGTTGTTATTAATGCAAGGCAACAATAGGATTTGTTGTGTTTGAAGTATGAAGCATTACATACACGTCCTGTCAGATTCTTTCTATTGCATTCCAAGTATAAGCTCTATAAAGATAACACTGTTGTTGTGCCATGTCAGAGGAAAATGAGAAGAAAAACACTAACACAAGCAAGGCCGAGTAAGGAATAAAATGCTAACAACACACACTACAGAATGCATCTACTGTAATGCACTGAAGAGTTTCAACGCTGGATTTCATTTAAGAATGCAAGACTTTGAATGTGTTTGTTTGACCCTGTCTCAATCCCAGGATTATTTTCACCGCCCTCTTGAAACACAACCCAGGCTTTATTAAAATAATCTTTCCCCTCAGTCTCTGTAACTATGTTTTCCTCATAATCTTATCTTGGAGGGTTGCAGCGGTCTGTCTGTATGGGATCACAGAACAATGTCATTGAGGAAAGATGACCCACAAACACACTTCAGTGAGTCACCTTTCCCCAAAGCGCATAACCACGGAGGAATAGAGCTTAAAATACTACATGCTACAGTTACTGTGTCACAGAAAACTGGGTGAATCTACTAAACTGGGTGAACTGGTAGTGTTAAGTAACTGTAGATCTAATGCAGTCATTCGAATTTGTACAATATGTAAAAGTCGCAACTTAGTAAAACATACAATGCATTTCTTCTTTTATATATCATGTCCTATTTCACTGATCATGTTTTCTTCTTCTTGTTTTTCTCCTCCTCTCTCATCTCCTCTTTCCTCCTTGTACTTCTGTCTACTTTTTTGTGTCCCTCAGACCAACATAGGTTCAATCCTGGCAGCAGTAAATCCCTATAAGCAGATTTCGGGCCTGTATGACAGCACTGCAGTCGATCAGTACAGCAAACACCAGATGGGGGAGCTGCCGCCTCACATCTTCGCTGTGGCCAATGAGTGTTACCGCTGCCTGTGGAAGAGACACGACAGCCAGTGTGTTCTCATCAGGTGAGGATCCACATTAAAAAAGACTCCCTATACAGAATGATTGGAAGCAGCTCTCTGCCTCTCAAATCTCCTTATTTACAATCTCCTAGTTGACAATAAAAAGTGAGTGTAAGAGGTTTGATAGGTCTATTTACAGTATCTGCTTCTCTCTTTCTCTTTGCATCATCAGTGGGGAGAGTGGTGCCGGGAAGACGGAGAGCACCAAGCTGCTGCTGAAGTTTCTCTCAGTGATGAGTCAAAACTCAGCAGGCACTCCTCTGTCGGAGAGGACCACCAGGGTGGAGCAGGCTCTCGTCCAGAGCAGGTACTGTTTCAACAGTTTCAATTTTGTAAACATTGCAAGATTGGCACTTGGTGGAGGTCTCCAAGGGCTCTTCTAGTTTACATGTGTACATTTTTGTTTATATAATTATTTCATTCTTAAGCTTTATACAATCTAGTCTTTCCTGCATTAGGAGGTCTTCAAGGCAAACTACCCCTGGATGTCGTCCATGTTGAAATGCATTTCTTGGCAATGATTATACATTATACTTAAGTATGGATATACTAAATTCCATTCAAATATCAGAAGTATTTGAGATGCTTAAGCAGTATAGAGGTCAACATATGTGACAAACTAGGCAATACTGTGAGAATGCATGCTTTCCCTCAGACAGAACAACACCGGCATCTGTTTCAACATCTTAACCAACACATAAGGTGATGGACATTAATGGGGTGTGTCAAAAGTATTTTTATTTGCTTGAATGTTTTCCCCTCTCTGCAGTCCCATCATGGAAGCCTTTGGAAATGCTAAGACCGTGTACAACAATAACTCCAGTCGGTTCGGGAAGTTCATCCAGCTTCACTTTTCCCAAAACGGAAACATTCAGGGAGGCTGCATCATTGACTGTATCCTTCAACGGTTTCACTTAGATATACTTTAGGGAACTCATGTGTCTATACTAGTGTCTGTTTCAGAGGTTATGTTGACTGTCAGTGTTCATTGTTCTCCTTGACTTTCAATGATCAGATTTGCTGGAAAAGGTACATTTGTGTTGAAAAATTCAGTTGCAGCGACTGGGATCAGCAAGTGGATTTTTTTTTTATTCAATCCATCAGTCATCAGCAAAATCTCTCATGAAATATTTTTTTAACTAACTCTTTCAAATCTTTTCTCTCTAAGAACCGTGTGGTTCGACAGAATCCTGGAGAGAGAAACTACCACATCTTCTACGCTCTGTTAGCAGGGGCGGACACAGACCACAGAGGTACGTTTTCAAAGATTCTCGACCAAAATAGTTGCCAAAATCATAGGTTTTCCTGGAAACTAACACTTGAACATACACTCTGCTTCTTATTTGTAATGGTGAGTAACTCATGTCTAAAGGTCATTCATTATAATAAATCTACTTCTGTCAGATCTACAGGAACTGCCAACATCGTTTTATCATGATCAACACTCAGGTATAAATCTGAAGTTTTGTGGATCATTAATCAGATTCATAGAAAAGGAAAAACAAATCCACAATTTGACCAAATGAGCCAATGGTAAAACTACTTTTTGTTGATTGAATTTATTTATTTTTTTAACAAGAAAGATCTAAGGCTGTAAACAAAATATAGCTTAAGATCACTTTGCACTGAATATAAATGTGTTTGTTGAAGTAGATTATCTCTAGCTGTAAAATCTATCGCTGAATAGATAATGACAAAAATTAGTTTTTTATATTGTGAGGTTAAAGATTGTATTCAACTTTGAGTTTCCTCTTGTCTCTGTGTTGCAGACATGTACCTCCTGTCCGAGGGTCCTGAGTCATACCACTACCTGAGTCAGTCAGGCTGCATGAAGGACAGCAGTCTGGATGACAAGCAGCTCTTCGACAGTGTGATGGTAAGGAGAACATGAGAGGAACATGCATTTCATGTAAGTGATTTGTTTTACCCCCAGAGGGCGCTATACACCTTTCTCTTGAGTGTAACACCACCAAACCAGACAGATTTCAAGAGAGCCTGGGAGAAACATGCTAATTCATTGTGTCATGGTGGCTGTATTGGCAAAAGTGTTTTCTAATGAATACAAAAACTGCTCTCACATTCTTAATGACTCTAGTGTGTTTCTACGGAAATGTTGCCTAACTTTGTCTGTGTTGTGTCGCAGGAAGCCCTGAAAGTGATGGAGTTCACGGAGGAGGAGATCAGAGACGTGTTTAAGTTGCTGTCTGCAGTCCTCCAGATGGGCAACATCGAATTCATGACGGCTGGTGGAGCTCAGATCACCTCCAAAGGGGGTAAGAGAAGGAATTAAGAGTACACTACAGATCTACTATGCAGTGTGTGTTACATTTATCCTTACACAATTGGTTTTGCCCAACCTCTCTCTGTACCACTTGAAGGAGGAACTTCTGGGAATGCTTTATTGCTGTCATTTCTTAATACTTTCCTTGGAAGTTGTCTTGACATATTTCGACAAGCAAAGCATTCAATTCAGCACATATTTCCTGTAGTAAATTACTTGGATTCACATAGAGCAGCTCTTTCTATCAAATTCGTATTTGCTGTGAGGAGTAGGATGAATGGCAGTTATTTGTAGGACACTTCCAAGGAGATTAAAGTTCTTCTAAAATAAGCCATTCCCCAAAAAACATAATTTGTTTTAATCATGAGAGCTCATTGTGCTTACCAAACAAGTTCTTGCTTGGCACCAAGACAAAGAAACCTTTTTAATAATAATAATAATAATAAATGATATTTATATAGCGCCTTTCAAGGGACCCAAGGTCGCTGTCGCTTTTTGATCTCATGAGCTACTCGTAAATGTGAGGAAAATGTGGATTAGAAAATGTTGCAAACAACAGCCTTAAGTGCTGGATACAAAATGTAGAAACATATTTCATCTTTAATTTTCTTACAGTTAAGCAATGTCTTTTTTTCAGAAATCTATTGCAACATTTCTTTTTTTCTGAAGCAGTTAAATTGCTCTGCTGATGTTGTACCCCTCCGCTGTACTCCTCATGCCCCTGAGTTTGATTGACAGTGCATTCGCAGACAGAGCTCTGAACAGGCTGTAACATGAGCTCAATGCTCCTTTGTTCACTGTGTCTGACCTCTTTTCCATAAAACCATGGAACCACAGTGACTGCAGAGTAGAGTTTCCTATAGACTGTGTAGGATCACAGCATATGTCACGTATACGTACACTACACCTAATACACATGTTTGTATGTGTGTTTCAGTTGTCAGTAATGTCAGCGAGCTGCTCGGCCTAGACTGCTTCCAGCTGTCCGAAGTGTTGACCCAACGATCCATGATCCTCAGAGGGGAGGAGATCTGCTCCCCTCTCACCGTGGAGCAGGTAACGACACACACGAGTCAAATACTCATTACAGCTAACGCACTCCATTATATCCCAGGGATTGTTCAGAAGGCGACACTGAAACATACAGTAGAAGCCTGTCTGTTGCCCTCTAGTCCTCTCCCCCTCTCCTTTTTGTGTCCTGGTGACACACACACACACACTCACACACTCACACACCCTTCTCCCCCACATGCCCCTCCAGATCCCTTGCGTGACTCCCAGCCATTTCCTGCTTTTTGTCTGCCAGATTCCTTGCACAATAACGCCATCGTGATAGTGATCTGAGTCAAAGGCACAATAGAGCCAATGACTGAGGGTGAAGTGATCCTTCTCCTAATTCAGAACGCTGCTGCTCGAGTCCTCACTAACACTAAGAAAGTGGATCACATCACTCCTGTTCTGAAGTCTTTACACTGGCTTCCTGTGTGTCACAGAATAGATTTCAAAATACTGCTGCTGGTTTATAAAGCACTGAATGGTTTAGGCCCAAAATACATTTCTGACCTCCTGCTAAATTATGAACCATCCAGATCTCTCAGGTCTTCAGGGACTGGTCAGCTTTCTGTCCCCAGAGTCAGAACTAAACATGGAGAAGCAGCGTTCAGTTATTATGCTCCAAATATCTGGAACAAACTCCCAGAAACCTGCAGGTCCGCTGCAACTCTGACTACTTTTAAATCCAGGCTGAAGACTTTTCTTTTTGTCGCTGCTTTTAATTGAACTATTCATATCTTAGACTGCACTGTAACTTTTATCCATGTACTTTTTTCTTTTAATGTTTAATTGACAGCACTGTAACTTGTATCCATGTATTTTTTCTTTTAATGTTTATTTATTAGCTTTTCTTTTTAATGACTGCCATTTTCTTAATCTCTTTCATTTTTTGTAAAGCACTTTGAATTGCCTTGTGTTGAAAAGTGCTATATAAATAAACTTGCCTTGCCTTGCCTTGCCTTGGAGGCAGCGCAGCCAGGCACCAAGACTCTGGCGTTATAATTCTCTGGAGGCTTCGAATGTCCACGCTGCTGCCTGTGAATATTTTACGAGTCTGCATCTGCATGTGTTATCCTTTTCACCATATGCCACAAGAACATTCTGACGCATGACATAATCCTTTTTGGCTGAGCTCAAGCCTTGGGCCCACTCATACGCATAAATATCAGCAAATATGCAGAATGGACCTTTACTATTATCTCTAAAGTCACAAGAAGGCTTTTCTTTGCCGGACAAAGACTCTGTGCTGTCGCCCTGCTGCAGCTTGTTCGGCCTGGCCTTTGAAGCAGCTCGTCTCTTAATAGACTTCATTATTCCCGTCCTGGAGCCGGTAAGAATGGCTTCTTTTCACAGCGGCCAGGGGTCACCCACCCCACGACTGCCTGCACTAGCCCCTCACCCCCCATCCTGGACAAACAGCCATTCTTCTCAAACCGGTGGCGGAGATCCTGGAGCCACCAGCACTCTGTTCACACCCGTTAGTTGTGAGAGGTGACGGGGCATAATGATGGATTGCTCAAAAGCCCAAGAGCATTGTTGTCCCAAATACAGTACACACCGCCACACTCTTGTTTTGTTTTCGATTCAAGCACAATGCCTGTAGAGGAAGTGAAGCTGGCAAGCGCAAGCTCTTTATATTTGCACACGGATGGTGTCTGGCTGTAAGGCCGGAGAAAATCAGAGCTGAGTGAAAGATTTTCTCATTTAGTTTGACTTTTTTTAGAGTGCTTAATATGAGCAGTTTGACACCAATTACAACATCCAGTCTACAATTATGATAGTTTTAAAGAATTATAACTCCACAAATCCACTTTAGGGCTGCATCTAATTTTTATTTTCATTATTGACATGTCCGAAGATTCTTTTCTAGATTAGTCAATTAATTGTTTGGTCTAAAAAATATCAGGAAGTATTGTGTCCAAGGTTATGTATTTGACATTTTAATGCCTTTTATCATCAGTCAAAAACCCAGGGATATTAAGTTTAATGCAGCTGTCCGATTACTCTCTTTTTCCGGTCATTCATTTTCTGAATGTGAGAAGAAAGGCAAAACAGTGAAGGTGTCATCTCATGGTTAGGCTTTAATAAAAAGATAATAAAACTTAAGGCAGTCATTAACCAAAACGTGTTTATACATTTGTCTTCGTTTTAACTGGGTTTTGAAATGCAACAACAAATTCCGCCTGCAGTGCGTCACTTTCAGGAGATGTAGGTGATAAACGGGGCCGTGTATTGTGACAACAGACACTGTGTTACCTGCCGCCTGCACACAGATGCTGACATAACACTTTTTTTTCACCACAATAACACACCGTTTCATTATGCTTTAACCACCATCTGATCAAATAGATGAGATGTATATGGAGATTTACTGTATGTTGTGTTTTCTTTATTTGTTTCTACCTTGGTATCCATGGTAACCTTCGTCTCTTTTTGTCATGATTTGCAGGCGGTGGACTCGCGAGACTCGGTTGCCATGGCGCTTTATTCTCAGTGTTTCTCCTGGATCATAATGAGGATCAACCAGAAGATCAAAGGCAAAAACAATTTCAAGTCCATCGGCATCCTGGACATCTTCGGCTTTGAGAACTTTGAGGTGAAGTTCACAGGTCGATTTAAGCTTTACTCAGTTGGCTTTTCACTATGAGTATTTTAGTTTTCCATAAACACAATAAGTCCTGTCAGTGAATGTATCAAATGTGTCATATTTAATACTCAGTTAGTTATAACTCACTGAGTATTAAATATGACACATTTGATACATTTCTTCAGATTTTTGTTGAAAAGGTGTTTTTCACCCCACTTTCAACAAGTCAAATATTTTGATAACATTTGAAGCTGCACAGGCAACGAATGCTTTGACAGTGGGCCACCTTTTTAAACGTTCATAGCCAGATTGAGCAATGTTTTGAATCAGAATCTGAACACAGTTATTTGGCTGTTTAGTCACTGTCAATCAAACCACACTGCAGAGTCCAGATACCTTTTTTGGGCCCGAGACATCAAAAACATATTAACTAATACATAAACAGTGATTAGTTGTTATTTTTTACTGTAAGTACAGGCCCAATACGAACAAACACTGAGACTAGACTTGTCAGTTAAATAGGAAATATCTTATCTAGATGTTAAACTTGAGAGGGAAGTAACATTTGAATGTTTAATTATTCTGAATTTTAAGGGAGGAAGACAAAAGAGAGTTGATTTTAAGAATGTTTTGACAAGGTTATTGAACTTTTAATGTTGTGAACAACTCATTATCAATCAAAGATCAGGTATTATATTTGTCTTGTCTGACACGTCTGAAGGTGATCTTTAAGCTACAGAACTGATGTATGATCTTCCATCCTGTAGGTGAACCGGTTTGAACAGTTTAACATCAACTATGCCAACGAGAAACTCCAGGAGTATTTCAACAAGCACATCTTCTCTCTGGAGCAGCTGGAGTACAACAGGTAAAGATGTTTATCATATCTAAACAAATAAATCAACTTCTTCAAATGAGGCTTGTATGCTGGTTTTGGTATGCTGACTTTTCATGTGCTGGAGACTGTCCCACAGACAGATAGAGCCGGGGATGGGGGTGGGGGGGCTGGACCTCCTCGGGGCGATGCAGGCAAACTGCCAGAGGTTTGGGCTTGGCTCAGTTTCTCCCCCAGACAGTTGTGTTCTTGTATAATGGGCCGGCAGCTTGGACATGGCTCATTTCATCACATGCTCATGCTGGACAATACAGCCATTGTGTCGTCCTAGTTGTTAATATTTATATATATATACATGGTGTGTGTGTCTTTGTCCTTGCAGAGAGGGGATCCAGTGGGAGGCCATAGACTGGATGGATAACGCAGAGTGTCTGGATCTCATAGAAAAGGTATCCCTGAGACAGCAAAGTCACCACTGTGATCGACCGCTAACCACCAGCCGGAGCGGGCTGACGCCTCACTGTGCTTACACTGCCCTCCCTCTCACACTCTATCATTATATAGTCTCATTTTGCACAGTAATGTACACCAGTCAGCAGCTCGAGGTAGCATTAAAGGGAGCCATTAAGACAATTAGTTTTATTTTATCTCCATAGTTAGAAAGGATTTTGTGTCAAAATCATACATTTAGGGGAGGTGAAAGACTACACTAAAATGTTATCCCTACTTATACTCTCACTTTGGCTGGATTGGCCTTTATAAGAGGATTCCAGCTGTATCATTACAACTGTGTAGAAATGTGTTACGTGCGAAACACCATGCCTGCTCAGTGAACCCTCTTTTGTAAATAAAAGAGAAAATGTAATGAATTATTACGCTGTTTCCTGTACGCATTGTTACAACAAAAGCTGCCAGATGTGCCCCAATGGGATTATAACTAGTTCCATCATGACTTCACTGAGTTTCACCCTCCTCTTGTCTGTCTCCCCTTTAGAAACTGGGCATGTTGGCTCTTATCAATGAGGAGAGTCGCTTCCCCAAAGGCACGGACTACACCCTCCTGGAGAAGCTGCACAGCCGGCACGCAGTGAGTCCTCATGTACACATGGAAACTTACATGCATCTTTCTCATGTCCCAGGGAAACAATACAATGATCCAGCCCCCCTCAACCAAAGAGTTAAACCTCTCTGCTGCGTTGAACGTCCGACCCCGCCCCAGGCGCTCTCACACGGAAGAACAACCACACTGAAATGTGATCAGCCATTCTCATGTAATGATTAGCATCGTGTTCAGGAGAAAAGAGTGTCCTCACAATACCCAGCAGGGTTTTCTATGGCTGACCCACAAAGTGAGACAAACACAGGCTGACCTCTCCCCTGAAACACATGTTGAGTTTTAAGGTCGTGGCCGAAGGAGCTGAAGAGGAATAGCTGTTGAACTTCACGTAGAGGTTATGTTTAGTGCCGACATCTTTCGTAGACTGCTTGTTTTGTTGATTAAAAGAACATTCATTACAAGAACAGTTTTTTTTTTGACTGTTTTATATACATTTAAACTGTTTAATTAATGTACTTTAAATATATATATACGTTAAAGTGATAGACACAAACAAAATACTACTAATGTAAAAACAAAGCAACCTTACCACACAGAAGTTAAAAGGAATAAAGTGCAACCCTAACTTCTCTTATCTCAAGGTAGAACAGTAAAGGTGCCAAGCAGACAGTTGGGATTATTAAAACATGTTTACTTTTATGGCACAAATCAGAGATTCAGAAACATGATGAGATTGTTGTCATTGTGTTGTTTAATTATTGGGTATGGGAGTTTTGGTCATACAAAAATAGTAAAGTACTGGGTTTCTGAAAAATGTTCTGTTGACATGGTCTACTCTAGACTAAGATGTTAAGATTATAGAAACTAAAATAGCCTACAGGTTATTTGATAATGACAATATTAATCAGTTGCAGACTTTAATGTGTTGTTGACCTTTCAGCTGCAGCTGGCCCCTGAGCTCTCTGGTTATACTATCTCCTTAATCTGATTAATAGTCAAACTGATTATCACTAATTAAATAGACTTGGAACAGCATTTTGAAAAGTCAGTGCTGTTTTTGTGCTTTCCCTCAGACAAACCCGTACTATGTTAAACCCCGAGTGACCGACCACCAGTTTGGCATCAAGCACTACGCTGGAGAGGTAATTATACCAACACACACACACGCACATACACAAATACACAAATACACACACACACACACACACACACACACACAGAGCAAACCCAGCTTTCTGAATGAGCATCTTTGGGAAGTACCGTAGATGTTGAGCAGCAGTGTCGTGTTTGCCAAAACCAGCTACAGGATGTTGATGTTCCCCCCCTACTCTGTCTTTTTCTCTGAGTCAGGAGAAACTGCTTCACCGTCATCCTCTCATTCCTTTGGCTACATGATGAACAGGGATTACTACTAACGGAAGTGTAGAGAAAGGCCAAAGAGATCAGGGCAGAGAGAGAGGGATTGCAGAGGGCAGGAGGGGGGGAGTAGAAAGATAAAGAAAGGCCTTATGAAGGCTGCCTCAGACAAGGTCTACTCAGTGAGTGTGAGCTCAGTCACAAGCTGACCAGTCTCTCTCTCTCATCTCTCTCCTCTCTCTCTCTCTCTCTCTCTCTCTCTCTCTCTCTCTCTCTCTCTCTCTCTCTCTCTCTCTCTCTCTCTCTCTCTCTCTCTCTCTCTCTCTCTCCTGGGACCTTAGTTGCCTTTCTGCTATCTGAAACGGTGCCGTGTGCTCACTGGAAAATAGTAGCATCCTCCCTTAGATTTGATTATCCCTGTGGTGCCACTGAAATGCAGTCGATTTTTCAATTAAGTTTTGTTCTCGGACATGATCTTTAGCAACAGGAACAACAAAAATACCTCGACATAACTTGAAAATGCAGTGGTTGAGTATAAACGTTGATGTGTTTCAAAGACAAAAATGTTGAGGGCAGAACTTTGTAAATACAGCGTTGCAGATGTGGAATCAGATGTTGTATGATTGGTGCACCTTTATGATTTTGCATTCAAGCTTCCTTGTTTCTCCCTACTATCATGGGACCATCCCAGTTAACTAAACCTAAAACTGACAGACACAGAGATCCTATTGTACGAGTCTATTCCAATAATAAGAGGAATGGATTGTAATTAGTGTGTCGGGATTTATAAAAACATGTGTTGTCAAGTTTGGATCTCATGGCTCCAATGAGGGATGGGATTAGATTATAGTATACACACGATACACATTAACACAAACACAAACACGTGCCTGATTAGATTACACATTTTTTGTATTTTAATATTAACATGCATTTCTTTTCATTCAAATGAGCATACACAAAACTTAATACGAATCGCCTGCACATCTGAGAGCTTTATTTGCTGCAGTACACATCCATCAAAACACAGTTCACTAATATATTTTATTAAATCTTATTTGGAACAATATTGTTATATCTGATTAACTTAGATTACATATTTGGGTAAAGCTGCAAATGACTGTACCAAATTGCAATAGCATAACTTCTGCTGACAGAGGATATATTATTAGTTTTTCTGTACCTCTAAATTTTATTTTATTTTATTTAGCCTTTATTTATACAGGTGTAGATCTCATTGAGACACAAGGTCTCATTTTCAAGAGAGACCTGTCAGTGGTAACACTACCACACAAAGTTACAGACAGACAGGACACTAAACACAGAGGCAACACTAAAATACAACATCGTAAAAAAGTAGTCATTAAAATCCATAAATAAAATAGATCTTTGCCTTTTAGTTCTTGCACTGCTGTTACATACTTAAAAGCCTTTTTACCTCATCTTTATATAAACAGTGCTATCACTCACTTTTTATGTTCTGTCCTCTGTATTAGGTGCTTTATGATGTGCGTGGGATCCTTCAGAAGAACAGAGACACCTTCAGAGATGACATCTTGTTTATTCTTAAAGACAGCAGGTGAGCATATTGCTCTCTCTCCTGCATGCTGATCACACAGCTGTATAATTCAGCTTCAATGGACGGTTCTACAGTCACGTTACCTGTTCTGCATCATGTGTCTGCAGGCTTGACTTCATCTACGACCTTTTCGAGCGTGTCGGCAGCAGAAATGGAGATGAGACCATGAAGATGGGCACGGCCCGACGCAAGCCCACCGTCAGCTCTCAGTTCAGGGTGAGGCCCAAGCTTTTATGATCTATCTCCTAGCAAACGATTGTATCATTGTGTCTTCACACAGACAACAGGGCTAATAAGGGTCTTTATAAGGAACTTTCAGGCTGTTATCTTAGCATGATGAGTGTGAACGAACAGACGCAAAGAGGGATATAAATCATGTAGAGACAGAGGGGGGAGGACCATGCTGCCAGTGTGTTTGATCTGCAGAGAATGATGGCTGATGGGATGTATGAATTGTGGTTGTTGCGGTGGGTGGGGGGGGGGGGGGGTACAGAGGAGGGCTTATCTTAGCATGTACTGACAGCAGTGTGGAGAGAAGGAGCAGGGGAGGATTTGGCAGGCTGCCCCGGCCTACAGTTTCTAAAGCCAGGGGATTATGGTTGATGGCTGGGCAGTGAGGGGGCCAACCAGGAGCCAATCACACTCAGCTCTGCCAGGCTGGGGTCTCGCTGGAGACAGACTGTCTGAGGCAGCGAGGAGAGCGAGGCTGACAGGGGTTCAAGGGTCCTTGGAGTGTGTGTTGGTGCGTGGGGGTGTGTGTGTGTGTAATAGTAAACATGGGTTAATACTCCATTAGAGACGGAAAGTATCAAATGTCATTCAATCCATAAACTTTGATAAATTTTTTCAAGAATAGTTCTACACACTTTTCCTTTATGTTAACAATTATGTTCATTTCAGGGTTTACGTGTATTTACTGTACTATCATTTTATGGTGAAATGGTTTATTTCAATTTGTATTACTACCTTTTAGATTCACATTGATAAAAAATGAAAACATTGTTTAACCAAGTTATGTGTGTCTGTTATTGAATTCTTAAAGAATTGTTTTGTTAAACAAGTGAAAACATATGCCATTGCAACTAAATGTTAACTAGTTTTATTGTTCTTCATGATAAGAGGATTTTTTTTATTCTAATGCTTCGATCCCTCATTCTGTTGTAAAAAATGTAAAAAAAGAAAGTGAGGCTTGACTGGATTGGAAATACCTGACTGGTATTATTTATTAATGTCCACAAGGCCAAAGCTCATGCATAAATATATATATATATATATATATATATATATATATATATATATATATAAAGGATACATATTTGGATAGATTAACAGGCATATTGCTGTTTTGATATTAATCCTCCTGTTGTTGATGTGTTTCAGGACTCTCTGCATTCCCTGATGGCCACACTAAGTGCTTCCAACCCCTTTTTTGTACGCTGCATCAAACCAAACATGGACAAGGTAGGTCATGCAAATTTCAATGCACCAAAGAAAAAGAGCCAGAAACGCTGCCAGGTTTTTTTCAAGGTCAACGCCTGCAAAGTTAAACCTTCTTGGTGCTATTCATAGCTCCCATCGCTCAGAGCTAATCTTTAGTCATGTAATTGTTTCACTTGAGAAATAGTTTTGCTGCAGATTCTCTCCTGCCTTGGTGCAAATACTCTTATTGCACTTCTTTAAAGGTCTCCTATCGTGCAAAATGCACTTTTTGATGTCTTTTATACATAAATATGTGTCCCTGGTGTGTAAGGAAACTCACAAAGTCTCAGAAAACAAAATCCTCTCTCTTTTCCTCGTACCCAAATCTTTAACAACGGGGGTACAACGGAGCTGATCCAGATTTGCAGCCGATACGACGTAATATCGGAAATGTGGGCTGGCTTTACACCCACGGCCCTATCAGAAACTTTGCTATCAGAAACAATCCGCGACGTGTTTTGGAAGTAATATGGTCTTTGTTTACATTAGCAAGCATCGCTAACACTCAGAGCTAACCTGTACTGGAGAGAGTATGTGTAAAGAAGCAGGATATAAGGAACTCACCTTGTGGTAAACCTGAGGGAGAAAAAGCATTTGAGCTTTGCATTTGAGAAATAATCCTTGATGTGGTTTTGAACACAATATGGCGTTTAATCACGGCAGCATTTAGACGAGTATCTTCCGGTAGAATTCTCCTGCACGAGCAGGTATAAGCTCCCCCAACTTTTTTCATTTTTTTCTCAATTTTTTGTTTGTTTTTCAAAACACTTCATTGACATGTTTTTTATATATCTGAGACCTATAATATATGCCTAAAAATAGTATAATAGAAGACCTTTAAATAAAAGGGCTCTGTATCAGCACATTCCTGCCACTTTATCCCTTTGCCCAGAGGTCAGAGGTCACTGCTGGCCACTCCAGCTGCACAGCTTGGCTGATGCTCGGCTGATCTGGCTGCGTCAGAGGAATGCCAAGATAAGACCACTGTGCTGTTTCTGTGGTGCAGCCAGGGGGACGTTTATTATAGGCCTCTACCCCTCCACTACTCTCAACTGCAAACCCTTTCACAATCTGCACTGTTATCCAATGTCTGATATTAGATCGTTAGCATTTGTTATTTTATGTATCTTGATGAAAGTGAATTGGCTGCTCAGTAATCCAGCTGCATTAGCTCATGTTATTGTTAGGTATTAATTTACACACAGCAGGGATTGTCCTCTCCTTACCTCCAACCCCCTGTGCGTCATTTCACACCCTCTTGCTCACTTATTAGCATGGAAACTGTCTCCCTCTCTCCCCTGTCCCCTGCTCCAACTGCCTCGAATTCGCTCACCTGGCCTCGGTCGCTCAAGATGGAACAAGCCGTGCCTCCATTAATCCTTCAGAATGACAGGACCACATGCATGCAAACACTCACACGCATACAATGTGTTTGTGTGATTAACATGCACCCACTCCACTTGGAAAACATTTCTCTGTGGGAAGTGTCAGCTTGTTTTCCCTCAAACAAGTCAACATGCCATACCCCTTTCAGCCGGCTAAATCCTCTGCTAAAGAGTAGAGTTCAGATCTCAGAGGGGTGCACAGTTATGTGTGTGTGTGTTTCATTATGAACACATGCAAGCGTGCCTTTGTAACCCAGTGTGTCTGTTTCTATGCATAGTAGCATTAGCCTGCAATTAGATTGACACATTTGGGGAATGCTGTCGTCCTGTGTGGGGCTTATCCAGCGTGTGTGTGTGCCCTCTGGGTGACAATGGCCTTTGTGCTGCGTGCAAACAGGCAGGCTGCGTAGAGGTGTAGGGCGGCCGACATCATAGATCCTTTATCATCAGTAACACAGAATTGTGAACAATGCAGCAGATTATTCCAGAAAGAAAGGCCTACCCAGTTGGCCTTGCTCAACACTGTTCAGGTTTCTCTCTGGTGGCGTGTGTTTTCCCTGTAGTAACCTGATTGTTAATGTAAAATGATAGCACTCCCCATTGTAATTTACTTTTATGTTCAAGTTTAATGTGACTCAGCAGTAAGAGGATTGAATAGCTTTATGGGCTCAACACTGGAGGATTATATTCAGCTGTCTCATATCTTCCACTCAAAGATAATCACCTAAACTTCTATTGTGCTGAATCAGGCCTGTATGCACGCAGCTCTCCAATGCAAAGCTGATAATAACTTAACCTAGTTATAAAAAGACTGTCAATAATGTCATTATCATTTCAGAAGAATAAATAGGCATTCAAGTGTTTATATATTTTTGATGTTGTTTTGTTGTTTTCATCTACAGAAGGCCAACCGGTTTGATCCTGATGTGGTCCTGAACCAGCTGAGATACTCTGGGATGCTGGAAACTGTGAAGATCCGCAGGGCTGGATTCCCTGTCCGGAGAACTTTTAAGGATTTCGATAGCAGGTCAGAAAAATATATATAAAAAATACTGGTAACACTTTATATTAAGGTACACAAATTAACCATCAACTAGTTGTTAATTAACATGCATATTAGCATTATATTGGCTCTTTAATAGTCATTATAAAACACTTATTAATGCCTTATTCTGCATTACCATATTCTACAAGTAATACGCCATTAGTTGAGAGTTTTTCCTCAATAACCCTCTAATTAGTGCTTATGTATTGCAAGTAAGGAAGTTGTTGTGAGTTTTGGTCTTAATATACTCTGCTCAATATGGGCCTAATAAGGCAGTAGTACCACAAGAATAGTAATTCTACCATAATAACACTTAACAAATATGATCTATTCTTATGTAACAAGCATGGTAACAAGACATGAAACTATAAGTGTTAATTGTGTATAAATAATTCTAAATTAGGTATTTATATCTAAGAATATGTTTTGGGGTATTGACAGTTCATCTACCAATAGAAAGGTGATATTGACCAGTATGTTTCATATTTGCACATTTATATCTTTGTAAAATTTGTACTGAAGGTTAGACAGGAAACCGGGTACAGGAAGTAGGAGAAAGTGAACTGAATAGCATGGCAGTAGACATCCATGAGTAGACTGGTAGACTGCTACTAATTTTCCCTTTGCAACCTGAAGAATAAAGGGTCAAGTCCATCCGAAAGCAATGACTGTAAGTGTAAGCCTTATACTTACACTGTAAGGATTAGTAACATGTATTGTGTTTATGTGATGACATTTGGAGATGTTTAAACGGTTTAAACACAATGAGAAAATGCGTTAACATTCGCGCTAGCATTTGCGTTAGCATTCGAGCTAGCGTTAGCATACATGCTAGCGTTAGCCATACTAGCCTGTACACATGCTTATTGCTAGCATTAGCTATATTTACCTTGTTTACACTTAGCAGTCCTATGTGTTAATCTGTGTATGTTACACTTGCATGTATCAGATCATTAAGTGCCTTGTAACTTCTTTTTATATAGTTTCACTCCGTTTGAATGTCAGTAACTGCAAATAAGCCAATAAAGGAGCATGGCTGCTCATTTCCTGGCTCTCAAAAGAGTTTGGCTGGCTGTTTAATCTATGTTCACACGGAGACAGTACAACACATAGAGAGAACAGTACACATATTGTGTAAGTACATACAAGCAGGTCACACAGTATGATCAAAAATAAAAAAAATCTGTTTTTATTAAAAAGTACAGGTTGCATGTGTTCTCAGCCTTGGAGAAACTTGACATGTGTCTGAACCTCTCTTTAGTGGTTCATTAATAAAACAGATATTTCAACGTGTGCCTACTTTGTTCATGTACTGTTGAGGTTAATTTCAGTAGATGTGTGCTATAATGTATTTACAAAGTGTGAAGAGGAGATCACTTTAGAATAGGGAACCTGTTCAGGTCAATTAGAGTCAAACTAATAGCTTATTGGTTATGAACAATAATTCACTTTAAAATAGGGAACATGTTTATTGGATAGAAATACCTAATTTTGAGTTATTTAGACACAATTAACACTTATAGTTTCATGTCTTGTTACATAAGAATAGATCATATTTGTTAAGTGTTATAATGGGAGAATAACTATTCTTGTGGTACTACTGCCTTATTAGGCCCATATTGAGCAGCGCATATTAAGACCAAAACTCATGTACAACAACTTCCTTGCTTGCAATAAATAAGCACTAATTAGAGGGTTATTGAGGAAAAACTCAACTAATGGCTTATTACTTGTAGAATAAGGCATTAATAAGTGTTTTTATAATGACTAATAAAGAGCCAATATACTGCTAATATGCATGTTAATTAAAAACTAGTTGATGGTTAATTTGTGTACCTTAATATACAGTGTTAGCAAAATACTGTACTCACCAAAGCTGACGAGTCACCTAATAAGAGTTCTGTTGGACAGCTTGAAATAAGACAAACCAAATTCCCAATATTCTTCTTCTGCTGTTCTTATTCTAAATGTATGTATTTGTACTAAACATATGTGGGTGTGTCTCCACAGGTATAAGAGGATTCTGAAGAACCAAATGTCCTCAGACGATGAGAAGCAGAGCTGCTCAGAGCTTCTCTCACATTATGACAAAACTAAGACGGAGTGGCAACTGGGGAAGTCAAAGGTGAAGCACACACACACCAAACTCATAGCTACCGTACCAACTTTCCTAACCCAGAACCAACCTAGCTTTTCACCTTATCCCAACAGTTTTCTTTCTAAAAACGAAAGTGTTGACTCTGAAATAATGTTTTTACTCCCCATAGTTTCATTAATGAAAGTGCCAACTCTCTCAAACAGATAGAATATGCAGTACACCAGTCAGTCATTTAAGTCCTCTAAAAACATGTTTCAACCTCTCAGAAATCAAGTTTTTAAGCTTTTTCCTTCATGGATTTAAATATATGGCACACAGTCAATTTAAGCAGAAAATCCTGCTCTATTGCAAATTGGGTAAATGCGGGGGTTTCTGGGAATATTCTTTTCTCAATAAGTCGAGCTGCTGTCATTCCCAAAGGGTGTCACAGTTCAGTTTGCACAGCCCCAGATGTGACTCATGTCCCAAATGTTTGTGTGGCCGGTTGTGGTCAATCCTCGGCTCTCCTGCTGGCAACCACTGAGTAACTTGCCACTCCGTAAAACCCCTAACACCAACGACTGTTACTGTAACCCAACGCGGGCACTTACCATAATCCTGAGGCCGTCTCATTTCAGCTGAAAGAGTTAGCTTCATGAGGATGAACAAAACAACCGGCGAGTGATTTGGAGTGGCGATGGTTATTTATCTTGAAAAGTTATCATAGCGCTATTTTTTTTTCTTCTGCCCCTTTGTTTCAAACAATCCATCCCAGAGCAAAGCGTTCTCTTGTTCTCTCCCAATGAATGATTAACTTTTTAATGACCTCTTTGCCTAATTTTGAACTCAGCAAAGATGGACTTTTCACAGCATGCGAAGGCTATAAATAAAACGGTTTATAGGATTTCTTAAAATCAACTAAATCCACATTTGTTAATTCCTGCTCTAAGCTGTGGTTTCTCTGCAGCCGTTAATCGTGGAGACATTTCAAATTTGTCGGACAGTTTAGTTGTAATACACCATCTGACTGGCACACTATGTATAGTGTCAGCTGCACACATGCTGAATATACGTTGAGAGGTTGAGACCAACATGTTTCATGTGTTGTTTCTTATTAAGTTTAGAACTGGTGCATAACCACTAATGTGCACATGCCGATCTATATTAAAGTTCTCACACATGCACACAGTATAAATCTCTGCAGTCACCGTGTATTACTGACTTCAGAGACAGGAACCTTTTTTTTCTCTGTGGGTAAAACTTCATGGGTCAGCACTTTGACCTTAGACTGTCTCTGTTAATGACTGCTCCACTTTACAAGCAGAACAAGACCACGACCGAGTCTGTGTCATCCTGCCCACATGCTTGTGTTTTTGATGGCAAAGTCATATTTTGGGGCTGAGGGAAATGTAGTGTGGGTTGTGGGAAAGGGGGCTGGGAGACAGAAAGGGGGCTACATTTCCTTCGGAGAAACAATCTGTGTGTAATTATATACATGCTGATTGTGTGCAGAGGAAGTGTGTTGCCCAGAATTAGGGGCCGGGGTGATGTTGCATGAAGTGTGTGTCTGGTGTGTGTGAGTATATATGTGTGTGTGTTTGCGAGACATTTGTTTTACAGACGAGGGAAGGATGTGGACGAAGAGGAAGCTTCCTCTTTTCACAGACTTTACAGAGGCAGGCACGGCTGCAGCTGCGGTGTCCTTTGATTAGTGGAACATCTGGGGACAACACACACACACACACACACACACACACACACACACACACACACACACACAAACTCAAAGGTCTCACCCTTTATAGAAGCAGTTCATCCTCCAGGCTAGTGACAGATATTGACTTATTATATAAACTGGTTGGTTATCCCAGCCTGCTTTCATGGTTGAACAGAAACTGATTATGTTTTAAAATATCATGTTACTGCTCTATTTGTATTCCTTGTTAGCTTTTAGGTCTAGAATAAGCTGTCAGATGTCTCACAGACACTGTGCCAACTTTTTAAAAGTCTCCGGGAGAGAGGAAAGAGTTAACTAAACTCTTTCTCTTCCTTCACAAGAGCAAGGAGGGGTGTGGCTTTCTGTCTGGACACAAGCCACTATCCCTCCCCCTCATCCCCCCATCCCTCCTCTGCCTACCTCTCCCCTCCCCTCCCTTACTGTGACTTTCTGCCTGTGCACGTCAGTCGAGCTACCAAGGCAGCGGTAGGAGAGCAGCAGTAGGGAAATGCTCAGGGAGGAACACAATGAGGCTCTGCAGCATCGGCTTTAGCAGCAACACTGCAGTCCCCGTGCCAGTCCCCCCCCCTCTGATCTGATCTGCAGCCAGGGAGAGCAGCTAGCCCGCTAGCCTTAACTGCACCAAAGCGTCCTCTGCAGTGGGCACAGGGTGCTGCCAACAGACAACAAGGGGCCCTTCACATCTCTTTTGGGCCCTCTGTTGCAGCCTTACCAAGGAGAGGAACTAACCCATCCTGTGTCTTTCCCTTCCCCAACCTCCCTCTCTCACTCGGTCACTCCCTGTCGGCCGTGGCGCTGCCCGTCCCGCAGGTGTTCTTGAAGGAGGCCTTGGAGCAAAGGCTGGAGAAGGAGAGGGAAGAGGTGCGGCGCAGGGCTGGCATGGTGATCCGCGCCCACATCCTCAGCTATGTGGCAAGGTGAGTGTTGGGGGCTGAGTGGCAGTGGCAGTTGTCAGTGTTTGTTTTGTAATCGAGGTGTACAGCCTGTGCGTGTGGTTTTTGGAGGGGGCTGGGGGCATGCCTTTGCACATGTTTCCCTTTTTGTCTGTGTGTGTGTTATGGGGGTTTATATACAGTATAAGTTCAGCTTTATAGATGATCTAGTGCAATTAAGGTATACAGGAATTGTCCAGTGTATTTTTAGAATATTTTAAAGAACTTTGGAGAACAATCTCTACAACTTTCCTGAACTCCAGAAAGTCTTATGTATGTGAAATAATAAAGTATGATCACCAAAGAATGTAATAAAAAAGTCCTTAGGCCCTCAACAGGGGAAGAAAAAAGTATTTTAAAAAAAAGTCAGTTGTTCTTTCACAGTTTGAGAAATGTACAAATATTTCCATATGATGTAATGTATTAGCCACGAACAACATAGAGTCATGGCATCTATAATATTTCTCTTGTTTCTTATTAATGAGTTAGAGAGGAATACAATGAATTTAACAACTTTAAAACATCTCCTAGAGCATAAAAGTAAAATAAATATTGTCCATTTCATGCTGCTTAGTAGGGCCACCCTTGATATGCTGTACATAGTTATCTGTGAGCTTCAACAAGGTTTAAATGTATTGCTTCACAATCAGCAGAACAGTCAATGTTGTTTTTATTCACTGAATAAATATCAGGTGTTTCAGCCTGAGCAGCAACTTTTCCCCCTCTCCGCTCTGCCTGTCGGACAGGACGACATCCATCACTGTGCTGCTTAAAAAATGTGCACATGCAGACACCCTCAGGGTTGTAGTCTAACGGTGCTCCACCTGTGTGCTTCAACATGTAAGGTCACTCTGAAAGGCTCTGTTGGGAGAGTATAATAGGACGGATGAGTGTTCAGGTTGTGAGTTTCCTTCCCTTCAGAGCTGCTCATGTTAGAGGCGGAGGCTAGGAAAGTTCCCTAAAAACACAAGTAAAGCCTTTGTGTTATTACATGTAACATTACCTCTTTTCTGAGGCCAGTCACAGGCCACGGAGTGATTACTAGGCCAGGCTGCGGGTCCGAGAGTCAGAGCACTGTGTGTGGTCCTTTTTGTGAGTCACGTGTGTGTGTGCGCTGTTTTTATGTGTGTGTATGCAATGCCTGAACACGGCTGCCCACACGGCCACAATGGGACAGCACAAGATCTAAACATTGCAAAGGTCACAATAAACAAGCGTTCTCACCAGGGTGTTTATTTGAATTGGGAGAGATAAAGGGCTGTGCATTGTCATAAATACATTTGTGGTGACATACAATATTGGATTACACATGTGTATATTCTTGATTTAAAGTGGACCTATCATGCAAAATGCACTTTGTGATGTCTTTTATACATACATATGTGTCCCCGGTGTGTCGGGGAACTCACGCAGCGTCAGAAAATAAAACCCTCTCTCTTTTCCTCCGTACCCAAATCTTTTAAAAACGGGTGTACAACGAGCGGATACAGATTTCCATCCGAACTGACGGATCCATCTGAACTGACGTCGGTGGACCCACAGAAAGTTGCTATCAGAAACAATGCCTGACGTGTTTTGGACGTCTTTGTTTACATTAGCAAGCCTCGCTAACACTCAGAGCTAACCTGTACTGTAGAGCAGTGATTCTCAAATGGGGGTACGCGGACCCCTAGGGGTACGTTGGGGTACTGCAGGGGGTACGTGAGGTAAAACAAATAAAAAGGTTAATTAAAAAAATACCATGCATGATTACAAAAATAATCTTAGTGCAATAAGTTAAATAGAAAACACAATTTTATATAAAATATTCCTAGAACCACTAAGGGGGTCCTCATATAAACATGTTACATTTGGGTATTGTATTTATAGTTTTTAATATAATATCATTTTGTCCATTGGTTTGTTAAACATATATTAATTCAATTGAAAAACTCCTTGGAAAAATCTTTTTTTTCATGCATAAAGATGAAAATATCCTTAGTTTGTTGTAATTTGTGCATTAAGGAGTTAATAAATCAAACACTGATGGAACATCACTATATTGTAATTATTTATATAGGCTTTTTCTGTCAAAAATGTCCGAGGTCGGTCAGGGGGTACTTGGCTGAGAAAATGTTTCAAAACTTTGAGAAGCACTGCTGTAGAGCAGGGGTTCCCAACCTTTATTGTGCCAAGGACCGGCAGATGCATAAAAAAAAATCGCGGACCGGTTGTCAATTTTAATATTTACTCACCACCAGCAGGTAGCAACAGAGGCTAATTGTATGTAACAGCCTGAACAAATACTAGAACAATATGCATCCAAAACATATTAACAACGTTTAAAAAAGAACCAGTGTCGTTTTTTGGTTTTTCGGAAAACCAAAAAACCGACGTTATTCGGTTTTAAAACCAAAATTGGAAAACAGATAAATCAACGTTTTGGTTTTGTTTGTATGATTTACGGATAATCCAGTGAATGCTGGGAAAACGAGGAGAAGGTGCATTATAAAGGAGATGTCCGGTCGCCAGGGGGTGTGTGTGTGTGCGTGCGCGTGTGTGTGTGTGTGAGACACTATCATAATATCTTCTGAAAACAACTGATAGTGACGTTCGTTCCGGTGCACGTTCGACAGCATTTAGCACTACATCGAGATTAAGATTAAACTAATTTATTTTTGGGAACACCCGCATATATATATCACTGTACCCTGTATACCAAGGCGGTTATGCCATCACTTACTGTACGGAGGCTCGGTCACTGGTACTTTTTCATTTACAAAGCCATGTTGGATAAACTACCATCTTATATCTGCTCCCTGATCTCTCTGCGAATTGAAAGTACTTATTGCCTGAGATCGCATGCTGTGGTTTTATTAAATGTGCCAAGTGCTAGGACTGTCTTAGGGAAGAAAGCTTTTAGATGTGCAGCTCCACTAACATGGAACAGTCTGCAAAAAGAATGGAAAATTACCAAGCTAGTACCACTACATGTTTTTAAAGCTCGGTTGGATGCTACAAAATCAGATGCTGTTGGTACCTGTACTTGTGGTTAAATATGTAAATTGTAATCCTTGTACATTTTGCTGTATGATGTCCTTTTGTTGTTCTGTTGTTTATGTCTTCTTGTGGAACCTACTGCTGCAGGTCTCCCTTGAAAAAGAGATCATTGATCTCAATGGGATTTTACCTGGATAAATAAAGGTTTTGAATTGAATTGATATAGGCTACCTATGGAGTTAGCAAGATGTGTGTAAATTACTGTTCATGGTCATTTGAAAACAAATGCCGGTGTCGGACAGACACAAACACACCGAATACACAGAGCTGAGCAGAGCACATACACATACACACATACACACACACACACACACATCATGCGCCTTGGTGACTGGACATCTCCTTCATAAAACTAATAAAAGGGGGAGTAATCGGGCAGTTCGATGTGTGTAGAGATGTGTGTCGAGGTGTGTGTGGTTAACACGTCGCAGCCTGCAGTCACTCTCAAGCTGTTCTGATGAAGGTAAACACAGCGAAGGCGGTGCGTAAAAAGGCACAGCTCTCGGCGCGCTGGTGCTGCACTTCTCAGAGGCGGAGTTACACGTCCCGCTGCCTCCTGATGCTGCAGCCATTTCATGAAGTGAAGGAGGTGTTCCTTCTATAAAACAGCTGCGGGCAGCAGGTACTGTGAGTGTCCCGGACATGAATTCATAGATCAAGGCAGACTGGTTTACTCTCCTGTTTTGCCAATCCGGTGCTTAAACAAATAGCTCTACACCCCTGGCCGACATGTCCTTAAAATGAAGTCCGAGTTTGAAATATATCTCAAATAATGTATGCACTGCCATTTCCCCACATAAACACAACAGTCTGCAATGAAACGGTTGTCTCCTGTGCGCGCCTCTTCCTACTTGGCGCACCGGTAACTTTCTCGTGCGCACGAGAGGCTGAGACCCTGAGCCGCCGAATCCCTCGGAAACATCATAAAAGCAATTTTCAACGGTTTTCTGGTGAAAGATTAACTAGGCTACTGGAGGAAATAATATGACTGGTATAGGTGCGAAAAACACTTTTTAAAAAAAAGATTATGATACAATATTTTTATATATTTATAATTCTGAAAATATTACGATAAACTCACCGCTATTTCACGGCCCGGCAGTAACACAACCGGTACCAGTCCGCGGTTGGGAACCCCTGCTGTAGAGCACATGTGTTTAAAAAGCAGGAAATAAAAAAGGAACTCACCTTGTGATAAACCTGCAAGAGAAAAAGCATTTGAGCTCCATACTATTTCAGAAATAATCCTTGACGTGGTTTAAACAGGATGGTGTTTTATCACAGCAGAATTGAACTTTATCTCCGGTAGAATTCTGATCAGGCATTAGCTCCGCCTCCTCTTATTTATTTTTTTCAAGCTAAGGACCCAAGATCTGCGTTTCTCTAACAGGGCTTCAAAAGAAGGGGTTGAGCAGTATGAGGCATGGCTACAATGGGTGAACTGTTTGGTATTTTGAAAAAAAAACTTCACAGACATGTTTTGTATAGGTATGGCCCTACAATATATGTTTCAAATATAGCATGATAGGTCCACTTTAAATGTGTGTGTTTCATCTTGTCATTAGGAAACAATATAAGAGGGTTCAGTCCAGCGTGGTCACCATCCAGAAGAACTACCGCGCTCACTTTTGGAGACGCGTCTTCCTGCGCCTGCGCTTCGCCACCATCATCCTGCAGAAACATCACAGAGGCCAGCTGGCCCGATCACTCCATCGCCATCTCACGGAGGAGAAACAGAAACGAGAGGAGAGGAAGAGGAGAGAAGAGGAAGAGGAGAGAAGGCGCGTAGAAGAGGAGAGGAGGAGGATGGAGGAGAGGAAGCTACAGGAGGAGGAGAAGAGAAAAAGGGAGGAGGAGGAGAAGAGAAAAAGGGAGGAGGAGGAGGAGGAGGAGAGACAAAGGCTGATTGACGAGGAGATGAAGAGGAGGGAGGAGGAGCTGAGATTAATGAAGGAGAAGGAGAAAGGCCAGAAACTTCTAGCTAAAGCAGAGGAGAAAAGGTAGAGTCATTCCCTCTTGGCGACACATTGAAGAGCCATCATTTGAAATTTGGATTTGTCCTTTATGTAAACTTGTCACACTAAGTGTTTTTCATTTCATTTTTAGGAAGTCACTGGTAAATGGAGTCTGTCAGAAGGTAATTCCTTTTTTTCCCTAAATGATATTCAAGTAACAGGAAGAAAATTACATGTGAATGTGGTATCATAAAGTATTTTATTTACTCTCTAGGTCTCTTGCCCTTTCTTGTCCTGTCTGCATAAGGAGCTGCCGCAGCCTCAGTCCCAAAGTCACACCTCTGAGGAGGAGAGCCGGCAGATGGAGGAGATCCAGCGGCTGGAGAGAGAGATCGAGCGCCTGCAGAAGCAGCAGGAGGACGG
The DNA here is from genome assembly GCF_902827175.1 of Gymnodraco acuticeps. Classification (NCBI taxonomy): domain Eukaryota; kingdom Metazoa; phylum Chordata; class Actinopteri; order Perciformes; family Bathydraconidae; genus Gymnodraco; species Gymnodraco acuticeps. The sequence goes on from NW_022990764.1 coordinate 1,060,191, forward strand.
CGTGTCCCTCCTCGGAGACGTCTCCCACGAGGAGCTGCGGCAGATGAGAGACGCTGAGATCTTCAGACTGGAGAAGGAGGCTTCCCGCGTGGCTACTGAGTTTCTAGAGCTCCTGGACTTTGGTGGTTTAGAGCCATCCCTCTCGAGTGAGGAGAACCTCCACGACCCCACTGACTCCACAGCCCCTATAGCCGAGGAGGAGGTAGATGAGGGTTTCCACGCTGAAGAAGAGTGTGTTCCTTTGCCTGACTTCCCTCCTCCGGCTGTGGTTCCTCTGGACAAAGAAGTATTCCAAAGTATTCCCCCTCCTCCGCCTGACTTTGCAGAAGGACTAGTTGCCGTCCCTGTCTCTGCCTCCTCTCCTGCTACACCAAAACTCCTTTCCCCCAACGGACTGAGTCCTGCCCCCTTCCTCTCCGACTCCCGCACCTCCAGACCCCCTCCTCCTCCTGTGGTCACTAATGGAGAAAGGCAGCCGAGCCTGAGGGTCAGCAGGGGGTCCGACTTTGAGCCTGTGATCGAGGAGCGGCCCCAACAGAACCTGCCAGACCCAGAGTCGGACTATGACCAGGAGGAGTTTGAGGAGGCTCATGGGAGCTCGGGTGCTAGCACCAATGACGGCCATATAACAGATGAGGAGGTGTTGAGGAAATCCTCCTGCACCCAAAACAGCCTGGACTCCTTCAGAGGCAGCTCGGACTCGGTGAGGACTAATAGGCTGAGAATCATTTCTGTCAAATGCTACACATCTAATCCAGATGGCATACCATTTGGAGTATCTTTATTTAGCTAAAAAAGTGATTGGAATTGCAGTTGAACCGAAAAACAATGTTGTTTCGAGTACTTTTTGCCCTAAAAATGCAGGGAATGAGTGCATTTTCCTATAGGTCAAATCTAACTTAAGCCATTAATCACAAACACACATCTTGATTCCCAATAGTAAACATTTTCCCCCCATTTCAAACATTCCGTGTGCATGTGTGCACGCTTAAACCCCCCCTTAACATATCAAAAGGCTCAGCTCATGTTAGAATCACAGTGAAATACTGTTGCAATTATTTGTTTTGGCTCTGCTGATGAGCGTGTGAATCTATTCCCAGATTCTGCAAGTCAAGCGGAGAGCTCAGACATAAAACTGTCAGATCAGCATAACGTCAAAGGGAGAGCTGTGTGGGTGTGTGTGTGTGTGTGTGTGTGTGATGTGTGTGTGTGTGTGTGTGTGGTGTGTGTGTGTGTTGTGTGTGTGTGTGTGTGTGTGTGTGTGTGTGTGTGTGTGTGTGTGTGTGTGTGTGTGTGTGTGTGTGTGTGTGTGTGTGTGTGTGTGTGTGTGTGTGGTGTGTGTGTGTGTGTGTGTGGTGTGTGTGTGTGTGTGTGTGTGTGTGTGTGTGTGTGTGTGTGTGTGTGTGTGTGTGTGTGTGGTGGTTTGATTGACAACAAGATCAGACAGATGTATGGCACTGGTCTCAGTACCGAAATTACTGAATGAAGACTCTGACTTTGAGTAGTCTTAAGAAAATAAAAGCCTGTTCTTTCTTGAAGAAAAAAAAAGTATACAGGTTTTAATATTCAAATGTGGAACACCAGATTCTTAAGCACATTGCTCGTGCAGCTATATCCCTGAAATACAGCACTCGTCATAAATGCTGCTTTTTATGTCTTTCAGTTTATTGACAGCGATGAGGAAAACGATGGCTTCGTGGACACAGATGAAGAGGTTTCCAATGGGAGAGTGAATCTACTGAATGGCACTGGGCCTCCATACTTCCACGGCTACCTCTACATGAAGAGTGAGTACCTTTACAGGGTGTCCGCGGGGTCTTAAAAAGTATTAAAAGTTGCTAAATCAATTTAGCGAAAATTAAGGCTATTAAAAAGTATTAAACGGCATTTTCCAAGGTATTAAGAAGGTCCACAGCAACGACAACACGAAACACCCTTTTATTTACTGAAACAACATGTCGGGAAACCCCCTCAAGGTGGCCCCATGCATAGCGTGCCATAAAATGCTGCTTCTTATTTTAAGTTTCGTTGCCTCCGCTCTGTGGGGGGGGGGGGTTAATCTGCTGGTGGACTACCTGAGAGATATACAGCAGGAGAACACGCCGTCCACCGCGGAGAATAAACAGAAGGGCAACCATGACAACCATGCTCCGGGGTGTTCTTCGCTGCTTTTGGTGTATTTTGTGGCGACAGCAGCGCCACTTACAGGCCTGGCATATGTACTACAGCGTTTCCAGCATTTCCAGCGGTCTAGTGTGAACGGACACGTTAATGAATCGAATGCGTGTGAACGGAAGACTTTTTTGCGTTTGCGTATGCGTTTTACTGTATGCGTCCTCGTGGGGCCGGGGTCTAAGCCAAACTATATCCGGTCACAGAGATCTGCTATTTTAAAGTAAGGTCAACACATATCGACCCTAAATATAGTCTATATTAAGAACGAGAAAAGTCTTAACATATATATCGTTTTTTGTAAACATATGACAAATGTGTGAGGGTGATGACCCCTGGGTATTTGTGAGGGAGCTCCTATATGGCATTACCCCGCTGAAGCTCACCAAAGTTTAATATATTTCATAGTTCAAAGTTTTGTCAATTGTTTTGTTTATTGGTCAAATACTGGTTTCTGATGGTTTCTGAGGAGTTCTACTGGAATGAAAGAGTACAGAAGCAACAAAGCAGCATACTGCATTAAACCTGACCTTCACAGAGAGGTTGAAGTTCATGTGGAGAGGAGGCTTCAGTAGTCTGTCTGCACTCTGTTTAGTTGTGCTATCTTACAATCAATATGTGACCTGCTCCATCCAAATCAGTCGCATTGCCCCGAAGACACATTTTGAGTTGTATACACTGCTGGAAAGAGGAGATTCCTAGCTTTCTAATGATATCAGGATTGTTTTTGTACTCCAAATATTAAGCGAAATATGTCACATTATATAATGACTGTCACAGTCATCATTTTGAGAAAAAGGCCTTCAAAGTTTCCTCTTCTCTGGAATCCATCGATCTGATTGATTATTAGCAAATTATCAAAATACTACGGAGGGAAGATATTTTCGTTTGGAGGGGAAGCTCGCGAGTGTGTGTGTGTGTTTGTGTATTTTTGCGTTTGTGTGTATTGTGTTTGTTTCCCGGGGAAAACCCTCACGAGAAACACCGGCTGTTGTTATGCCTGCTGTGACGTTAAGTTACTCCGTTCTCCACTTGTAATTATGCCGAAGCTTCAAAGCTGTATTTATCATCTGAATTTGCCGAAACAAGTTTAATATTCTGAAAGCCAAGACTTTGTTTAATTAAAATCAGATAAAAACAAACTGTAACGGACCCTGCCGTGTTATCTATGATTACTATACTCTTACATTCATAATGTCAGCCGGAGGGAGGGGGGGCGGCGCTGCGGAAGAGCAGATTGCGAATGAGAGGTGCCTGTCTTCGTCCCTTTACAAGCTTCAAACATGTATTTATCGTGTGTTTTTGGAAATAAAAGTTTCATATTCTGAAAGCCAAGACTTTGTTTGTTTAAAATCAAACAAAACACCCGAACCCCGAAAAAATAGTTTTTTACGTAAATCCACGTTTATTTTGAAATGAGCCGTTGCGACTTCCGACTGATTTCGATAGAGCGGGTCACAGAGTAAATGTGAGGTAAAGTGTGTCGCCAATGTAACCGGTTAGAACTCGAAGTTGCGATGAGGTCTTAAAATGTATGGAAAGGGTCTTAAAAAAGGTCTTAAAAGGTATTACATTTGACTTCAGGATTCCTGCATAGACCCTGCTTTACCAAATCACTACCCAGCAGGCACACATCATTTTAGCAGCTGAACGTGGCATTTCTGGTTGTTTTATCAATTAAAAAAACAGTCTTTCTTTGTTTACTGCTTAACTTTGTCTTTATGTTTCAGTACTTGTATTCTCTGCTTTAGCTGTTTGTTAGCTATTAAATGATTGTGTATGGGTGTCTGTTTTACAGCTCCCATAACACTGAGATTTCCTATAAAACATTAATAAATGAACATCCTCTCCGCCTTCAGGTGGTCTGATGATCCCCTGGCGTCGGCGCTGGTGTGTCCTGAAGGACGAGACCTTCATGTGGTATCGGGCCAAGCAGGACTCCCTCAAATCCGGTTGGCTTTACAAAAAAGGAGGAGGAATGTCCACCCTGTCTCGGCGCAACTGGAAGATGCGCTGGTTTGTTCTGCGGGAGTCGAAGCTCATGTACTTTGAGAGCGACAGCGAAGAGAAGCTGAAAGGAACCATCGATGTCCGGACAGCCAAGTAAGACCCTGTCCTCCGATGTTGGGATTCAAATATATATATTTTACTTTTCTTACCTATTTTGGGGGTTTCATTATATGTGTCAAAGAAGAACAGAACAATATAAGTTTTTGTCTGACTGTGTGTTTCTGTAGGGATATAGTGGACAATCATGAGAAGGAGAATGCACTGAATATTGTGACTGACGAGAGGACCTACCACATCTATGCTGAGTCCCCAGAAGATGCCAGGTATGATATATCCATAGATTCTATAGATATCATGTACTTACTGTGTCTGTTTTGTATGTGGTGTTTTTCTTTGTCATAATCTCTGTTAAATCCATGTGTGGGATAAAGTTCCCCCTTGTGGTTGCCAGAGGAAATTCACAATGTCATTTTCAATTATATGTTTGCTGACTGTTATATTCTGAACTCCCTCTGACCCCATCCAGTGGTTGGTTCAATGTGCTGAGTCGGGTCCACAGCGCCAGCCCGGAGCAGCTCCTGGAGATGAACCATGAGCAGGCCAACCCCAAGAATGCAGTGGTGAGTGCTGCTTCACCTCGCCTGAGCCCCAGCCTCAAGTCAACATCTTTCAGCCGTTATGATGAGGCGTGTAACTGAATCAGTCAAAGTATGATGGTCCAGATTTGGGTCATATGGTTATTTAAAGTGAAGAAGCAAAATACACACACTGGTTTATTATTGTCCCTTTGTACAGTATGGTCAATCAAATATTGCAGTGGTGTTAATAGGATTTAGCAGATTTAGAAATGAAATGAAAATCAACAGGATAACAAAATAATGGAAAGAGAAGCATGAAAGCCACATTACATAGAAATACAGTTACCAGTATGTACAATATGATTATTATTATGATTAACTGCTCTATCAAGGGGTCAGTATGTATCAAACGAAGAGTTTGTCAGAAATATGCCTTTGTGACCCAAATTTGCAAACAAGTCATTCAAATGTCCCTTTTGTCTCCAGGGCACACTAGATGTGGGCTTGATTGATTCTGTTTGTGCATCAGACAACCCGGACAGGTAAGGAACAACGATAACACTACAGGATCTATTCAGACTGCAGTTTTAGTGGAACTGCAGCATGTACATATCAAATATAGGGATAACAACACTGTTCATGTGATCTGTTTTGCAGACCAAACTCGTTTGTGATCATCACGGCTAACCGAGTGATCCACTGCAACACAGACACAGCTGAGGAGATGCACCACTGGATCGGCCTGCTGCAGAAATCCAAGGGAGACTGCCGGGTTGATGGACAGGAGTTCTTAGTCAGAGGTCAGTCAGTTGAGACACACTCTGGGATGTTTAGGATGTGAGAGTTGATTCTTGTAATTGTGCGGTAGGATACTTCTGTTTAGCTGAAAAGATCCTGCCCGGAAAAAACCAACATGCTATGAATTAGGTAAAAAAAAGTTAATATTAAACAAATATTTACAACAAGATGTATCTTCCCTCAGGCTGGCTACATAAAGAGATGAAGTCAGGAGCAAAAAGCTCTTCTCTGAAGCTGAAGAAGCGCTGGTTTGTTCTCACTACAACCTCTCTGGACTATTACAAGTCGTCGGAACGCACCGCCTCCAAACTGGGAACTCTGGTGCTCAACAGCCTCTGCTCCGTAGTGCAGCCGGACGAGAAAGTCTTCAAGGACACTGGTCAGTTCAGAGTCAACGTTATTCTCAGTCATCTTGAGCGACAGAAATATACTGATATATTGAGTTTAAGCTTTGGTCTCTTAAAGGTATCTGATCGTTTTTAGATGTAAACATTTTGTACGGCTTCTAATGACTTTGTTTTCTTGACACAGGTTACTGGAATATAATAATCCATGGGCGTAAACACTCTTACCGACTCTACACCAAAATGCTGAATGAAGCCATGCGGTGGGCGAATGCCATACAGGGAGCGATAGACAGCAAAGTTCCCATTGAAACGCCAACGCAACAACTCATCAGGGACATCAAGGTATTAAAGGATTATTCTGCGTGCTTCTCTCTGTTACTAATGTCATAGACAATATCTGATTGTCTGTGTGCAATGTCTGACGAGATTAATGTGTCTCATATAATAATATTTATAAATGTAATTCTGCTCTACATGCTCTTAACATATTGATATTTTTGAACTCCAATTATGTTCAGTCATGCAAACCTTTGGCAGGGACACACACTGTAGTAAAGTGAGGTACTTCTACTCACTGAGTGTGTGCCGTGATTTTCTTAAATGCTCACCTCTTTTTCTACCACATAACTGTTTACTGCAAATATAATGCTCATCACTGATATTTCTATTCTCTTATTTGTTACTTTAATTGCTCTACTTTGTCGTGAAGTTAATTCATGACCACTCGACTAAAGGTCCCGTCTTCTGTTTGTCCAGGAGAGCAGTTTGAATGTGGAGGCTGTGGAGCAGACATACTGGAGGAACCCCATCCTGAGATATACCCAGCATCCTTTGCACTCCCCTCTTCTACCTCTGCCCTATGGAGATGTCAGCGTCCACTGTGAGTTCAGTGGCCTGCAGCAACTGTTAGCAAGCTGTTCAGGACTTCTATTAATCCTGACAGAATCAAATACTCTATTTACATTGTTTGACGATACACAAAGCACATACTCCAATCTTTTTCGCTTGTTACAGTGACACATACCTCAATAGATGCATGTATATGTTTATGCCATTTAAAAGCCTCCTAGTTTTTGAATGCACTAAAATAAACCTTTAAAGCAAATATTTACCATAATATCTGAAAGTGATCTAATATTATTTTACTACTATCAAAAAGAATTGTAGTTGCCTTGCTTGAATTTAAATCCTCCGTCTGTCCCTCTCTCCCAGTGCAAAAGGAGAAGGGTTATACCAGCCTGCAGGATGAGGCGGTGAAGATTTTCAACTCACTGCAGGAGATGGAGGCCGTGTCCGACCCCGTGCCAATCATCCAAGGAATCCTCCAGACCTGTCAAGACTTGAGGCCTTTAAGGGACGAGGTTTACTGTCAGCTGATCAAACAAACCAATCACGTCCCGCACCCAAACAGCCTGTCCAATCGCGCCCACTGGCATCTCCTCACTTGTATGAGCTGCACCTTCCTGCCCAGCCGAGGTATCCTTCGCTACCTCAAGTTTCACCTCAAAAGGTACAGTGAATGTCTGGTTATGCCATGATTCATAACAATCCTATAGTCAAACTGACAAAGGGGTGACACCTCGACTTCACTGTCTTTGTGCCTTTGTGTTTTTTAAAGGATTAAGGAGCTGTACCCCGGCACAGAGATCGAAATGTTCGCCCATTTCGTTAGTGAGTCTCTGAAAAAGACCAAGAACAGGGAGTTTATTCCCTCTCAAGAGGAAATCGTGGCACTGCTTACCAGACAGGAAATGACCACCACAGTGTACTGCCACGGAGGAGGCTCCTGCAAGATCTCCATTAACTCACACACCAGTGCTGGAGAGGTAAGCTGTGGTCATTGCTGCACAGACTAGTTTAAATGTTCCTTTTGGAAGATATCGTTGCGATTACCTTACACAAACTCTGATAAAGATATGTTGTTTTTATGCTTGGCTAGAGAAGGAGTTTTACTAATGCAAACTGAGGATTATGATTGTTATCTTGTGTTGCTTTTTCCAGGTGGTGGAGAAGCTGATCCGAGGTCTGGCTATGGAGGACAGCAGAAACATGTTTGCACTCTTTGAACACAACAACAATATAGACAGAGCTGTGGAAAGCCGAGTTCTTGTGGCTGATGTTTTGGCCAAATTTGAAAGGTATTCTAACATTCCTGGTTACTTTTATTACACATTATGTTTGATAACATTATTTAAAATTAGGCCCCTGTTACATAGGATATTTAACATATGCAAAGCCAATATTTAGATGGGTAAATGACAGGTTTGTGGCTTTTCCAACAGACTGGCTGGCAGTGAGGAAGCTGAGGATGAAGGCCAATGGAAACTCTATTTCAAGCTTTACTGCTTCCTGGATGTGGAGAGCATGCCTAAAGAGGGGGTGGAGTTTGCGTTCATGTTTGAGCAGGTGTGTTTTAATCTTCTTCATACACCTTTTATAAAGGTTCATTCACAAGTCGGTGCTAATGATGATGCTGTTCTCTTCAGGCACACGAGAGTTTGACCCGCGGCCACTTCCCCTCCCGAGAGGAGACCCTGCAGCACCTGGCCGCTCTGCGCCTGCAGTTTCTGTTCGGTGACAAAGCGAAGGTCACCTGGACTCTGGAAAACGTCTACCCTGTGGGTCGCCTACGCAACCGCATCCTCCAGTTCACCAAGGTGGGAGCAACCTCAGGGACAGGCCAAACTCTGGAGCGTCGGAGGACCAGCTTCCTGGACGGGACCCTGCGACGGGGGCTGAAGACCGGCTCAATGAAGAAGCAGCGCATGGAGGAGGAGCAGATGTTGGAGATGTGGATAAAGGAGGAGACGTCTGCCACCAGGGCGAGCATCGTGGAGAAGTGGTCCCGCCACACCGGGGTGGACCAGCACCAGGCCATGCTCAAATACATGACCATCATCAAGGAGTGGCCTGGATATGGATCCACACTGTTTGACGTTGAGGTAAGTTAACGCAACTTATACTAGATGTGTTGAAGAAGATCAGTTTTAGCCTTGAAGCCTGAAAAGCGTTATTTGCACTTAACCTAATAGAACAAAAGTAATAACCCTCATAATGAAATAACTTGTTCAATATTGTGATACAAATGTCCTGCCTATATTGTGGTAACATGTGTCCTCATCATCAGTTGAACACATCATTGCCACATAACAATGTATAATACCACTTGTATCCTGTTGTAAATGTCAAATTCAACATAAAGCCAAACATAAAATCAGTGTCAATGGTCACTCATAAGAGTATAATACATTTTGTAAGCTTGCACACTTTACAAAGAGCATCCTCTTTTACATTCTTAGATTTTCAGTCAAAATGATTACAATACTAGTTTTGGGGAAAAACGCCCCATCTGAAAGGTAATATATTATTCGTAAATATATCAGTCAGAACAGACAGGTAGGTCCAACAATTCCTTTAATTGGGATTAAAAACATTTTTGATCAGGATAAGGGCAAATGTATTACATTTTCAGGACATAATTGCATACAGGCCTTGATACTGGTCCAGCAGATCAGTGTGTAGTTACCTGCCAGCCCATTGCACATACTGTCTTAAGTTTATATCTCCCTGTGTTTGTGTGTTTTTCTAGTGCAAAGAAGGAGGCTTCCCTCATGACCTCTGGTTGAGTGTGAGCGCTGAAAATGTGTCTGTCTTCAAGAGAGGAGAGCCCAAGCCTCTAGAGACCTATCCATATGAACACATTGTTTTCTTTGGCGCTCCGCAGCCATGCACCTACAAAATCACCGTGGATGAGAGAGAAATGCTCTTTGAAACACCCCAGGTACGTCATATTTCCCACAGATAAGATTGTGTGTGTTTGAGGGAACAGGATTTCAGAATGTGCTTATCTTCTCTGATTTTGTGTTTCATCTATACAGGTTGGAGAGATCACAAAGATCATGAAAGCCTACATAAACATGATTGTGAAGAAGCGCTGCAGTGTGAAGTCTGTGTCCAGCTATGGAACTAACTGGATCAGGTGATGGACTTGACAGGATTCAAAACATGTTCAGATAAAGATAACCCGAGAGAAGAGGAGGGGACGGCACCATGAAAAAGAATCTCCTCGATAGAGATTGTGTTTCAGAGGTTTTCACTGACTACGTAGCAACGCAGAAAACAACTCCATCCAGAGAAATTCATTTCCACAAAGAGACAGAAAAGGCTCTTGTGCTTGTGGCAAAAGTGGCAACATTCAAGCTAAGCACCATTTTAAGCTTTACACTCGTCCCGTGTTGCTAACCTCCATACAGTCTCCAAACATGACACTCCCTCTCATTAGTTACACTGGTCATTTCTCACCTCTTGAAATGTATATTCATGTATATTTTTGTGGATTTGAAAGAAAAACAAATCAAAAAGACCCTACCCCTTTGTCTCACATTTCACAACAGATATTTATTTGACTTCTGAATCCAAAAGTGTACAACATAAATCCAAACTAGATCAAAGAATGTGTTTCATTGGCAGACTGACTGTTGTCCTCAATTGTAATGAATGTTCTCCTAAATGGAGATTCCCTCAGGTTATTGTGCTTGCCTTATTTAAGTATTCATTATTATTCTGGACTGAAGGATTGAGTGCAGATTCAGTTGTAGTTATGGCTTTCACCGCTGAATGTGCTACAAAAGCAAATCCCTAATAAATACAAAAAGAAGGAAGTTCCACATGAACCACTGCATCAGTGGAGATGCAACATCTATAACCACTGCAGTCGAGTATTTTGTCCTAAGACACAATAACTAAAATAAGTAAAACTATGTTGCGCTTCTCTCCTAGAAAAAGTACTTTGTGTATGTTGTGTGCAGACTTTAGGTTAAGTTGCTGAAACTGATGTTCCAGGATGTGTTTTTAGAAACAAGTAGGATATTGCTTGTTGAGTGTGTCTGTGTCTAAAGATTGTTTAACTGTGTTTTTTCAGTGATGTCAAAGGCCATGTTTGGGTGGGTGTATTTATGTATGGAAGTACCAATGGATTGGGAGCGTAACAGTCTGAGTGAGGTTATTGGCATGCTGGAAATGTATTGATGCAGTCGTCATAGTACTTTTGTTTCTCTTTTATTGGTGCATTCTGAGACACAGACATGTAGATTCAAACACGTTGTTCATAACTATTGATTTTCTTCATTTTGCGCCCTGTTTCTTATCTTTTGTCAACGCAAACAAACTTTTGTGTGTTGCCCTCGACACCGAACATGCTCAATTCCTTCTGTTAATCTTGTAAGATAGTTTCTCTCTTCCAAGTAAATGAACACAAAGGATGCCTATGCCAGTCAACTTACAGTATAGTTCATGAGTATGATCCAAACATTACGAGCTTAGTATTTACCTCACGATGCATTACCGTCTTCCGTCACTCTCCAATCGTACTCACTTGGGAGATCTGGTCAGCTGCCGGCGGCCACACCAGAGACTGATCTTGCCATTGACGATGACTGTATTTCTGAGATTTCTGATTATTTTGAAGAAGAAAAATCAGAAAATGTTTTATATCAGAATTTAAAGATGCTTTAATAAATTATTGTATTTGAAAAATGTGTTTTGTTTGTTATTGTCTTATTGTCAAATTAACTGAAATTGTTTCATGTGATTTTATTTTAATGTTTATTCCAAGTCTTTTGTTCTGTACCTCTCTTTGTCGAGGGGACGGTCTGAGCGAAGTGACCTGAACGCAGCATAGAACTTAAGCAGAGGTTTGTTCCAAAATAAGCATGATTTTAATATACTGCATACATAAGAGACCTCTTATTAACTGTACTGGATCATCATGCTGTGGAGAACTCTATTAAAAGTAAAATACCATTCAGAATAATGCATTATGTTAAATTGTGTTTTTATAACTATTGATGCATTTATGATGTTAATCACTTTAATGTTTTGGTTGGTCAATTTGGGACTGATTATACTTACTGGATGTGCTGCTATGTAGCTCTATGAATTTCCCCCTGGTGATCAATAAAGTATTATTAGTAGTAGTAGTACAGTAGTAGTAGTTGCAGTATTATTATTAATAATATGCGCAGGAGAAATTAAATGATCAATTATAAAGCTCAACGGCCTCTTGTAATTCCAATGATATCTAAAAACCTTTATCTATCTTAAAGTGTCTTTCACCAGACGAGGACTTTTATTTGGAAATTTCTTCCGAGAGGTTCGCCTCATATTTGGTCATTTAATAAGGTAACATAAAAATAAAAAACAATTGCAGTTGCTTTTCTGGTCACTAGTTTAACAAAGGAAAAACAAATGAGAAGTTACACTGCCTTGGAACGTTTCAAATTACATATATATAAATTACATATATATATTTTTTTTGTTTTTTTGTTGCTGTTTCAAAAAATGCTGTTGTCTCGACAATCTCCTCTCTTTTACATTATATACAACCAATAAACTTATTTCCTGGCATCACTAAAATATGTTTGCAGCTGTTTCGTGAGACGAGCGTCAGGGGTTGATGACGTCAGAGGGGTCCACCCTCCGGACTGAGAGGTTAGTGTTGCTGTTGTTTCTCGCAGTCCGCACGAGCTCCCTCCACTCGCTCCACAATGGCCGGAGTTAACACACTTTCAGCCTTTATTTTAGCCTTCATTTTCTTCGGTGTTTTTATAACCACGGAGGCGCAGACTTCGACTCCTGCTCCAAACACGAGTAAGAGTGTTTTTATTTTATTTAAGACTGAGGCGTTGTGCTTTGTTGTGTACAGTAACAACTGGGTCAGGGGGTGGTCACATGATAACAGAACATGGATTATGAGCAAAGATTATCATCTTAATTCATTGTGATGGCTTCCAAACAAACTTTAACTAAGTTTCTCTGTAATGTGAATGTGTGTCACTGTAAACTCTGTTGAGGATTTTTCCCAGTGGCCAGAAATGTTAACTTCCAGTAAGATTTGATTTCCTTTCTTTTTAGGCCATTTATACAACTGCTTGAATTTACACCATAAAAGGAAGGTCACTAGGCCCTATAACCTACTATATAACAATCTGTAACTTGTCAGTTTCAGTTCCCTGTGCCTTGAGATCCAACACCAGCTGCTCTGAATGTCTGCAGAATGTAACAGTAAGTATGTTCAACTCCAGCCAAACACAGATAGTAAGATAAGATAAGATAAGAAGTACTTTATTGATCCAAATTTGAAACATTTTTGCAAGTAACTTTCTTCAGTGTTGTTAGTAATACTATGACCAACAATATGATCCTAAGCACAGTGTTTGTTGCTGTTTTTGTTGCAGTGTTTGTGGTGTACACCAACCAAACAATGCTTGGACTACCCAGTGAGGAACATCTTGCCCCCCAGGAGTGTGTGTCCACTGAATGATGCACGATGGGGGTTGTGTTGGGGTAAGACTCCCTACGTTTACGTTACACTTAAATGTGAAAAAGGCTCAGTCAACCCAAGGCCTCAGATCACCATTAATGCCAACCTGATGTCGCTGTGTCCTTCAATTATTATCGCAATATCAATATATTGTCCGGGTCATTTTTCAAAATAGAAATGACAAGCATTCTTTTGTCACTACTTTGTTTTTTTACTTGATAGTCAAATCAATGTTAAACAGGCAATTGTAAGACCTCAACTCATGCTTCAGGTATGCTGATGGGCATTTATGACTATTTTATGATATTTTAGAAGTCAAACAATTAATCAATCCAGATAATAATCAATAATACAAATAATTACAGCCCTAGTATATGACATATATCAGACAAATACTACTTTTGTTTTGTTTACCAATAGTTAAAAAAATGTATGCGACTAGTTTAGTACTTTTAAATAATACTGATTGAATGAATGAGTATAGTGCCAATTCTCCAAAGAAGAACCATAACCCACTTTTAAATGACGACAATGTTCTGGTCTACTAAGAGCCCAACTGCTTTTGTCCAACCGGAGCTGAAGTGTCTATTGCGATGCATTGAGTCATATTCAGTGCTTCCTTTTTCACTGTGTATCTTCCTTTTTATTTCCAGTAAACTTCCAGATTTTGATCATCACCATGTCAGTGCTGGGAGGCGTCATCATCATCAGCATTCTGGTTTGCTGCTTCTGCTGCTGCAAGTGTGAAAGAGTTGGGTAAGCATTAAGCCATGTGAAGTGCTGGCTCCGAAATGTGGTTTAACATGGCAGGAGGAGGACGTGGAACACAATGGGTTGATTTTCTGCGAGGCCAGGCTGATACCGCCGTCTCCAAAAGCCTGCCAGAATTTGTAGCTGCAGCTTAGTTTTGAGGAAAAAACATTAATCTTTCTATTTAGAAGTGGTCTAGCCTTTTGTTAATGTAATAATGGCTTTTGGATGATGAGGAGATGGATATACATTTGAAATATAAGACTGATTAACTGTTGCATGCTCCATTACGTGCTGTATTAGGCTGAATGCAAAGCACATCAGACTCACTATTGTCATTTATTTTTGCAATGCATATATATGTATAATCACATATTCTTTTATTTTAGGAACAAGAGAGAAGACGTGAAGGTTGAGCGGCAAACCCGTGCAAGGAAGAGCCGTCAGAAAGCAAAGTAAATGGCTATGAGGACGGGATTTAAAAAAAGATAAAATAGAGACCCTTATTACTGGTACTGTCATTATACTGTAGATATAACAAAACAACTAACATAAGAGTGAGTCTCCTGCACTACATTTTGTTGACTGTCCACATCATTATGTTGATAAAAAACATTAATAAGGACATTTAAAGAAAACTAATAGTATTTCTAATATCAATATTTCTATATCAAATGTGAAATAGGGTTTTTGGTATAAACTACAGCCCTCTACAATAGTACTTTGTTTTGATCCTCATTGAGAATTCAAAATGTCTAGATGTGAAGGCATCCACTGTTCTCTGTTGTCCAACAATTTGTCTTTGTTTCTCTCCCTACAGGAGGACAGAAATGCAGATGAGACATGACGAGATCAGGCAAAAATATGGTGAGACTATTTCCTTGTTTGTGCAGTTTAAGTGGGTAATAAATGTACTTTTTGAATTAAAAAAAAGATATCTTTGTTTACATACTCAATGATGAAACAGTTGCAAAATGAATGTATAATGGGATACAATTAAAGAGACAACATGAGATAAAGATAACAACATTTGAGCCGATAAAACAAGAAAACAGCATTTAAGTCATCACAAATCAAGAGAAAGAAGCAATGTAAAAACAACCAATGTAGTACATTAGCTCCATCTACTGGATACAAATGACTCTGCATAAACAGTGTACATTTATTTTCCACATTTTTATTTAAATTGTTTTTGGGGAAAACAAGCAATTTAGAAATATGTTTGCTTTTAGAAAATTGTATTTGCATCCAACTTTCAAAACTCTTTCAATACAGTGCAATGCCGGAAGCCATAACATGCTTATATGATTTGTTCTCTATTTTTATTTGTAGGTGTTGCAAAGGAAAACCCATACGCCCGTATGGACGATCATTAAGAAGAACCTCAGCGATGATTCCACCACCAACAATCCTTAAGTTGATCTTATTGATGCCAGTAACATTAAGATATGAAACTGTGATGATCTGATTTCATTTCAGTGTTTGTCAAAAAATGTCACCAAGATGTTCTGAATTTATTTTTGATTAAGTGTGCACCATATTTTACAGTTTCCTTCACCTAATATTTCATATTTTATGCACATTGTTTTCTGCTGTTAAACCAGGTTCATATTTATTTTGTCTTTTCATAATATGAGATTCTGTTCAGTTCAAAGCATATTGTCCAACAAGCTATACAAACTCACTGTGTTATTTTGCATAACATGCAGCATTGTTAGTTTTGTACAACTCAAGAGAAGTTCAGAGCAATTGTGGTTCTTAAATAACAGCAGTTTCATTTGAGTTGTAATACGCACTATTTTACTGATCTGTTCTGAAAGTACAACATTTATTTTTATATAAAACGTTTATAACATGTGACTTAATGGATGAAAGAAATGTGTTTTCTTGAACCACATGCGAGTGATTTGATTATTGTGCAGTTTTTGTTTGAAACCAATTGGGACCATTTTTACTTGCTTGTAAAGTGCTTTTAGCACCAGGAAAAGCGCTATATAAATAACATGTTTTATTATTATTACTACGATTTATAACATAAATACATTTGAATTTTCTTTTGTGACTTAAAATAAGTAAATCAATTTCCATAGTTTACAAATGTCATAATTTCCCTGACACACCTTATCCAAAGACTTTTACAGAAACAAGAGGATTCAAATGAAACTGTTCTGTACTGAGAGAAATAATGGAACTATTAAACCCAGTGGAAAGTAATTTCATGTGTGTTTTCATCTATCTCTCACTTCACCAAGGAAACTAATATTCGTAAGTTTTTCTCTATCTATTCATTCATGTTGCAGTTCCTGAGAGCAATGTGTTCTTCTTGGTTTGTTGTGTTTTGTTTCTGAGTCCCAATGCAAATGTTGTTTTAACTATTTGGATCTTCGGTCAAATGCAGAAGGGCCCTTTTGTTTTCCCTATCTCGCGGGAACGCGCAAATTAGCTCACGTATCCGCGCTCACGAATAAACGTGAAGCACGTGACCCCTTTATGTCGAATTACATTTCAAATCACAGTACGCGCGCGCTCCTGATCTAAACGAAAGAGCCGGAGGAGCTGATAACACGCTTCACAGTTAACAGCCTGCTTCTGCGTTATCAGTAAACCACCGGTAAAACAGCACAATGTCTGAAGAGAAGCCAAAGGTTTGTAACATTTCTCTATCTCTTCGAAGGAACGTCGTGTTTGCTGTTGGCTGCCAATGGTGCCAGTTTCAAGTTAACGTTAGCACATTCAGCTAAGCTAACGCTAGCTGCTTCCAGGCTACAGACTCCGCATTTGAGCGGGTCGATGGAGAAAACAAAGGTTGACCAAATAGCGGATCTTTTGTCGAACAGCGCTTTGTTTGTACTGTCCCCTCATTATGAGCATCCACTACTGATAGCTAACGTTTCTCAGTTGCTTAATCATACATTGAGGGTGGGTTTGTTAACGTTGGCTTCGGAGATTGCAAGTGAAATGAATGATTTGTGTTTTCCCTTTGCGCCATTGTGGCTTTCAGCGCCAGTTTGAACATGGACTAGCTTGCTATGCTAACCACAGGGGGACACAAATGATTCGAGATTGAAAGGTTCAGATGCTTTATTGTTATGTGCACGGGAGCTACAGTGTAGTTATAGCAATTCCAAGTTAAATCTAATGCTCCTCCAACCATGCAACATAAATATACTGTATATGAAATACAACTATACTCAATATTGCAAGAAGAAAACGAGTATAACTAAATGGTACACGATCATGTTGCAAGACCAGTGTGCAAGTCATGCAGGTAAATACAACTATTAACATGTCAAATAAAAAAAACATTAGCTAAATGTTGCAGAAAAGGTTTTAAGTGAATGCAGACGTCTATATACATGTAAATAAAAGCAACGACATGATGTAGAATACATACTACTTATTGTTGATATAAATACATTTGTGAGATGCACACAGAAGAATGATATGGAGTTATGAAGGTGAGTGTGTGGGTTGGAGTTGAAACGACGAAGCTTGTCGCTACGTCTAAGCTCTTTCTATTGAAACTTGAACGGAAGCTAACATGAGTTTGCTGTTGTTGTATGTAGAGTCACCTCATACTAACGGACACCGGCAGGTTAACGGTAAATGATGGCGGTCGGTGGCTGCGTGTACTAACCATAAATACATCCATGGTAGTAAAGGCAGAGGTTGGAAACAGGAAGACTGAGCAGTGTTGTCTTCCTAAATGATTATGATCTAAATTAAATGCACTCTTCAATACATTCCCACATGGTGGTTTTAATTCGTCATCGTGTTATGTGAGTGTAATGGGGGTCGTCGTCAGGATTCACTAGCAGCACGACCCCCTCTAAATAAACATTAGCATCATGTGGGAGTGGATGTTGGATAATGTCATCATATCTCCGTTTTTTTTGTGCTAATGAGTGTTTTTTTGTTGCAGGAGGGAGTGAAGACGGAGAATGAACACATAAACCTCAAGGTAGCTGGTCAGGATGGGTCAGTTGTACAGTTCAAAATTAAAAGGCATACCCCTCTCAGCAAACTAATGAAAGCCTACTGCGAAAGACAGGTACGCTTATTCTGAAAGACTGAAACATATACCTGTCGGTAAATTGAACCTTGACTTAATAACATCACAATGGGATGAATGACCGAACTGTTGTTTATATTTTTGGTTTATAGCTACTGGGTGCAATATTTCATTTATGTTTGTTTTGTCTTACAGGGACTGTCAATTCGTCAGATAAGGTTTAGGTTTGATGGACAGCCAATTAATGAAACGGACACACCTTCACAGGTTAGTAAAAGCTAGTCTTGTATTGTAACAATGGATATGATAAATGAGTGAATATTCATCATTCACAGTATGGCTGCACAATATAAGAAAAACTGACTTTCCAGTTGTGTCTGGCGCACCGTCCCTCCCTGCTGGGGTGTTACACTTCAGGCCTTCCAAACCAACACACCCAGCAGCTGACTGAACCATCGATTTGATTCACCTGGTCAGATGCAGGACTGCCAATTGAGAAATGTAGAAATATACCTGTTTGATATAGAAATTGTAGCACCTAGACTGTAGGAAATGATTGGAAAACACTGGATAAGTAAAGAGAAATGATACATGAGAGTTTTCCTTTTGTCATGCCACATGTTACTTTGCTGACATTGCACTTCCTATGATGGGACTATAGCACGTGTGCACAATGTCAATGTAAAACAATATGTTGTGCAGCCCAAAACCATTTGTATTGAACATATACATATTTAAAAACTAGCAGCCATCCCCAAAATAACATTAATATATTTGTCTAAAAATGTTCATTTCAAACAGGAATTACAGAAAACAAAGCAGAAGTATTGAGGGTTTGATACCAAGCTCTACTTCTAAGGAGATATATTGTGCATTGGCTGTAGAGTAATATATATATAATATATATATGTGTGTTTTTGTTATTACAGCTGGAGATGGAGGATGAGGACACTATTGATGTATTTCAACAACAGACCGGGGGAGTCTTTTCTTAAGTTGGACCTGGACTCTGGAAAGAACATCCACACCAGTTCTTCCCTGTTGTATTTGTTTCTCCTTTTTTTTTTCTCACTCTGCTTGGTCAGGCTGTTCACAACATAGAAGAAGGTAGAAGGTTTTGCATTTTGGGCCAAAAATGAACGATGAGATGCAGGGTAATTTAGAAACATATTTTATTCACATTAATGGATGATTTGAAATTGTCCAGGGGCAGGTCTCAGATCAGATATGGCTCGTAATGGGAAAACAACTGCTACAACTACTTTTGATGTTGAAATGACCTCACGCATGTCTATAAACCATAAGCTAAACTACAAGCCAAAACCTTGCTTTTCTTCTTCTTTAAGATTTCCAGATTGTTGTGAGCATTTCAATTCAGGGGGGGGGGGGGCTCAACTACTTTTAGTTCATGTACTTGATAGGATTGCTATGGAGGATAATTGCTGGATGGGAGCTTGTGGTTATTCTTTGTAAACAGGAACAACATATTTCCCATGTAATAAAGTTGTCTTTTTTTATTTGATGTATCCATGCCCAAGACAAATGCGACTTCAGATCCATATGGATGTTTTACCTCAATATGATCACCCTCAACTCAATAGTAAATAAAGTACAGTAATGTTTCTGGACCAAACGGCTAAATCAATATTCTTTTATAAAAGGGTTTGGTTAATATATAATATGTAGATGTAAAGGGTTACTGTCTCTAACGGTGGTCTTTGTCGTCACACAGCAACAGAACAGTTCTCTCGATGTGTTCATTGACTTCTTTCCAACTATTCAGGACTCTAGAAAACAAATATTTCATCTTTGCCAGTGAAGAAAATGCGTATCTCATCTAACAATATATATTTCAGTTAATGTATAAACTATTCAGGCAATACTTTGCTGCCAATTTTTAAATGTTTGTCAAATCTATCTAAACAGTTGCTTAGTTTGTTGCACTCATGTGTTAGTAGAAATATGTCCACTTAGTTTTGCAGGGTGACATGGACATATTTCTTTTGATTTGTACATTATTTGTTGTCCCTATACTGTATACAATAAATATAGTTTGATACTCAGTCTCTGGCATTATGTCTATGTGTAGACCTATACTATTCATAGTTCATATATACTGCGCTACACAGTGCAGGGCAAATATTTTTTTAAACCTCCACATCTTGGGTGTAAATAAACATAAATCAATTAACGTCCTGACTGTCAAAAATAATTGTTCCTAAATTGGATGGTGATATGATTTGTAACAAAAGGTGCACATTCAGGCCACTAATGTATGATGTTGGAATTAGGGTTCATTGTTTCCAGATGTAACGACTGGAACAGTTCATTTCACCAAGCCAATAATTATTTGATTTGTTTATCCTCTTGCAAAAGTTGTGATTTGCAGACAGCGGTCTTACCCAGAGTGGGCAATACACTCTCCATACATTAGAGGGCATTGTTGCTCTGAAGATTTACAGGACCACGTCTTGCTCAGCTACATCTGCATCTACTTCATCACTGAAGTCCCCAGCCCTTAATTTAAGAAACAAAGACGCATTTGTTGCTCCACTCCAGCCTTTTGAGGGCCATAACTCCATGAGTCTTCTCTTAAGAGAACTTAATTTCACAGATGTTAACTCAACTGAGCAGCCAATAGAACCCCCTGAGCCTCCTCACACAGAGCTCTGATTGTGCTGTCTTTATTTCTGGCATCTCCTTTGCATTTTATATTTCCTTGTGGATATATCTGGAGTCTCATATTCCCCTAGACATCTTGGAAATGCAGCTGCAAGGTGCCCCCTCAATCTATACATTCAAAAACCTCATGAGTCTGTTGGTAAATGCTTCATATATAAATGTAAATAGATATTAACTGCACTGGCTAGATTGCTGTCAATGAATAACAGCTTTTTGTTGCTGTGAGTCACAATCAGCTGTGGTCAGCGATGCTTGTCAGGCAGCACATACCATCAATTGTCTGTCTTAAGTCATGCACTGCTCTCAGTGAACAGTGAGGTCTATTTGTTTGTAATGGTTATAACATAATTGGTTCATTAACCACACATTCACAGTGACTGGAATTATGAGAAAAGTGTATTACATGAGTTTGTGTTCCCAAGAAAAACTTAGAGATGTCTGTAATATATAAATAACTGCATTAGAACTAATAATATGTCATGTAATACTCTAGCACACATATAAACATTACTCATTAAGATGACATAATGGATCGTAACAACATTGAATCAATTGAGCCCAGTCAGTTTTCATTCAAGCTCAAATGCTGGTTGTTTCTTTACAAACTCTTCCCATCCAAATACTGGTCCTATGTTTTTTTGCAATTGTTGGAATGAGTTCTAATCTTCAAGCTTCTTCCTTCATACCAAGTTTGAATGAACACCATAATGAGCAGCATCCTCTGAGTAAATATAACCCAGTAAGTGCATACACATGTTCTACACATCATACAACACAAGGGGAGGAGTCTGAGCAAACAAGTTTAACTTGGGACGATGCTTGGGACACGTAAGTATGAGCTCAGTCAACCGTGTTTTGCATCCTCCATGTCTCAAGTCAGCAACCTCAGATGTGACACACCATCCCCTGTTGAATCAGTCCAGCAGCCTGAATACAACCACTGTGCATCTGGAGAACCTCTGGATCGCCTCCAGAGCGCTGTATGCTGATGTCATCCTCTTGTGCGTAATGTGGTCCCCACCCTGTCAGCAGATCAGATTTCATCCCATTCCATGTTGAGATCTTTAAGGGAGTGTTAAGGGAGTCAGCTTTGTCATCATACAATTGTTGTCATGCAATAATTTAAGAGATTTTACATAACCACGAAAATTAGTGATTACTTGATAAATATTGCTTTGATAACTTTGAATAATAGTATTTTATAATATAGTAGACTTTTTCTACAGTAGACATTCAAACATCACTGTCTTTTGTGAAAAGGATCAAAGATTAAATTCCTCTGCTTATAGAATACAAATCTAGAAAATAGATTGTAATGCTAAATAAATGGCCAGACAATTCACATCAGAACACTTGTGTTACCAATAATGATCATTATTGCTTTATTACAATCAGGTGTGCTAGTTCCAGGGTTTTGGTGCACATTATAGGTCGATGCGCCCAGCTTACTGGGACATTACATTCATGTTGTGTGAGCTACACTTATGCCATGGCAAAGTCAAAGTGTTTATTGTGTAAAGTGATACAAAAACAACAGTAACATAAAGTGTTCTGGTCCCTAAAGATAGGGCTAGAGTAGACTGCCAATTCACAAGCCAGGCCTACTCTGGGGGGAAAAAACGTTCACATCATCAACTCTAAAATGAAGTTGATGTAAGTTTGATATTTCATTTATTCATAAAGGCAACAAATGTACCGCTTTAACATTATTTAAAATACATTGACTACAAGCCCATAACCTACATGAAGAGTTTGAATTCCCTTCAAAGAGCCCCTGTAACTATCCTGGGGGGGACCAAAGTTCTCTCACAATGGACTCGAAGTACCAGAATGCAACACAACAAATATCATCTCCTTAGCGACGGCTTTGGGAACTACGCCCCGAGAAGAAGTCGGAGGCTTGCCCCCTGAAAGGACTCATTGTAGGGAGGGATGAGTCTGTGTGCAGCGGTGGTGTGTGTGCTGTGAGTGTGTGTGTGTTTGTGGAGCCCCCTCCTCCTCCTTAACTAGCTGGTCAGCAGCGGAGGGATTATCGAAGCAGTTCCATTCACTACTAACAGACGGGGAGACGGGGGGGATTGCAAAAAAGCGTGAATCATGCTTGTCGTCATTACTACCGGCTGGGAGTGGAGCCGAAATTGTGCAAGATACGGATAACAGCGAAGAAAGGTCGGTGTGGAAGTTTCCAGGTCTCCTCATTCCGCCGTGAAAATGCCTCACCAGGGGCTCTGCCGCTGCTGCTGCTGCTCGGACCCGTCGCTTTATGCTGCCTCCTTCACATGTGCTTAATGTTGAAGAACAGGATATAAACCTCTAAGAAGTCTGCGAGAGTGACAAAACCAAAGGACCTGAGGATATTTTTGTTTATTTTCGCCCTGCGGAGAATTTCTCAAGTGAAAGAAGGAGGGAGAAAACTTGTAGGCTAGTTGTTGGACAAACATGGGGAACGCAGGGAGCATGGACCAGCACACTGATTTCAGGGGACACAACATGCCTCTGAAACTACCCATGCCCGAGCCTAGTGAATTGGAGGAAAGATTTGCAACCGTTTTGGTAAGTGAGAAAAAAAAAAACCATTTTCATCTGTCTGCTCTTTGTTCCCTCCATGCTTCGCTGTCCTGGGACGGGACAGCTGTGTGTTGGTGGGTGCTGGTTGTCCAGCACGCATGTCCTTTGTTGTTCAGAGAAAAGGGCTATTCCGACCAAAAATAAACTTGTGTTAGAGGCACAAGAGATTTGCATCTGTTGCAATGCTTGAATATTGATTAGAGGGTGAGGTAACACTTATCAAATACTTTTCAACCCTTATCAAAGTGTAGTTCAACAGGATAGTGAACTTATTGACACACAAATGTAACTTTTTTTTAAAACTCAACAAGTTTCTGAGGCTTTTAACTTTCCTTACACCATGCTGAAATCCACACCTCATTTGGGCTCCCTTGACTTCAAACACAACATATGAACGTTTACTGTACTTTATAGCCTTCAAGTCTCCCTTGAAAAAGAGATCGTTGATCTCAATGGGATTTTCACCTGGTTAAATAAAGGCTACAAACAAACAAACTTATTCAGCAGCCTAGGTCCATTCCAATGCTTCTGTACAAAATTGTTCCTAAATTGTTGTTGTTACACCTGCAGTTAAATGATTGTTTTTATGGCAGTTTTTCCGAACTTTATGAGTCCAGGCGCTGGCTCACTACTGAAGCTCTAAGTGCCCAGCATGCCAGCTCCTTTTGAAACATCTGTCACATCATAAAGTGTCAACCAGCGTCTGTCAACAATTATGTTACCTGAGAGGGAATGCAGCACATTCCTGGTGTTGTTGAAAGATCCTCCAGACTTTGAAGAGCTTTCAAGTCAGTTAATAGGAGAAGGAAAAGTGTTGATGCTGATGGTTGACTAAAACTTACAACAATATGTTGACTGACTAATGGGGAATAGTTGTAAGAAGCCCCATTGGATGTAAACTACATTTCATTGTCTTATTACTTGTACTCAATAAAGTTGAATCTTAAATAATTATTAACCATATTAACTTGCACTACAAAATGATTACACAGGCCATCATTGTTGCTATCAAATACTTGTTGCTGAAAGAGACACTTTTCCGCACAAAGCTCCCCAGCCAGTGAATAAAGGCCTAAATAGAAGAACAGTGCAGTGATGGTGAAATTTGAGAGCTGGTAAGATGTGGGTCAAACGTGATTGTTGCCTGTTCCACTGCTCTCATGAACATTAGCTGCTAATTTGACTTTAGAAAGCCGGTTCTTAGAGCAGCTTGATTGAATGTTGAATTTGCTTTCAACCTTTCTTTGCTGCTTTTATTCTGGTTCAGGGCTTTGCTTTTGCTAATGTTATGCATGTTATGTAATGATCTTGTTCTGCAGAGATCTTTTAGCCTGTAAGCCCATTACAGAAAGTGGATCAAGTTGAGGTGGAAGTCAAAGCATTGTGTGCTGCTGTGTGGTGTTGGGGTGTGATTGCTGCTTGTCAGAAGCTGATGAATCCCATCTTGCGCTGGAGACAAGCCTTTGGGGCAGTGAGGTCTGACGTAACACAACAGAGGGATTTGGACCTTCTCCTTAATCACGCCTGCTTTTAGATTTGCTTACGTATGCCCGAGCATTGACGTTTCCATTCTTAAATATGGGTTTCTAAACGTCAGGAACATCCAAAAATATGTTGTACAAAACTAATCCTTATTATGCTTTCAAGAAAGAAAACAAATCCACTTGTCTAACTTGAGGATTTCGTAGGCTGGCTGTCAGAAAAGCAGATCCTCACAGCATGTCAGGAACTCCCCCACTCACTCCCTTCCTCACCCCTGCTGCCAAGCATGATGTCTTAGCTCATGGTGGGATGGAAGCCCTCCAGCTTTAGAAGAATTTAGTGCTCTAATCCCATCATTTAGTGTTATTTACTGCCATCCAAACCCTAATGTGTCTCAGACGGCTGTTGGCTCCATTGATGTGAGTAGCACTGTGTGACTCTGATGACCTCACTTTGGTTTGATTAGCAGATGATAAGGATAATACCTCGTCACCCCTCTCAGTAGCCTTCTCTAACATATCAGTGGTAATCAATGCTGATGAGTCAACATTTAAGTGTACTTGGCTGCTGATCATCATTCCTTTCACCTAATCATTAATCGTTTATTTTTTATCCTCTTTATAAACACCTGACACTTTTAGTTTAAGAATTACTGCAAAGCAAGTCTTCCCTCAACCTAGGCGTGAGGGAATGGCAGCCCGACTGTTTACCTTCCACTCCTAATATGTTGAATCAACAGGCGAGCCCTGGGTAGCAGTGGCGAGCCTTTTGGATTAAAGTCTTGTGCCGTGTTCCACCATATTCAAGCACACGCCTAACTAAACCCTTGAATTTCCTATCAAGGACATACAGTATTTTAATTCGGGTCCATGCTTTGTGATATGAAAAGCCTCCTTTGAAATATTGACTCGTGACCTCAAACATCTGAGCAGACCATATGCGTGTAACCACACAGAGAATACGGATAAGTGCTACAGCAGGGATGTACTGGGAAGGAAATTCAGGCCGGGACTTTGAGATGAAGAAGCCTGACATTTTATCTGGCAGTAATTTCAATGCCAATACAGTTTTCGTAATATATAAAAAACTTGTATTATTCTAAAGATTTTCAAGACACTACTAGGATGTCTTGTTGACTCCCGCTTCCTCCGTTTGGAACAGTCCAAGAACCTGACAAAGCATTTCATTATCATTTTGAGTACCTGGCCGCAACTTGGTGTCACCGGCACATTTTGGACACTACCAAAAAAGATCAATGTGCGATACCCTGTCTCTATTTCTTTTTGTGTATGCTTACGGTAATAATGAAAGATATAAAGGCTGTCTGTTTCCAAATAAAAGAAGCAATTCCCTCCCATTAAGTTTTGTACAATATAAAAAAAGTTTCCGCTGAAAGTCAAAAGTTCCAGGAACTAGTGGTACATGGAACAAGTGAGGAAGTGGACCTTGAGCAGAGATTGTTTTGTCAAGAAAGAACTGTAAACTTCAATGTGTTTAATACAAAACTAACTCATTTTATTATGTCTAAGCTTAGTGGTGTTTTTAGACATCCTGCTTACTGCCAGCAACCTGAAAACCACGAGAAAATGTCCTTTCTAAAAGTTAGGGTTAGGCTTAGGTGTGATATCCGATCCACAATTCACCAGCATGCATTTCAGTATTTCCAGTCGGATATTTTAATTCAGTCTCAATTTTTACCAGTGATGGCTTTGTATGATCGCATGGTACCACTTTTCGGATAAACAACGTTTACTGGCGGCATTTTCTATTAAATGAAAAGCTCCCATTGAAGTCTCTGTTTAATGAATCCCTGGAGCCAAGAGCTGATCTTGTAGTGATAAGAGAGTCACATGTGACCTTGTCCGTGACGTGAAGTGAGGTGTAGTAAACCCAAATATTAATTGTACAAAGAATTAAGAACAAAGGTGGTAGATTTCCATGCAAGTAAAAGCTGGAATGTATTCACTGTTTCACAAGTGTTTAAGTGGGCTGTTTGCTGTGTGTGTAATTCCTGCTAGCTCTTTGCTTTGTGTGTCTTGTAAATGTAACTTGTTTAGTGTTTAAAGGGCTTAGCTTTTCCCATTTGACATCTATTAAAAATGGCTCTGTAGTTACATATAAAGCATTTTTGCAAGTCTTTACCTCTGTTGTGGTTGCCATAGTGTTGCTGAGACAAGTCTACAAGAAGATGGGTCTCACATGATGATGAGCTAGTGTGAGGAGAGCCCTTTAAATGTTTACTCTGCACAGCAAAACGCTCATAACCCAGTGAATCAAATGGTCACGTCAACATCTTGGTAGACCAATTTACTCTGGACTTATTGCTTAATCAATCCCAAGCTACCAGTACGCCTACCATTAGAGGTATAAGCAACATTTGAAAAGGGGAAAATGGGTCTCTTGGTCTATAAGGTCACACTGGCTGAAAGCATGAAATGACAGCAGTCAATCTCTGACTCATATGTACAGAATGAGCCAGTCTATATGCTTGGTGCTGAACCACAGGAAAATGACTCTGTGTAGCAGGAATTCAGCCCAGGCCTCATGTCTGCTCCTCTGCTTCAGCTAGCCACAGAATTGACATCAAATAAAGTTGTACCCACATCCAAGACACCATCCACTTCCATCTCAGAGCTGAATATCATGTCTGCTGTCAAAGAGGCAGAGATGTTTACAGACCATACTTGTTTAAATGCCATATGGGGAGAATAGGCTTAGCTGTTGTTGTAGCTGCTCTTCTTAATAGACTCTCCAGATTATATCTAAGCTTCTTTGTTTAAAGGCGGCTGAAGCACCCTAGGTTGCTGTTATTTGTGCTGCGAGGCCATGCATCTGAAATGTACTCCTTAGGTTAATCACAAGGGTAGCCGTCAGGTTTAACTGTAGAGTAATTTGTCACATGGACAGGTCCAAGGTAGCTGTGTTTGACCTGCGCTCACAACAGCTCAACGTAAAACCCTTTCACAAAGTATCTAGCTGAGATTAAACAAACTGAAGTTATAAAAGATGTATTTAAGGCTGGTATAATCCATTTATTTCTCGAATAGATGAATCCTAAGAACATTATCAGTCGATTCAAGTGGAGATTTTTTTATTTTACAACATGAATGTACTGCCTTGTTTTGCGTTCTCGTGAAATAGCTTAAAGCCACATTAGGCAGCAAAACAGCCACTGTATGCTGCCTGCTCAGCACGGGACATTACACTGACACGTGGCATCTAGCTGGTAAACATCTAGAATTTAAACATAAAGACCAAGACAGAGCTACAGTGAGATACTGGAATTGTAATTGTCAGGTGTTCCGAACATTTGCAAATATTGCATCCGATTTGCAGGTTGTTGTTTACTCAGAAAGACAGTTTGAGTTTTGACAGGCCGTCTTCTAGCATGTGATTTAACTCTCCCATAACCTTTCTGGAAACACAAGGATCCATCCATCTCCTACATTGATACATGGGACCCAGGAAGTGACTAAGCCATGTCGACTCTTCTTCATTAAAAAGCAGAACAATGGGTATTGTCTGAGGAGCAGAGGGTGAACACTGGCTGAATCCCGTGCAGCAGACCCGGGAACAGAGCTGCTCTTTATTCTGTGGAGAGCCCAAGACGGAGCCTGGCACTGGACCCAGACCCGGCAGGCTGCGAGAGGCCACCACACATACCCAAATATGTGTGTGTGCGTACATGCTTGTGTATAAGCATGTGTGTTTGGAGCCCCATGATGCCCACCAATTAGCCGTAACAGAGCTGAGCATGAAATTATTGGGGAGCGATGAGATCCAGCAGCCAGTGAGCTGGCCTCTGCAGCCTCTCAGAAGAGATGTGAGCTGCTGCAGTGTTGAGTGATAATATGAGCTCGAAACCCTCAAGCGAAGCCTGAAAGGCATCTTTCCTGGCTGGCAGACGGTCAGCTGATTATATGGGAACAGGTTTGTCTTGGCCTTATGCAGGCACTGCTGAGATAAAACCACTAGGGCTTCAATCACTATTGTTGTTCTCTGTTCAGTTTTGACATTCACACATTATGGGGTGGTTTGGTCTTCTGCACTGCATCTTGGGGGGCAGTGAGTACTGACAAAGCAAAGTGATATTGACTTTAAAACATTGCTTAAACAAAGAACAGTTCCCGATCCTTGTTCTGGTGCTGGACTGATATAAAGTCTCTGGACTCTGAGTCTGGGTTAGTGACCTGGTTCTGGCTCAGCTACAGAATAGCAAGAGCCATTGAGATTTTTCTTCACAATGTTGTACTGAATGCCAGCTACCAATACAAACAGTTTGAAAAGAAAGAGAAACTTTCCCCTGGAGCTTTTTGACGTCACTCCCAAGTAAGGCTTTCGTTTTGGACTTGGCTGTGTTTATCTTTGCTGTAGGCCTTCCTGCGTAAGAAGCAGGTGTACAGCGATGCATCCTGGAACAGTCCAGCCTGCTCCTTTTTATGTTGGTCACAGCCAGTTTCCAGGACCGATCCAAGGGCCACACAAAAGAGCAAGAGAGTTGCTGCTCTTTGGAG
The DNA here is from genome assembly GCF_902827175.1 of Gymnodraco acuticeps. Lineage (NCBI taxonomy): Eukaryota > Metazoa > Chordata > Actinopteri > Perciformes > Bathydraconidae > Gymnodraco > Gymnodraco acuticeps. The sequence continues at coordinate 1,089,425 of NW_022990764.1, forward strand.
AAGTGCATTATGGTCCGGATCTGTCTGTGCTCCAAGGTGGCAGCTGTGCTAATAAAATAAGATTGCTCTGCCAAAGTGCTGCACAAAAGTGGGTGTTTTGTTTATGAAACTGTTAAGAATCCGTTGATACAGGACAGCCTTCAAATGTCTGTGGTGTGTTGTGGCTTCAGGCTCAGTATTATCTTGTGACATTGATATAGACGTTTGAGTTGTTGGAACATTTTGTTTATCAATGACTTTTTTCAACCGTGTACATACAATAACTAAACGGCGTCCTTCCATCCAAATATGGGAAGATACATTCTTATATGGAGTGAACACCAAGCCCTTACTTGTAATTATATTTGTTGTTGTTGTTGTTGAAAGGGCTTGGTAGTTCACTTTAAAACAGCTTTGTTTCTTTTTCTTCCTGAATGTTTTTTCTTGGGACATATGCTGCTTTTGACGCTGCCAGTGTCAAAAAGGCAGGTTTTGTCAGGTAACGACTTGCCAGAATTAACATCTGCAGAGCAGAATGGGAGGTCCTGTTGCATTTGAATGTACGATCACTAAAGTACATTCAAAGGCAACAGGACCCGGCCAGAGTTTGACATAGGCCCCGTCACAGCTCCAGACAATGCAGCAGTCTGTTGTTTCAGGCTTTATTGGACAGATGATGTATCTTTCACCCTGGACCCCCCACACTAAAAGCATGTATTCAGTGGGTCTGAAGATTGATAGCACACTATTGTTTTTGTAGGCTTTATTTATTTTTCCAACAGTGCTTTATTTAACTGGCATTTGGTTAGAAACACATTTGAAATATTTCTCTCAAAAAGCACAGCAGATCACAGAGGTTGTTACGACTGTATCGCAGACTCAAAGTCAAGCTTTCAATTACAAACTTGTTTCAAGATAAGTCCCAATGTAGACTAATGAGTACTTCAGTTTGTTGTATTTGTGAGTTAGTATGTTATGTCAAGTTTAGATGTTTTAGTTTTGACTCATCTGTCTGCAAAGACAATCCAATAATCCATTACGCTCAGTGGGTAAGCACATTGTCAACTCTGTAGTATCCTACTATGCATACTTCTGCCTGGCCTTAAGGACTCATGCTTGACTCAATGTTTATCTCTATATTCTTTTCTATTCCTCGCATACATTTTGTGTTATCTCTTCATTGGTTATCACAGAAGCATATTGCTGTGTTTGCTGCCTGCAATTGAGATTGCATCAATCATCATTAAAGGGTGGGGTGTGCTACAAACCATTACAATGGGATTTCTATGGATAATATTTCTATATTAGTTATAATATATTCCAGTCGAAGATTTATTTTTCTACACTTACTCCGCTATTCTTTAGGTAGTTTATGTTGAATCAAAGGTGAATAAGAGTCAGACATGTATTTCACCACAGACACAATTGTAGTGCGATGAGTCAAGAATATTAGTCATTATATTTGTTTTGTAATGTTGTGTAACAGTAGTGACTCTTTGGATGAAAAAAATGATTAATTTATAAGATATCTTAAAGGTGATACATAAAAAGAAATGGACAAATTGTGAATAATTTGTTAAATTATTGGGGAATATATTGCTACAACACAACAGACGAGTGTGTGGGGTTGTCATGGGATACTGTAGTTAATACAAAACGGATTAAAAGCTCTAAAGGATTATACTTAGCAGCATCGTTAAATTAGTCGGCCTCCTTTTTGTGAGCTCATAAATGTCCTGTTCATCCCACTGCCACCTACTAAAAGTAACCCAACTTTATCAGAGGATGTTTTCTTCAAACCTGACCAAACTAATTCAAGTAAACCAATGATTTCATTCCATGACCCATTGTACCTCCCTTTTGAGAGCAAGTGTTTATCTTACAGATAAACAACTTTTCTTATTCATATTCTTTTTTTCCTCGTACAAAAACACGGACTCCACCTCAGTCCAGACACTTTCGCAACCCCTAAACATCTGGCCTGGCTGGAACTCATCTGTGTTCATGTATCACTTGTTTTGTTTGGACAACTTCCTGCTGCTTCAAACCATCTCCATAATGTTTCCGGTATTTGGACAACATCCAGCTTGAAAGCCATTCCCTATCGAGCCAAAGGGATTTACCCACAATGTAAACATTACACCAGCCTTTTTGCAACACACTGCTTGTTTGCACACAACAATACAAATCAAGGGTTCAAATGTCTTTTCTCAAAGATGTATTGAACACAATCTGAATCAGAAAGCTTGGCTTTACACTCAAGTTCTAAGACGTTTGCACAGAGGAAGTTACATTTGATTCCACCCACTTGCAGCTGCTGTATTCTGTGCGTATAACTGGATTTCACTGTGTCATCAATCATATACACTATGGTGTTGCATGTCTGTGGTATGGCTCACAAAATGCAATTTCAGAAAAGGTGTGGAGAGAATGATATTAATGAAGTGGTTTCTTTCACCTAAGTGTGGCTGGTGATAAGAGCCCGCTGATGTGAGGTTAGCAGAACTACAGTATTAAGTCCTCACACAGGTGAATGAATTACATTGGAATGAGATCGTAACGGGGGAAATGAGAGGCCAGGCTCCAACATTTGAACTCACCACGTGGTTAAGAGCCGTTCCAGTGAACAGCTTCACAAACATAAACACTACCGTCCCGTTGAAGGGGGCTGCTGAGCTGGAGCAGGGGGTCCTGCGGATTACAAAACTAATCTGAGGACAGACAGGGGACACCTGTGCCCTCAAAGAACACAAAGGCTTACAGATCCACGCTGTGCTAATGAGAGGCGGACAGCTCGGCTTGGATAGTACATGCCTCAGGGCCCTGCTACTCCTTTCTCCCTTATGAAGGCACTTGTCCCTCACTACCTCCAACATGAAAATGATTTGATTCTTATGTCTATTCTGCAGGGCTCCTCTGCATCCCTGTAGGGTAAACGAGAAGAGAAGTAACTGGAATGTACTTTGAATGTGAGGGTGTTTCTCAACTCACAGCCTAAAGGGATAACTTTGTAAGGACTTTGTGAACTGATGTAGCAAGCATTGGGAGAAAACTGTACAGCATCCATTCATTTCCATGGTATTGAGCAATTAGAAAATATTTGTTATGACTAATCTTAAATAACTGATGCAGTCAGTGGTTGTCTTGTTGTGGCCTGTAGTTTTGCGTCTGTAATGCTCAATAAAAAGACAGCGAGATGTTTTAAAGAACAGTAATAACTTTGAGCTTGGAACATTGCTTTGGATGTTGCAAACTGCGTGTTTACACCATTAGGAGCTGCAATCTGTTATTATTTAGATTTGTGTTGTTTCCTATTCATGGAGAAAACTGTTTTGATTTAGATCACGTAATGCCAGCACTACTTGCTCAGTCTGGAAGATTGAAGTTGTTTCTGGAGTTGGTGCATTAGCAGGAAAAAAAGGTAGAGCTGGCAGAAAGACGAGAGCGTGGGTGTGTCTCAAACTCAATGCAGCCCAACTCCCCGAGGACAAATCAATCCCTGCTCTGAAAGATACGGGAGAGGAGGAAGTGTGGCGGAGAGGCACTGCACTGCACACTCCAGTCTCTCTCTGTCTCTTGTTAATGTGTTTTAATATGTGCATTAGAAGAAGCTTACTCGGAAGCTTGTTTTCAACACTTTACTGACACTATCTTCCTTTTTAAAGCAGTTTTCATGCTGTGGTAGATGGGTTTTCACATTCTGTATCGGAACAAGAAGACTAATGGAGCATGAAACGGGGGCCAATTGCCTATTCAAATCTCATCACTCCCCCAAAACCAAAAAAAAGCCTACCAGAAACCTTGTGTATTGTATTTTGTTCTTGTGTTGAGCGCACTTATTGCTTTTATGTTCAAGAACAATTATAGACAGCTACCCTCAAGAGTCAAGTTAACTTTAATGTAACATTCCACTTTGTGTTTTGTACTTCAGTTTTCATTCTGGTAAAGTACTAACAACTATTTACTATTGTTTTCTGATGATGATGAAACATTAAAGAGATAACCCATCTGACTGTGGAGGCTGACAGCATTAGAGGCAAATTAAACATCTGCAACATCATCAACACCAGACTGTAAGAATGAACTTCAATACATCAGTTACTTTGAGTTATGACATGTCAGGTAAACGGTTTGCTTGTGCAGTTTGTAACAGTTGTTTGACATTTTGAATCCTGCTCAGAGCTGATAAGTTAGGTCTCCAGTGCACTCGGCAAACTAATTACCAGACTGCAGGAACATTACTGTCAAAGTGTGACTGGATTCATTTGTTCCGATTGTAGATGTTCCGAATGTTCTATTTTGGACTTACATACTACTAAATAGCTTCTTGTTTTTGTTAGCAAAGTACATATTTTTACAGCAATTGCTTCTAAAGCAGGCCCTCATGTGACTGTGTGTTTGCTCTTGTCGCCAGCTGTGCCTCCGCAGACCTCCTGGAAGGTAGTGGTTGGTTGGTGGGCTTCCAGCCAGCTGCCTATTTTTACTCTCTTTATGACTCAAACTGCTTAATGAGAGGATACATGTACACGGACATATTTCTGAGCGATCGGCCTGATGTGAGGTTAAACATTGACATTTATTGATATCTGTAGCAGCTGTTAAAGTTGAACTACTTATTGTCATAGTTGCGCAGTCGGAGTGGATCCGCTGTGGCATACTTTAGCAGCACCATGGTGAGAGGGGATCACAGGGCCCCTAACAGCTAACAGGGGATGACTTCTCTGACCCAGGATCTGGTCAACCTGTCAAACCTCAACTGTAAAAAACATATTATCCAGCGGGGATATTGCAATAAAACATTATATTGGCTGGGGAGTAACGCAAGAATCACGTGTTCTTTGTGACGGTGTATATTGTTGTTAAGATCACAAACTCAAAAACAACAATGTGTATTAGCTGTTCAACCTGTGTGTGTGATTGCCTTTTAGTATACTATAGTGGTGCTTTTTGTGTACCACATCGACTTCATGGTATGCACGCACACACACACACACACACACACACACACACACACACACACACACACACACACACACACACACACACACACACACACACACACACACACACACACACACACACACACACACACACACACACACACACACACACACACACACACACACACACACACACACACACACACAGCAAAGTCTGCAGCAATAATTTACGTGGCCTGTAAAAAGGGTTTGGGTTTATTATCCATGCCTCTTTTTTTTGTTGATATACAGCACTTTCTTCAGCTGAGTGTCTTTATAATTAATTTGTATTACTCTCCTTACCTAAGCAAAACTTTTGCACACTAAAACCAAGAAAGGCTAACATACATTGTGTTCAACTGGACAGAATTGTTTCATGTCTAATACAACACTACACCATTTGCCAACTATCTAATATACTAAGTCTCAACTATAGTGTATAATAGAGTGAGTGAGCCATTATTATGCACTTAGCCTAGGATTTATTTTATAAATATTAGTTTTGCTTTGTGTTGTAAGATGACTTGGACTAGTGTCTGAATCAGGGGAGGCCCCATGTGTGAGCCTCAGATGTAGCCTAGATTGCTTTAGAGTCTGACATAGGATTCAGTTTGAGCCAAAAGTCACAGCTTTTTCCAAATGTTTCTAAAGGAGTTCACTCTCCAGCAGTACAGATGTGGGACAGCTGCTCTGGAGATTAAATGTTATATTGGAAGCATATTCACATTACACAGAAAGGAGATGGTCATCCAGGATTAAACTCCATGATTTCCCCTGCTGTCACGATCATTTTAAGTTTCTTATGCTTTATCATTGTTTCTGACAATGTGTGTTGCTGCCTGGTTACCCTTGTTTTATAACACATCTTTCTTGCGTTGAAGTTTTATTAAAATTGAGTTGACGAAGCTTCTTACACAGATGTATGTCCTTGAAGGGTTCTTCAGTTTTAATGTATCAGTTGACGTGTAGTTACTTGATCGTAGCATCCCATGTTATAATTTGTGGATTGGTTTGTGCCTGTCAAATGGGTCAAACTTGTCAAATGGGTCAAACTTGTCAAATGGGTCAAACTTGTCAAATCCTCCATATGAGGAAATGTAGGTGCATGTGTATTAGGTGTTTGTAAAAGTCTGCCACACCCTCTTCAACATCACCCTATTAATACGGCACACACAGCAAGAAGTCGTGCGGTTGCAGACGCAGGGTAACCTGACCCTCAGAGAGCTGAGTGCCTGTCACAGCTCATTAGCAAAGGGATGAAATGAAGGCTGGTAGAAGTGGCTCTTTGCTTTAGTTGGAGCGGCACCAAGCCGGAAGCCCACAGCTCAGTGCACCCACAGCGACTCAGCAAACAAACCACTCATCCAGCCTGCAGGAGCACAGCACCTAGCATATCCAGCACCAACATCATTACCACATTTGTCTCCAGGCCAAAAGTTAACCAATATCCAGACATAACAAGACAGGAGTCTAGAAATAAAAAAGCTTGAACTTACCGTCCACAATAAAACATCCTGTTTTTACTTTTTTGTGTAATAAAAGGAGACACTTAGTGGCTTTCTGTCATTTAATCTGACTGTCTACTCGGGTGTCTAATTTTATTGTAATCTGTACTAACTGTAGTCATCTGGTTAGCAGGCAGACTGAGTCAATAGAGCCTCTCAGACTCCCTATTCCCTGCAGTCAGCACCGCAGCAATCAGCCGGCTGGCAGCATCTCCTGCATACTAATATCACTTCCTGCCCGCTCTCAGAGTACACTGGACAAACAACAACATTTGTACCACCAAACATAACTGTTGTGCTTCAAATTGATTGTGTTGCACCTGAAAACATTGATAAGCAAGTCAACACACTTTGCTAACTTGCCCCTCCTGAACAGCTCTCTGCATTGATCTCTCTCTTAAAAATGTAAAAGGATAGTTGTGTGGATAAATAGCCTAGCCAAAAGATAACCCACAATATTAGAAAATCAAATCCTTTTTAAACATCTAAGCAAGTTGTGAATTGCACCACTCGTTCAGTGTCAGGCTCTGTGCTGGTGTTACACGCTCATGGAAATAGTCTGGATCCCAGGATATTCCTCATTCATCTTCCTCTCGCCCCCCCCGCTACAAGGAGAATCCATTGGAGGACAAAGTAGAGGCTGACGGCTGAAAACACACTGATGATCCAGGAAAGAAGCCACAAGCTGAGTGGTGCACGATAGCCACTATTTTTCCTATTTGATCCCTAGCAGACAGTGGAAAGAATCTCACTAAAACACATGTAATGTTCCTATAACTGTTTGTAGCCTTGACTCAAAGGAGCCCACACCTAAACAATTTCTTTTTGTTTAGGTGTTTGCTGTGCACTTTTAACAAATCTCCTGGGCGACTTGTTTTTATTTCAATTTTTTTTGCTGACATATCTGCATTTTATGTGCTCTACATGCTGTAGGTGGTACGATTTTAAGTGTTGCGTAATTGTTTCAAGGTTTTTCTAATTTGCACGAGGGCGGGTGAATCATACAGGATAAAGAAAGTGTTGTGTAACACTTTTTGGAAGATTTGGGCCTATTTTCAGACACATGGGTCGGATTAGATTTGTCCTCAACAACAATCAATTGGATGGGAAATAAAAGTTTGAAAGTACAGCACAGTTTAAAGCTTTCTCCTTCAATTTAAACCACTTGTTTGTCTATTTCCCTTTTTGTTCTCACACTAAATCACTTTCAATCTACTGTCTGTTAAGCGACTTCAAAATACATTTGATGCAGTTTATTATGTGGGGGTCAACCTCGGCCGCCTGGTTGTAAAATGTTAAGTCCAGACTCAGACAATAGAGCTTAGTTGGGTGTCCTCTGCCTCAGTGTAGCAACCTAACTCTCATTAAACAGAGACCTTCTTTATCCATGTGTGTTGTAAGACTCCTCTGCAGACATTTTGGGATTGTCTCATTAGTGGCCTTTCTGACAGTAACTGCGTAGTAGGAAATGCAAATGAATAAGCCAAGATGTATTAACCAAGAGGAGTTGGGTGTATGTGGGCATCACAGACAGTCAGGATATAAACAACACTATATAGAATAAAAGGGAGAAAGGAATAAGCATATGTGAACACCTTGTTATTAACATACTATAATGTTATATTTAACAGACAGTTTGGCATGATATGTGCTTCATACAATCTTACTCCAGAGAGGAAGAAGCCTATTAATGAAGGAGATCTTGTGACCTTTCACTAGTAGCACCATCCCATCGCACTTGAGTGTGAATATAATGACCATTACAAAGTGTGAAGGAACATGCATCCCAGTAATAATGATAGATAATGATCTTGTATACCTTTTCCTCCTGTGTCTGAGCTTAATAGTGTTTTAGTTGATCTGGGATGTCAGTTTTTTCCCAGACTCCTGTGAATGATGAGGTTTCATTATCCACATCCAATTGACTCTGACCTTTTTCTTTTTTACAGAGCTCGATGAATCTTCCTCCAGACAAAGCGCGACTGTTGCGACAATACGACAACGAGAAGAAGTGGGAACTTATCTGCGATCAGGTGGGCTCCAGTCACTTGTTATTATGATCCTGGCATGTATTGCTGTAAAAGTCACACTACATTGGTTGCATCATTTCCAAATTCGGGATAAAGTGGAATGAATTAAGCTTAGGTACACAACGTTATAGCTATTGGTTATTATGTATACATTTAAGTTATTTCACTCATCTACCAACCAATCAGCACTTGATACAGTTTACCTTTTAGGCTTTTCCATTGGCACTTTTGGCCCTGCCTAGTTTAACCCATGCTGCGCTGCTTTATGTGTCCATTATTACATTGCATTTAGCTAACGCTTTTACCCAAAGCGACTTACAATAAGTGCATTCGACCAGGAAGATAATTTTTGCCGTGCAGCAACCAAGATGGACATGGATCTCTGGAGTTGGGTCAAAGAACACCCAGCTCGCCTCAGCAACAGTGACCTTTCTTGAGCTCGGCCAATTATGACTAAAATACCTTTTACCACTCAAATGACCCTGGGTTGAGAACACAGAAAGGGGTTCTTAAAAGTCTGTGTGTGTGTGTTTAGCGCAGTACTGTTGTAGCTTCTAACTGAATCTCTGTGGTTGGGTTTCTCCCATGTTCCGCTGTTTGTAATTTCAGCAATCTGCTTTATTTCGACCGACACTAAAAGAAAAACCAAGTCAAGCCAGGACGGAAAATGCACATGGAAAAACCCCATAAGGGAGCATTCAAACATCTACTAAATATATAATCCTGTAGGTCTGTCCCACTGCGTGCCGTAACCACAGCACACATGCTCCATCGCCCTGCCTTTATCCTTTACACATTGCCCAGGCTTCCCTGGTCAAGTGGGTTAAGTAGCGCAGCAGGGCGCAGACATCAGTTAGTAAGTTAAAGAACTCGGTGATAGGCGTCAGCGCTGCATGTAGGAAATAAGAGAGCGTTGTGCAGCGGGCTGTGGTCTGAGTGCTCCACTCACCCTGCAACCTCCGTGTCAGAGAGTTTTTCTGCCTCTCTGAGCACAGAAGAAAAACTGAGACGAGATCAAGACCACCTCCCACTCAAAGTGTATATATCCACTGACCCTGAAAGGAACAGTACCAAAGAGAGCCCAACAGGCTGCCCACTGGAGTCAGAGATCCTCTTTCAGTTCCGAGTGGACTCCCTTCTGAGACCTAAAGTGAAAATTGTTGGTTCCCTTTTTCTTGTCAGTTAAGCTGTTTCCAAAATCATTGTGATGACAAGCGTCTTGGTTACTTTAACTTACTGAAAGAACACTAAAAGCCAATACTCAAAGTGTGTGCACATGAATCAGTCATCCGTGTTTAAAAGTGACCGGTTTTTACTGAACTTAACTTCATGAAGATCTAAATTATTTGCTACTTGATAAAGTGCCAGGACGTGCATGGTGTTAGATCCTTAATTTCCCCATCGTTTTAACATTCAGACATCCAAGAAAATTGCTTCACTATTCCTTCCTTTCCTCTCGTTTTCCTTACAAACAAATACCCATGACAGCACAGGCCGCTCTGGGAGTAAAGCACTTTCTGTGTCATAGCTACAGTGAATCTCTTTATGTAACCATGGCAACACTGATGGAGGGAGGCAGGGAAGCATAGATGACAGGTACATCCTCTTTGAAAAACAGGCCCCACAAACGCAGCCAGTGGTTGAAATATTAAACATTTTTCAGGCAATTACGGGATGTTTATGAAATATGGAGGATGCTCTTGATGTGAACACAAGGTTAACACATTCAAGAGTACAAAGGAAAAGTTATACAATGAACACATCTCTGTAAAATCCTGGGACATTTGTATTCCTGTGGCTTTTTCCAAACAACACATTTTCCTCTACAGAAGTTCATACGGATCTTTAAACTTAAAAGCACCCTTACAAAGAAATGGCAAACAAGTGATTCTTAGCTGATTTCCCCTTTCCTCAGTATCTGCTCAACTGCTCAGGTGCAGAGGGGGAAGCATATTAGTAATGTTTTAACCCCTCAAATTGAATCCTAACCAGATCCCCCTGACAAACTCTTTAACAGCAATGTCATGTGAGAACCTGTTCATATCTGTGCTCATAAAAACCAGACTAGGTTCCAAAATCTCCTGCTTGATGCATTTACTGCCAAACATTCCTCACATTTCTTTGCATGCAACAGGATATGTACAGTAGTTGTCATATGATTTATGATTTGGCAGACCAGCAGATAATTCTCGAGCAAAGAATCGCTCACATAGGTTTGACTCCCAGCTCTCTTTCCTGACGCCACTGTTGTCTTTCCTGTTTTTGTGACGGACGCACTCTGGCAGTGATAAATGTGATGTTTCCGATAACACTGGTGGCCCAGAGATTCCATCTGATCTCTCAGTATCTGTATCTGTAAAGGTGGCACAATGATGAGAACACATTCATAAAATATAACCCTTTACTAGACTTTTAGTATAGGCTACATCTTATGAAGTTGGACTGTCAGAGAGGAGATTTGATTTTATAGCAGCAGCTCAACAGTTTCTGGCGTTAGTGGCCATCCTTCATTACAGAGGAAACACCTTTTACATGTTGTTGTCTTATCTTGAACAGCCATTGTCCTTTCTCAGCAAGTCCATGGCCACTGTCTTTAAATGACAAGTCTTGGAAACCAGAGCAGAAATAGGACATCCCAGATAAGAAGAGGATAGAAAACAATGAAATCGTAAATGCAATGGTGATGAAAATATTATTTGTTTAGATACTTGCACACTCTGGTATGCATTGAAAATCAAAGATGGATGATATGGAACAGATAATAGGTCTTAAGGTAGACTTTTCCTTGAAGGCCTGTCAATTGTTGTAGCTTATTGCTTAATTTATAATATGTTTTGAGTGTCGTATAAAGAGTATTATTCCTCAATGGTATGCTCCCCATTCTGACACTCTGTTGCGGTTGACTGTAGTGTGGGAAATCACTGAACTGAACCAGACATGCTGCTGTGATGTTGAGCTCAGTCTGATCCAAATACTGTTTCCCGCTTACTCACTGATCCAAATCCAGCACTAATCTCCTGTATTTATATTTAGAGCACAATCGTGAGGGGATTTGACCTAAAAACCTGTTCCTGGCTGTGAACTTAAGAAAGGTGTGCACACAGCCACACACATTGAAGAATGCCCAGGCAGTTGATGCAAATTAAAACCAATAATGATCATCAACAGCGTGATCTTTTATGATCTCTTGCAGGCTGAATGACCTTAACGTTCATATCTGAAGAGTTCATCGCATTCCTGCTCTCATCTACCTGTTAAACCAAATAATTGATGCAGAAACCACTGTTAAGCTTGAATATTTTATGAATAAAAGAATGGAAATCTGATTACAGTTTATGTTGTTGTGCCAGACCTGTTCTCTAATAAACAATACATTTGCTTTCACAGTACAGCAGAGGTGTCCACACAAGGTTTATTGTTAAAGTTCAACAGAATGATCCTCATGAAGTGGAACCTAATCTGAGGTTTCCCATCAATTGAAGGATGACTCATGTTTACTGTAGTTTACTCAAAGCCTGTTCAGTTTCAATATGATGACTTAAGATCAGTTTACAGGCAATGTGTCCAGACCTGTGAGGGTGTAATTATTTACTGTGCAATGGAATTGAATTGTCAACCAGAACCTCCTGATATGAGTAATTCATACAATGCGAGTATTACTTCTGTCCTTGTATTACACATGTTTTCAATTGTTCAACTCACTCTTTTGATATCCTTTTTTTTTCATAGGAGCGATTCCAAGTGAAAAACCCGCCTCACACGTACCTCCAAAAGCTGAGGAGTTATCTAGACCCAGCAGTCACGAGAAAGGTGAGTGCCCTCGCAAACAGCCTATCCTGTTCCACTGCTGCAGCTCTTCCTTCCCCCCCGACCCTCTATCTCTCGTCCAGGATGTCCCTACAGCTGAGGATCACTCTCAGAGCAGACAGCTTGGGAACTTAAGTTAACAGTCAACAGTGTGACTTAGTGAGAACAGAGGCCGTTGTTTATCTGGTACGCCCAGGTTTAAGAGACATCTGCAAAGCTGTAGTGTCATTTGGCAAAAATAGGGATTTAATTGATGTTGCATTGCAGCCGTGAAGGAGCTAACCGGAGATATCAGAAGAGTCTTAGCGACATGATAAACAGATCTTATGTCATCTGTTTCTGTGGTTGCCTGGAAGCAGCAGAAAGGGAGTAAGAGGAGGAGCTCCATGAAGAAAAGTATCTGCCGGCTCTCAGGCTTTGCCAAAATGAAGTCTTCTTGGCCTGAGAGAGCTGTGGGGACAGTGCTGGGAGACCAATCTCTGTCATAAACAAATTAGCCAGTGAACTATGCCAGAATAACAACAAATGGCTTAATAATTCAGTTTGCACTGACTGGGATTTTACATCACAAAAAGCCAGCTAGAGCAGCATGAACAGAACTATAGTGACGAGGGCAAAGGGGGAAAAGCAGAGGTGCATATAGAGACACACAAATTACTTCAAATGACAGGACATACGCAGACACAGAGTTGTTGAATTATTGAATTAGATTTTTTAAAAATGCAAACAAAATAGTATTGTGTGAGATAGAGATTCAGACCTGCATTATTGAAGCGCAGGACAGTGATTCCCAATGGTGGTACCTCAGTCGAGCAGTTTTGTCAGGGCTGGTGGAAAGATTGTTTAGTAGCTTACACTAATTAAAAACATGTATCTCCATATAGAGTCAGCCATAACACATGGACACCATGTGATGCAAAAAGTGTATTTGCAGCAAGCCCATAATGGTTCAACTTCATTTTGAAACAATTGGATACAAATAACAAATAAACAGTTGAAAATTAGCTAACAGTAAACAATCAAAATAGTTTGCGGTGTGCTAAAAGTAGTGGCTGATATTTTAAAACAGCCAATACATAAATAACCCGTTATATTGGAATGCTGGAAACATGAGGGAGACTGCTAGCATTGCTCTATCTGAAGGTAATTAAATCTTGTACCTAGGCACATAAAGTTACTTATTGTTATCTCCATACAAATAATGGATTGTAAAAACATCTGATTTGATTGGCTCTAGAGCGGGGGTGCCCAACCAGTCGATCGCGATCGACCGGCCGATCGCGCGGAGATTCCCAGTCGATCGCGAGATGTGTCTAAAAATAGAACAACAATATTCTGTTTTATCGTTAATGTCCTAAAACATAATCTTCCTGTGCCAGAATAATGCACTTGTACTCATCAAAGCTTTGTGATTGGCCGGCGTGACCCCATGTGTCGGGGCGTGGCTGGTGGGCCAGTGGGCAGTGCACTAGTTCGCTAACGTTGTCCGTGTCAACAGGAGTGACAGTCCACACACACAAGACCGCAATTATGGCAGAAGCAAAAATATATAATTTTCACTCCGAGTGGGAGGATGATTATTTTTGTATCTATTCCAATTCAAAGTACATCTGTCTCATCTGCAATGCGAGCGTGGCTTTATCGAAGAAGGGTAATTTAGGAGCGGCATTTCAAAACAGTGCACAAACGCTACGAGACGGAATTCCCTCCTAATTCTGCCCTACGCTCCCAAAAGGGGAGGGGCCTGAGAGGACAGCTAAATGCACAGAAGTCCATTTACACCAGGCTCAACAACAAGAGCAAGGCTGCTACCAGAGCATCTTATCGTGTCAGTCACGTTCTTGCGAAACACATGAAGTCTTTCAAAGACGGCGAAGTTGTGAAAGAAGCATTCCTGGCTGCCGATGCGTAATGAAAATAACAGTAGCATTCCAACAGGTTTTTGATATGATATAAACTCAAGTTAGATACCGTTATTAATCAGCTGTAAGTTTTAGTTTGTTTGAACTTTCATTATAATTATTGTACAAACTGGTATAAGAATGCAAACTTAAATTGATTATAGTCTATTATCAATTCAGGTTAAGAAACTAGTGTTGCTTGCATCCTATTTTAAAGGCATTTATTTTTATACTCTACTAAAATGCAACAAAAAAAGGGTTTGATTCTATTAATTTTGTCTTTTTTATTGCACGTTGGCAGCAGATTCCTGTGTAGCTTCAGATCTGAGTTGTCTTATTAGTAAGCCTAATTTATACTTTTGTAGCAACACTATTTTTATATAATGGCAAAGAAAGGGTTCAGTCTTTTCTTTTTTTCCTGTGTCATATGTGGCAGCACTGTTCAATGTTTCTTGAAAACATTACCCACTGTAGTATGTGACGTGTGAATAAACTCTGTATCAACAACACTGTTGTGTAACTTCAGTTAAATACTTGTATGTGTGTAGATTAGAAAGAGGTAAGATAAAGGATCTGCAGTATTTTATGAAGTATTAATTGTACAAAGGTCAGTTTAATACAAGTAGAAGTGTGTATTTACCTGGTAGTAGGCTGTCAGTAATGGCTACGCCTCTCTATTTGGACTGGTAGATCTCGGCAGACTGGCAACTTTAAAAGTAGCTCTCGGTTCAAAAAAGGTTGGGCACCCCTGCTCTAGAGGTTCTGGTAATGTTTATTTTGTGCCTACACTAAGCTAAACTTACTTTCTCCTGAGTGTAGTTTCATATTTGGATACAGAAACAGTGTTATCCATCTTCTCAAATAACTTTGCGAAGAAACAAATAGGTGTGTTTACCCTCCTTGAATGAGGTGGTGCCCATGTTCACACTCAACTCAAAGTCATAGCTGAAGGACCTCAGACAGACTAGACAACATTAAATGTTTGTTAGTCCACTAGAGCTTAATTAAGTGACATTTATTCCCTCTACTTTTTTATGAACTCATCTGTGGCTGCATGGCTAATTGGTTGTTGGGACTTTATTCCACCACTCAAAGTTTGAGAGACATGCCAAAGCTTATTTTAGTTTATTTATCATCTTGTTAAGTCTCAAAGACTGAGACACATGTGATTTTGGAAAATCATCCTGCCTCGAAACGCTGCCTCTGCCTATACCTCGCCTTGATCAAAGGCTTGAAGTAGACAAGGAAACAGAAGTTGCATGAAAGTAAAGTGCAAAGGAGAGGGAGTGAAATAGGAAGGCTGAATAATGGGAGAGAGGGGGTGATAGACAGAAAATGAGAGACAGACAAAAAAGAAGCACAAGGGAGCACGGAGAAAAATAAAGAGTTATGGGCTTCTTTCTAAATTCCTGCTCCATCCCCCTTTTCTTCAAACCCAAAACAATTGCCACTTTGTGCCGCAGTGAGAGAGCTGGAGGTCATTGCCTCTGCTTTCCATAGGCAGGCTCCGATGCATTCCTCTGGGCAGCTCCCAGCCAATAGGCAGCCAAGGAGGAAGAACTCCAGTCCAACTCGTCCCCAAGAATGTATCAGCCATTGATTTGTTTCCAGGATGACCCCTCCTGAGCTCACACTCACCAACATCCCTGTCTCTCACTTTCTCCTTTCCCTGCTCCCTCCCTGTCTCCTCCTCTTCTTCTCTTCCCCCCTCCTGCCGTCCTCACCCTCTTCCCCCACAGTCGGCTCCTCTCTCTTCCTGCTCTCTGTGTTGCAGCTGGTAGTACTTAAAGTGTGGAGTGTAGGGCGTTTGGTGGAAGAAGAAGAAGAAGGGGGGTGTCTGTGAGAGCCTGCGCAGTACCCCTAAATGTGCTCTGCTCTCCACACAAACACACAAAGGGCTCCTCCCTAATAAAAACACTCTGTTTCTCATCTCCTCGTGTGCCAAACACACACCGCCCAAGCCCAGAGACACAGACCAAAGAGAGACTCATGCTATGGGAACAGCTCTCTTCTCTGTGGATGTTAATAATAGGTTAACACAGGGCTGAGCTGTTTCCTCCCTGATACAAACGCATCATGGAAAGTGACCCTCCAACCCTGAGTGGATCTCTTCTCTTCTCTACTATTCTCTTTTATTCTATTCTACTTTCTTCTCACATTTTAGCTAGAATAAAAGCAGAAAACCTATTAACCAAGTAAAAAGAATATATATATATATATATATATATATATATATATATATATATATATATAAATAAAATGTAGAAAGTTTGAGAGGAAGGTCATAATTAGAGCTGCTCTTTGCAATTGTCCTTCTGACGAGTATTCCTAAACAGTTTCGATTAATTGGTTTGTCTTAAAAATTAAAGTGACATCCTCAAATGTATTGTTTTGTCCGAGCAACAGTCCGAAACAAAAACAGAGAAAAGCAACATTCCTCACATTTGAGACATTTTAACTAAGGACATTTTTGCATTGGTGCTTAATTACCAACTTATTTACTAAATATGTTACCTTTGCTATTGGACTTTTTGTGTCCTGGGGCTCTATAATGTAAGCTCAGAAAAAAAGAAATCGCTAAAAATGTTTTATATAAAATAATTATTCTCTTTAAAGAATAAGACATTTTAAGAATATAATTTTTTGTTTGATTGGCATGGGAAAAGAAGTTGTGATACAACAGATACACACCCTCTCATCAGGGATTTTCCACTTCTGTGTGATCACCGTCATTCCCTTGCTGCTGCCGTTGTGTAACTGAAGGGCCTTTTGTTTGGTCCTGCAGATAACCTCCTATCAGAGGCTGAAATCAAAGAGGAGCCGACTAATGTTCTCTGTTCAGTTTGTTTCACGGGCAGCTCATACCTTAATGCACGTTGCTCCAGAGATGTTCACAAGTCTTTTTTTGCAAGTCCAAGTCAAGTCTCAAGTCTTTGGTCACGAGTCCAAGTCAAGTCTCAAGTCTTTGTGGGGTGAGACTTGATCAAGTCTCAAGTCTTTGGTCACGAGTCCAAGTCAAGTCTCAAGTCTCTAAAAAATAAAAGTCTCATGTCTCTTCTGGTTGTAATAAGCCTTCTATTGTCTGCTGCTATCCAGTCTGTTAAGAATACTGCACAGCTATATCTAAGAAATTCAAAGCATTTACTGTATTATTATCACTCCTATATCTATTAGCATACAGTATCAGTACTGATTAGTTGTTTGTTATATGATCACTTTAAACAGGCTATTGCAATGCAATATGAGGAAAAACATCACAGTTTAGCTAAATGCAAACAACTTATAAGCAAAACACTTGAGAATCAGAAATCAGTATCACAAATACTTTATTAATCCCCCGCAGGGAAACTGTGTTAAAAGTACTTAAAAGTAAACATTTGTTCTGTGCCATTTGCAACTAAAAAACTATTGCTGCAATATTATCTGAAATATACTGAACTGGTGATATTAAAACATGACCTGTTCCAAAAGAGATATCTACCATTAACACCATTTACCAGCCAGATGCTGGTAAATCATGCAAGTGGCTGGTAGGCCTACTGTATGTTGCACGCACCAGCCAAAAATAACAATGCCAATCTATTGAGTGGCTGGTAAAATTTCAACATTCACTAGGCTAGCCATTTGGCCAGTGGACAAAAATGTTCAAATTTGACCTCTGCAACCGTATTGTTTAATTACACTGGGTCTCTAATTACATATTTTAAGTCTACTATAAATAAACATATTCCTCTATCCTCTCACTCAAACCCAGTGTAATGGTAACCTGATAAACCTGTAACATTAACGTTACGTGGTCAACAATAAACCTGTAACCTGCCTATAAACCGACAGATGTATTTATGTATGTAACTATGTATTTTTCTACGTTTAACGTTAGCCAGTAGATGGTGGCAGCGGAACGTAATGATTAACGTTACCGACCTTTTTTATGTCATGTCAAGAGTTGGATGTCAACGCCACTCAACGCAAACAAGTGTGACAAGCAAACATTCACTCATCTTTTCAAATATTCAGTTACAAAGCTAGTAGCAAGCTAAGTTAACATTACATAGCTGATGCTGAGCTAAACATGTTTGCTAACCGTCCATATGCGTTAATGTGACTGACCTCTCCGAGTGAGTTTTCAAGTGCCTGATGACATTCGACGTTGTTGCACCAGCATCCTCGATTTTAATATTGCAGACTTTGCAGTGTGCGCTCCTTTTGTTGGTGCCGCCGGCGTTTTGTTCGAAGTTTTTATAGTTGAACCTAATTACAAGCGGTACAGCTGCAGGTGTGCCGCCGGTCGCCATGGTGTTACCATGATGTTAATGTTAATGTTAAAGGTGGGGTAGGTAAGTTTGAGAAACCGGCTCGAGATACACTTTTTGTTATATTCCATGGAATGCTCTTAACATCTCGATAGCCGGCCCGGCTAAAATAACTGGATGGCCTACCTGCCTGTCAGCCTCCATCGCACAAACTTATCTCGTGCCCTCATTGGTCATGTGCGCGTTCATGTGTGTTGGAGGAGGGGCTCTGTGAGGAAGTGGCAGATTTTCTCCGGTTGTGTATTTTCAAATTCTAGCGATCTCGAGCCGGTTTCTCAAACTTACCTACCCCACCTTTAATACGCCAAAAATAGAAAACACAATGATTGTTCACGAGTCCCAAAACACGAGTCCAAGTCGAGTCCGAAGTCTTTTGAGCAGGAGTCCAAGTCAAGTCTGAAGTCTCTGTGTGTGCGACTTAAGTGCGACTCGAGTCCCCATCTCTGCGTTGCTCACACAGTAACACACTCCTAAACGGTAGCCACAGTAACAGGACAGAATGTGTGTGTGTTTGTGTTGCTGCTGGGTGTGCTGCTCGAGCTTGAGCGGTAACCAATTAGGTTACTTGATTTTATCACGGTGGTACTAGTAGGGATTACAGCTACATAAAGAACAAATGTGAGCAAACAAGATAATATATATTCACAGTTTCCAATGAGTCAGCTTGCCTCCTCTGATAGCCGGTTGGATTGTTACTGGCAAGTTCGAGGCCCACTTAAACATCGAAAGAAAACCCCAACCCCAATCCCAACTTTATCAGTTGCCTGCTTTCACGTGTGTATGTCACAGTGGTTGCGTCCATGCCTCTCTGTCTGGCCTTTCTATAAAAAAAAGTTTTCCACGCCAAAACATCCTTACCCCGCTACTTGATGATTTACAGTACTAGTGGTACAATGACTTATTAACCCGCCCCCCCCCCCTTTTTCCTTCCTCAGAAATTCAGACGGCGAGTTCAGGAGTCCACCCAAGTCTTGAGAGAACTGGAAATTTCGTTACGGACCAATCACATAGGGTGAGTCACTGCAGGATTGTGTGTAAAGCTTGTGTAGTATTGAATGTCCCAGACCTGGTTATATTAGATTGAGGGGGAAAAAGTCTGACATTCCAGACACCCGGAGACGCAGACTTTGACACTAACCACCAGCACCACCACCACCACCATCCCCCATTCATTTCAGTGCGCATGCCCAATATTACACAGAGAGCCATGGGGTGATTGAGAAAAGATGAATTGATTGATTGTTAAGGGTAAACGTCACGTGAGCAGCCTCTACAAATGAAAACACGATTCTCTTGATGCACAGCTTGAAGCACAAGTGTTTCAGTCTGCCGTCCTTAAGGTGTTTTATTTCAGATGTAACAAGATATCATGGTTTCCCAACAGATAAAAACACAGCAGCATTGTGTGTAATTCCAGGTATTCAAGAATAACAAGCCTCAGCCTGCTGCTGCTGATATTGATTCAGCGTTGTAGTCATCGTAAAGGAAAGATCAATATCTCTATGAGCGTCACACAATGTCCCAGTGTTTGGTCTGGCAATAGATCATAGGGCCTATCTCTGTGATTAGAGACCCTGATAGGTAACGACTCTGATAGATTACTCTGAATCATTAATTAGACCTAATGCATTCTGGGATCTGGAGGACTCTGGGACATCATTTATCAAGGCAACTCTTAAAGAAATGCAGATTAAGCATAGGGATGAGAGAATAATGTTTGGTTGCATTTTTTCACAAAGTAGAAAACTGTGTTTACGGGTTATTCATAAATGAAGCCTCAGGATGGTTTTGATAGCATTGATGACCAGGGCTAGCAGCTAGGAGGAGGCTGAAGGTGGGAGACATGGAGACCCTTTGTAGGACAGGAAGAGGCTGCCACGAGAGCTGGCCACAGACTGTTGTGACAGCCAAAGATATGGTGGTTACACAACCAGACCTCAAATAAATGTAATCTAAACTACATCTCTTAATCCCTCTGTTTTTCTATTTTCCTCCCTCCCACACACACATATTATTAGACTCCAATTCATGTATTTCTCTGACTCTCACACAAATCATCAAATTGTTCTGACAACACCGTCTCTCACACACTGTTTACACATCGATCAGATTCAGCTCTTCAGACCAAAATAAACTCAAACCACAGCCAGAGACGATGTCCGTCTGGCAAATCAGTCGGCGCATTGTTTACATGGATTCATTCCTTTTAGAGACCTTATGTTGGCAAACTAGATCACATAAATAATCTAGATTAGACAAAGTGCTACCACAATGGCAATGACAGGGAGTGAGATTGAGATAGGAGGGCTTGGCAAGGAGCAAGATGTCACCCACTCAGACAGTGAATAACGTCTGCTTCTTTTCAGAGGTTAAACAGAGAAATATATCTATCATGTAGGCAATGTATAAAGGGTAGATTGTCCCTGTACGAGCACTGCTGAATATACCCCCAGCTCCTCACATGTTGCTCAGTGGTCAACAACATTTGGTGAATGGGAGGATTGTTAGTTAGTGTCCTGTGGTAATGATTACCATGTGTCCCGACAAGCCCTTTTTAAAGGCCCCACCAGGCACCGCTTTACTGGACGCTCTCATTAGAGTTACTCACTCCCATATAGTTACACCACAGGGGAGCTAATAAAGAAACAGCTATTGGATTTTTAAAGCAGTTTAACCTTACATCTTCATCTGATCAATACCACTCAAGCCCACCCGCTTGTCATTATGTTTATGTCTTCTAAATGTCTCTAATCACTGAGCAATCAGGCCTATCGAAGCCATCAGGGCTCCAGTAAATAGCACCCTCATAGGATGCGATTAATTAAAGATGTTCTGTGATTCCACTCGCTCTGCTTATAAATATGGAGAGAGAACAGCACATGCCAAAGGTAGCGGGAGCTTTGCCTTAGAAAGGCCCATTTCAGTGTCTGTAAAGAGAGGTGAGAATGGGCTTTTGATCATTCTGATGGCATGTGCAACAGTTGCAAACTATGTGTGAGGTTAGAGAAACAGCAACAGAGTAAACTCAATAATGAGATTCTGTATGTGTTCGGATGCCTGGGCTTTTCCATGCTGGATATGTTTGCTGCTTTGAGCCGGGAAGCTTTGAAGTCGGTCAAACGGGTCATTACAATTCCTCTTGTCAAAGGGAGGGAGACATGCAGGGAGAGAGAGGGAGAATAATCTGAAAACATCTGTATACCAATGTCAGGTATGGTTAAAGCCGGCATAGAATATTATAACACATTATGCTAAACAAAAAGGCACTTAAAAAATATCTCAACGTTATTGTAACAGCAGTACTTTTGCTGTATTATTTATTTTGGTGCATTTTGTCTTTTTTGAAATGCTGAATGAGAGGCATGTCAATTACTAGACATGTTAAATATTCACATGAGCACGCATGCTAATAAAAACATGCCTGGGTTTCTTGGCAGGTAACATACAAGTAAAAAGAATATAACATTCTTTAAATGTTCTGTTTTTAAAAACATGTGTTGTTTTTTTCCAGACTCAGAGAATGAGTTTTTAAGCTAAGATTAACCCAACAGCAATGAGCTTTTGAAATCCATTCAACTGCAAAGCCCCCAATATTAAACAATTCTGGTTCTGGTTGTTTTGAAGGTGTGCCCTTTCTAAAATGTATTTTAGTAAGACTTTGTGTGCTGATAAACTTTTGTGTTTCTCTTTCTCTTCAGGTGGGTGAGGGAATTCCTAAATGAGGATAACAAAGGCCTGGACGTGCTGGTGGAGTATCTTTCTTTTGCACAGTATGCTGTCACGTAAGTCACTACCAGCGCTTTTTTTCCAACTAACTATAGTCTATATGCAGAACTCACAAGTGGCACAATGCTGCTATTCTGCACAGCCGCTGATGCATCTCCACCACCACTAATGCTGCTGCTTCTGCTGCCTGCTTGTCAGAAACACTGAGTCACTCGAGGCCGATTGCTGACACATTGGCACGTTGTATTGTACCAACCATAGGCTTCTATTCATGGGTTAATGGTGTGATTATTAGTCAGTCACAAGGTCCCTGTTCAGGGCCAAAGAACCAGGCAGTTAAATTGTTAATTCAGCCTCCCTAATTCACCATATGTTATTATGGTCTGTCCACATTATGAATGGTTAGCCGTAAAAGTGTGTTTACCCTCAGTACCACCACTGCAGTATAAAGGTCATGGAAACGACCAGTCTAAAAAGTGAAATGGATCGTAGCAGGTATGCTGTAACTACCAGCTCTTTCCAATGTTTCTGCCAAGTACAACAAAACCTGAGACACTCAGCCTAACTATTATTTCTAAACCAAAAACTTGAAATGTTAGCGTTAGCACTGGAGTCGAGAACATTTCACCTCTCCTGGCACACATTAGCGCTAGACCAATATGTGAGATACATTATATGGGACCAATAGGTAATTTGTCTAGCAGATGTCTCTATTTATATATACATTTATATTTAATTATGTTAGCTGCTCGTGACAGAAGTGTGGTTAGTTGAGCTTAGCTAGTTGTTTGTCTTAGCTAGGCTAGTTAGCTACTGTAGCTAAAAGGTACTTTTATGAATGCCAGGCAATAATACAGTGATGTTATTCAATAAATATTTCTGGTAACTTTGTTGAATGTTTTACAGTTACTGTTACGTTTCATATAAAGTTTGTTTTAAGGTGTAAAATCAGACCTTATAGACATTTACTAAAAACAACACACAATTATTGATATATTACCAATGTTTTTATTGTTTTCAAAAAACCATATTGTAATGGCTTCAATAAAGCTTGAACTATTGGCAAGTGAATGCATACTGTGTAGTTTCTTATTATATGTGTTGTTTACTTGGTGCAACAGGTTTGATGGAGACTGTGATGAGAACAACCCAGATGCTCCTATGGACAAGTCAAAGCCCTGGAGCCGCTCTATAGAAGACCTGCATGGAGGAGGCACCCTGCCGTCGTCTCTCAGTGGGAATGGCATCACACGAGCTGGGCGACATTCCACGATACGGTAAATAAGCACACACATTGATGGTTAAGAAGATTTACCAATGCCCATGTGTGTTTGTGTGATTTCTGTGTTTGTAGTTTACTGTACCAAGTGTTTATCTGGAGCATCCAGTCACACCATATGATGCCTCAGCAGCCCTTTTATGTAGTCATGAGGTCTGTAAGACTTTAAATGGCTTAAGACACATTTCTGCAGCATAAGGCAAACTCTATTTGTCTAGGTTTTTAGGATTGTCAAACACAGGCTGGTTTTGCACATGATGATGACACACATGACAGCAGGTGTTTATGTGACAGACTGAAACATCTGTTCAAGGACCAAGTCTGTTTTGTTTTTTATGAACACCAAAAAAACATATTAACTCCAAATCCCGAGCAGAAGATTTCACAGAAGTTAATTTTTAAGTTGATGCTAATGTATGCTCTGAAGAATAAATCCCATTAATTTGTGCATTATTTCACTAATCCTCCATGTCATGCCTTTGATGTTTCAGTACAGCACCCACTATGACTTCTGTGACCTCTAATCCTTTAGTTTGAAGAGGTTAACTTGAACACACTGTACACAGAGCACCATTGATCCAATGAGGCACATGCCTCTTTAGTATTATCCTTGCATGGTGTTATCTATGTTCGTTATTCTCGCGTCCAGGAGAGAAGCTTTAAAAAGGAGACGGTTCAAATGTATACTTTAATTAATAAAAAGCGCGGTAATGTTACAAGCAGAAGATGGTTCAGTGCAGTGGCGGTTCTAGACCAATTTGACTGGGGGGGCCACTGGGGGGCCAGTTATTTTCTGAGGGGGGCACAATAAATGTAGGACGAAAAAGAGAACTAGACAGTATGAAGTAATTGCGCATAAGAAAACAATGCAATACAGTTATTGGTATTTGTTTCAGTACACTTATTTATTTCAGATAGATCTTATAGTTATTACTCTTAGCTTCAGCTTAAGTTATAGTGCAATGTTTGCACTAACACCATATTTATATAAAAATAAAGGCAATGAACAGTTACATCTCTACTTTACATAAGGGTGTCTGCACAATCTCACATTACAGCAACAAAATCCTGCGATTTTTGGCAAACCGAGTACCAGAAAATATACATTAAAAAAAAACAAAAAAACTTTTCATTGTTAGGGGGGCCACAGGTCAGTGTTAGGGGGGCACTTGCCCCCCCTAGAACCGCCCCTGGTTCAGTGAGGAGCGAAAGGCTGCAGCTTCCTCTCGCAGTGGCGGCCGTGAAGAAGAGACCTCACAAGCCTTCGGTTGCGGTCGGATAGTTTAAAAATCAGCTCCTAAGTTCTAACCCTATCTCCTATTCCTTGACCTCTGAGTGAAACGTCACGGGGTTAAGGGATAGTGGATAGGAGAATTCAAAAGGACTTAGGAGAAGAGACTGGGGTACTTTAGAGAATCCGAATGCACTTTCACTATCCGACGTGTTTATGATGCGCCAGCAGACGTCATTTTGTGCGTCTGCTGCTGTGGGGAAACTATGGAAACTAATGTTTTCTATACAGTGGACTACAACATGGATGTTTAATAAGAACGACAGACTCATCAAGAGACTCTGCACCGTGCTCTGATGCTGTTGCTTTGCTTTATGAACGTGGACAACAGAGAAACATATTCTTCATGACCAAAGTTGGAATTGAAATAAAAAAGGAAAGTGAAACTTATGCTCGTCACCCTCTCCTTCCGGTCCACATTAATACAAATGATCCCAATACGTATGATTGTATGAACTATGAAAATATCTTAAAATCAATACAAATGTATTTATTATAAACGTTAGTCCTTAACACCTATCACTGTGTAAATCACCATTCAAACATCTTTTAAAAGTTGAACAAACCCCACACAGCTCAGTGAAATGTTGACTTTATTTGATCATTTCAGTAAAAACTAACGTTCATATTTCTCTTTTTGATTATAATACTGATGAACGTTCAAAACAAAGCACTTTGGCAACTTACCACATACGTTTTAAAATGCTTAATAAGCACCGTAACTTTCATGATATAATTTCTCCGTCATAATCGTTTGTTTCCGTGAACGGCCGACTGGTGTTGTGTGACGCAAATGCTGCGGCTGCAAGGCATTGTGGGGCAGCATTTTCTCCTCTCCTTTCGGTTAGGGAGGTCCAGTGGTTCCTAAGCTAAAGGAGGTTATAAAGGAAGTTTGAAACCTCCTTTCCTATCATTCCAGAGAATTCGAACGGCACTTATCATGGCTGCCACTGAGGGACTTCCGGGTCATTTCACTCCGTTAGGAAGGTTCCTAAGCTAAATGGACTATTCGACTTCAGCCTTCGGGCCCTTCTCACTTCTCTTATTTTTCATTTCCTCGCTCCTCGGTCTCGGTCTCACCGGAGGATGATTTGTCTGCGCCATCTTGAGTAGCGTCCCAATGGCCTTATTTTTGCCGAAGGAGCGAGGAGCGATAATGGAGGAGCTATAACCGAGGAACCACGAGACCATCCTTCGATGACATCCTCAGACACTCGCCCCGCACCCTTACTGTGTATCGCTCACTGATTGGACGAGGCAGTGCATGCACTGATCTGATGCTTCTTGACATGAGAGCAGTTTCCCAGCGGAGTGAAGAAAATACATGAACCTCACGGGAGTCACTCCTCAGTTTATACCGTGTTTTGTTTCAATTAATGTATCATTTAGTTATAAATATGTGATATATCTGAACAACAAAGTGGGCAAAAATCATTTTATTCATTTTTTGGAAACATTTTCATGATCGCTTTTTTCGTTTTACATTTTCATTTATTGTCATTTCCATTCAGTGAGTCATTAAGTGCTATTTAAAATGTTAATTTGCTACATATCCAAACAAAGTGTGCAATCCAATGAATGTTAATCTAACTGGGTTTTGATAGATAATATATCTCTTTTTCTTCTCTCAATTATTTTATTTCTATTGTGCACTCTAATCAATATTAATCCAACTAATGTTCGTTTATACATTTTAAGAATAGCGTTTACATTTTTTGAGAATGAGTTCATATTTAATTTAATTTATTTGGGTCTACAACAGATGATACAAATGTTTGTGTCAGTAAATGTGTACTAACAGAGGCGGGGGTGTGTGTGGAAATAACGGGGACAGAGCTGCTGTCAGACGATCAGCTGTGCAGCGTCATCACAAACGGACGTCGCTTCACGTGACGCTCCGAGGAAAGGACGTCCCATTGCTCTTAAAACTAATTTCCATGCTTCTCGTGGTTTCCTTGCGTCCCTCCATGCTTCCCTGGTGGGAGGGACTAGTCGCAGGGAAACGACGCAAGGAATCCATTTTAACCGAAGTGAGAAGGGCCCTTCGTATTTCCCGCTTGCTGGCTGTTCGCTCCTCCTCTCTGGGGGCTGTGGTGACGTAGGGGGACTTCCCCCCTCGTTCTTCTGTGTCCGATATTGCGTTGAACCGAGGATTTCGACATTTTACATTCATTGCTTACTTCCACATGCCTTTTCTCCTCCTTATCTCTTTCATAACTTTATATGTAATACATGTTAACGGCGTCAATAGCCACTTTAATGATACTAATGGACGGTAGTCCCGGATGTCGTCATGAAGGATTTTCAGAATAAAAGCTTGGTATTGAGAACTTCCGGTTTTTTTCAGAATAAAATAGCATTTAAACTGACGGTATGTTTAAGGTACATTATGCCATAAAACATTGATTTTAATTTCTAACAATGGTAATCAAAATTTATTTTCCATTGCCTATTGTCTCAAAAGTACTTTAAGTAACACATGTGAAATAAGTAAATGTGGCATTCAGGTATTTTTGTTCTCCTTTGCTCTCCTGTGTTACAGTGTTTTTGATCTATTTAGAGTTTGCAATCAGTCGTAGATAGTCTTAGATATGAAAGCCGCACCTATTACACTATTTAAGCTATCATGACACATTTTAATCCGCAATGATTTCCAGACAGTGATGGCTTGTTTAATCATCATCAGGACATATTTATTCTTTAACTCATTGTTTTTTTAATTGTTACACCTATATTATCAATATTGGCCCATATCAGATTATCACCCACACATTTGCTTCCTCCGGATGTACCCTTGTATCATCAGCATCTACAGTGTGTGTAACAGTGTCTTCAGTGAGGCTGACTGTCTCTTCTGCTCTGTCCTGGTGTTCCTCTATAGTCATCTGCTCCTCTGTCTGCCAGTCATCAACAGCAGGCAGGTCTCTCACCTTGCTGGCTCACAGTTCTCTGCAGCTTTACCCTGCTTCCCTGCTCCCTCCCAAGACACACACACACACAAAATTCCCCTGCCTCATTGTACTTTATACCTCCCTGCTAGTGCTGCCCAGTTTATTTGTCCCGCTGTCTGTGTCGGGGATGTGAATTATTTGTACCGCCAGCCTCCCCTCCCGTGCTCAAGACTGAATTCTCCTCTCCTCGGAGCAAATGGGTTTTTCTTCCCTCATTGTTCTTGCCTGTGTGCTGCTTGTGTGGCTCCCTAAATGCCATTCTGTGCAGAAGCTAGCCTAGTTTCAACAAAAGCCCTGTAAAAGTGAAGGCTTTTACTAGGTTTAGGTAGCCTCTAATCATGTTCTGTATTTTGGATTTCTGCTAATAGTTTTTGAAGCATTTGCTCTTGTGGTTTATAAATTCTTTAATATCCATAATACAGAATATTTGTCCCTTATTGTGCTTATCTCGCTTTAGCTTAGCTTTAGAATAATGTAAGATCTAATGGGTGTCAAATTAATACTTGTATATGTCTTCTTCAAACTGCCATCTTGAAGGACACCAAGCACACTGAGCTGTCCAAAGTGCTCTGAAATACGACGGTATGGAATGTGCTGGAAATACATAGCTGTGTTAGACCTGTATCTTATATTTATACATGTAGTATTCGGTGTTGTCCTGTGGTGTTATTTGTTGTGCACAAGCTGTTTTGGGAATTTACATTAAATATTCACATTCAGGGAAGGATTCTCTGATTGAAGAGAATAAAGCTGTCCTCTCAGCTCTCCTCTTCCTTCAGTTTTCAACTCCTTTCCTGCTTGGAGTCATATTCAAGTTGCAGTGTTTGATATAAAAGTTTAGTTGAGCAATTTCAGTCAAGTCAAAGCAGGTCAAGGTGTAACATATTGCATTATCATTTATCATCACTTTGAGATTAAGAAATATTGTTACTCATTTCCTCAAAATTGTGCCACGCCTCCGTTTGGATGTGTTCCGGGAGAACACCTTTTTAGGATTGTTGCCACATCCTGCTTGACATGACAAGTAGAATGCTTATTATTTAAATGACATACAAACTAACAAAGTAAACATTAGACAACATTTTTAAGACATGGTGAACTGAAACATTTTGTACATCAACAAACATTCATGATTCAAAAATAGTTCTACATCTGTCTTTGAACTGCTGACACACACACACACACACACACACACACACACACACACACACACACACACACACACACACACACACACACACACACACACACACACACACACACACACACACACACACACACACACACACACACAGCAAAGTCAGGCCTTTAGGCATGGGCCCGTGTCTATCAGTAGCCTGAAGACACATTTCCCCCCAGAACTCAGGGCGGTAATTGAACCTCGTGACAAAAGTCTGAAAATAAACCGTTTAGCTCTGACTGGCTCTGCATATCATTCAGTAATACTGCTGCTCCAGCATTCTTTTTCTTATTGTGAGAGTTGCACCAGGAGAAAAAAAAGCCTTGTTTTTGTCCACACAAAGCAGCACAGTCAGTGTGTTGCATGCAAATGACTTGCTTCTATTGTGTTAGCTATAAGTGATATCTTTGTTAAGGACATACACTTAAAACAATTGAAAGGGGGCATCTTGTTGCCCCTGGCGAAGGCTGTAGATTATATGGTCTTTGTGTGTGTTAATGTAACGTGGTGTGGCAGTTTAACAGCCTCCCTATGTGAAGTAGGTGGTGTGTGATGGAGACTCATTCACAAATAGCATCTGTTTTCTTATTTATCCGGGCCTCGTGCACTCTTGTTTGTGTTCAGAAACTCAAAGGTTGTCCCTTTTTTCTTTTGGTAAAAAATGTTCCTCTCATCACTAAATGTCTTTTCTATCTTTTGTATATAGCTCCAACACACTGCCGAGCCGGAGAACTCTGAAAAACTCCAGATTGGTCTGCAAGAAAGATGATGTCCACGTCTGCATCATGTGCCTTCGTGCTATCATGAATTACCAGGTCAGTCCTGTGCACACAGACTGCATGTCCCTCTGGACCAAAGCACACTTATCTAACTGCAGTCAAATTCAATTTGTCCCACTGCTAATGCTCTACATTTCATTTATTATGCAGGGGGATGCACCTCATGCTCTTCCTCTCTGTTAATTAGCTTATTTGTATCTGTCTCTCTCTGTCTTGTTTGCTCTTCATCTCCTAGTATGGCTTCAACATGGTCATGTCCCACCCACATGCTGTGAATGAAATTGCACTAAGTCTCAACAACAAAAACCCAAGGTAAGTTAAACTGAAAATCACAATTTCCATTATTATTTACGTGTTTGGATTTGTTTACGTTGCTCTTTTCCTGTCAAGAAAGACACAGGAAATATCTCACTCAAAGGAATTGTATAGCATTTAGAGCTCAACAAATCCAGATATAATAACAACAGACCCCAACCCATAATGGAACATTCAGAGTCCAAACATTAGTCTCAGTGCACCTGAACAGAGTGAGAGTTTCTTTGTAGCTCTCGGGCACATTCATCCCGACAGACGGGTCAGGGCACCTCTGGCACACTCCACCACACGGGCAGCTGCTCACAGAGACAGCAAACTGTGTGTGTGTGTGTGTGTGTGTGTGCACTTTGTGCCCAGAGGCTCAAGGATTTCCTCAAAAGTGGATGTGAAACCGCTCGCATCACCTGCCACATATCATATCATCCAGGCAGATAAATCCTGCATGAATAGACTGGAGACACACACACACACACACACACACACACACACACACACACACACACACACATATTTTTTTTAAACTTGCCTTTTAATGTAGTGGATAAGATACAAAAATATGGACTTCTTTTATTTTGTTTCTCTCAAGTTTGACACTACAGAGTTATTTTTTCCAAGTTACTAAGAGTTAGTTCATGTGGCTAATTAATATAGGATATATATACACAAAATAATAGACATTGTAATTATCACCCATATATATCCAAACTACAACTTCAGCATTGGCAGGATCTTAAATCACACTGTTTTCTGCGTTGTTTGCTCTGTGTTAAAGTACAGGTTGCCGCAGTGCTGGCTGTCATTTACTAACCATCCTCGTCTTTATTTATCTCCCTGTTTTGCAGAACTAAAGCTCTAGTCTTGGAGCTCCTGGCGGCAGTTTGTCTCGTGAGAGGAGGCCATGAAATTATTCTCTCTGCGTTCGACAACTTTAAGGAGGTACGAGCTGCACGGAGAGGGAAAGTGGGGTCTAAGGAGACAGATATGTCATTACATTCTACTGTGCATTTCAAACGGTGACTCAGCCCTGGAGGAATGCTTTGCCGGCAGATGTGAGAGCAGCAGATTCCTCAGGATAGCATCATATAATCAATGAGCTCTTTGTCAACAGATTACATACTCTACTTTAGCTGAATAGCACAGCAGGACACACTTAGCTACCAGAGAAAAAAATTAAAGTGTGTTAACTAGATTTAGCAGACACATCAAAGCTCAAAATAGCAGAAATACGCAAAAGACAGCGTTGGCTGACCCATGTCTGTCTGGATAAGGTATTCTGGCTGCTGGAGGAAAGAGTGTGAAGGGCGTTGGAGCTAACAGCCAAACTTTATAGCATAGGACCCGCAAAAAATTGTCCGACTGCAGTTAATGCAATATTTACAGCCCTGAATGAAATATTGAGTGTTGATCTCAGTGGGAATGGCATTAGAAGGAGAAGAAAGCTAAGGGAGAACGCAGCTCTACTAATGAGATTAAACTTTGTGTCATGATAGTGTAGGCTGCTGGAAGCATTTGAGAACTCGTTCACATTTCCGTATCTTTCTGTAGTGAATTGAGGGCACATTATGGTGGTCCATTTTAAAAAAAGCCCTCTGTACTGACTTGATATCTTGTGAATGAAGAAGGGGCTGAGACTCAAACATTGTTCCGAGGTTTTTGGATATGCACCCTCCTCTTCCTCCCTCCCTTCATTCTCAATTATTCATCATGCTCCATCTCCCTCATTGCCCTCCAGATGAACGGTCTGATCTGCAGAGCATCTCTCCTTTTTTTATTTTTAATCTCCCAAATTCCAGTTCCGATAAGCATGGGAAAATTACGACAGTACATGTGATACAAGTTTTCCCATAATTCCCAATATTGAATACAGGTGCACTCCAGCAGCAGGTCATACATATCTGAGGTCATGGAGAGCTGTGATGTATTAAGCAGTATTTTATTTTCATCTTCACCAAATAATGATAACCTCTGGTTTTCTGACTGGGATTGGTGATATTAAAGGGACCATGACATAACAGTTCTCGTTAATATTGATGGAAAAGCATTCATCTAGTGTCACTGTGTGTGTGTATCACAAAAGTTAAAGCACAAATGAAAAATGTTTTTGTCTCAGGCAGTGATTGGTGCATAAATGCCTTCTGGTTGCTCTCTACACCTAAACTGCAATAAATAGAATAAGTGAGATGTGTTTTGTTTTGCAGGTGTGTATAGAGACACAGCGGTTTGAGAGGCTGATGGAGTATTTCAAAAACGAGGACAACAACATCGACTTCATGGTATGAAATATAGACATTTTAAACACAACTGAACAATAACCCAACAAAGAGTGCAGCTTTGCTTCCAGTTTGAAGATACACACTCGGCTATCAGTCTTTGTAAGAGCCCTCTAATTTAAGTCATCACTGCACAAACCGCAGATATGTGGCGCATCAAACTGGAGTGACCATAAGCTCTGCCAAGTCTGTCATTTCCAGGCAGAAGAGTGCTAATTGCTCTGGCAGATAAGATTAAAAGACGCTGTGAAGAAAGTGCCAACTTGGACCGTATGTTACTCAATGTGTGTGTCCATCTAAGTGTCTTAATTGATATGAGGCAAACACTGCATGTGCGCGTGAGTGAAATCCAACAGATGCCGTGTGTGAAGGACTTCATCTCACAAGTCCACTCACAGTCCCTTGATAGGCCGTCGTCTGACAGCAGCAGTAAAGCAAACAGAGTCTGTCAAAGCTGCCATGTCACACAGCGACAACAGAGCTTCTTTCCGATAGCTCATTAAGCCATGTCAGGGTGAGAAGAAGTGTGTGTGCATCATACACTGTGGGAAGAAGAGCCTCCTGGATCTGTTTACGCAGCTTCCCATGAGGCAGGCAATGGAGTTGAACTGGCTCTTTTTGTTAATTAGTTTTTTCAGATCCTCTTTATCTGCCAGATAAGCTTCTCTACCCGCAAAGCAGCTATAATAATAATAAAGCTTTATACACACAATGTCAGTGGAAGCCATATTTAAAGGCCTTAGATGTGATAATAAGCATTACATCATTTCACAGAGGCTGAGTGTCATTAACACACACATTATATGCATGATTTAAAAAAAAACCTGTTCTGCAGTTCACTAGTTCACTCTTTCTTCTGTTGTTATTCCACAGGTGGCCTGTATGCAGTTCATCAACATAGTTGTGCACTCAGTGGAGGACATGAACTTCAGAGTTCACCTACAGTTCGACTTCACCAAGCTGTGTCTGGACGACTACTTAGACGTGAGTTGAGACGTAATGCTGTCGGACACATTCACAGACAGACCAAACACTCCCGCTCTTGATATTCAGCTCAGCCCAGACAGAGCAGAGGTTGTCATTACACAGAGAAGCAGTTAATGTGTTTTCCATTACCTCAGAAGAAATATCTGTCAGTTCTTTAAATCCTCGTCTCAGATGAGATCAATGCTAGCTTCGGGGTTTGAGATGTCGGCTTAGTGCGGTGAACTGAAGAAGCAAATGTCTCCCACCTCTCACTCCCTAACTCTCTGAATGTTATCATATCTTTACTTTTGTGTGCATTTTTCTCCAGAAACTAAAGCATACAGAGAGTGACAAGCTGCAGGTTCAGATCCAGGCCTACTTGGACAACGTGTTTGACGTGGGAGCCCTTCTGGAGGATGCAGAGACCAAAAACGCAGCGCTGGAGCGTGTGGAGGAGCTGGAGGAGAACATGTCACATGTGAGAGCCCCCCACTGTTTGATTTAGATTCCAGGATGTCAGCCTGGGATTTACTATGATCTCATGCTTTCCCTTAACTGCCAGACACTTTAAAAAGACAGAGTGCTCACTTTATAAGGACACTTAGAATTCCTTAAAATCTGTAGTGTATGTTAACATATTGAGTTAGATGCTGCTACCATGTTGGTAATTACAATATATTTAATTTTGAGCATTCTAATTTATCCAGAATATTTTATATTGTGTATTCTTTGTGATATTTTAGTTTTCTGCTGTTGATATGTATATATTTGCTGTTTATGTTCATTTATAGTTAATTATGTTTATTCTTTATTTCAACTTTTAAGTATTTTAATGCCTGAACACATTGCTGCTATAACAATATCATTTCCTAATTTGGGATGAATATAGGATCGATCTATCTCAATAACTACTCACTTTATAAGGACACATACTTTATGTAACATTTAGAACTTTGAAGTCTTCAAAATGTGGTGTCTATGTTAACATATTTAGTTGGAAGCTGCTACCGCAACAACTTAATTTCCTGGCTATCATTTTAGATGACAGAGAAGCTGCTGGACACGGAGAATGAGGCCATGTCAAAGATCGTGGAGCTGGAGAAGCAGCTGATGCAAAGGAACAAGGACCTTGAATCGATCAGGGTCAGTCTCAAACTCACATGTATCTTTTAGGTTTCCATTAGACACTCACTATTACACACAATAAACACTAAACACAAATCACGAGTTAGAAAATACTTCCTTAACTAATCTTAACTCACTGTGTCCGTCCATCTCACACACAGGAAGTGTACAAAGACGCCAGCTCTCAGGTGCACTCGCTGCGGCTGGTGCTGAAGGAGAAGGACGAGGCCATCCAGCGGCAGAGTAACCTGGAGAGGAAGATCCACGAGCTGGAGAGACAAGGCACCATCAAGATCCACAAGAAGGGAGACGGAGACATCTCCATCCTGCCCTCCCCCCCCTTGGGGTCAGAGGGCCTGCCGGGTGCTGTGATGGGAGGGAACGGTGCTGCCTACGGTCCCAATCATATGGGGGTCGTATCACCGGGTCCACCTCCACCTCCTCCAGCCCCCCCACTGCCACTGAACGGCACATGTGGGTTTAAAATGAGTTTAATAGCATTTAAGCTGAAATAATATACACAGTTTGCATGTCTGTTGAAAAGTGTTATTGAGCTTCTTTCTTCTCTCTTAGTGTCAAACGGACCGTCAGCCATCCCTGCAGCAGCAGCTCCTCCCCCACCTCCTCCCCCGCCTCCCCCTCCGCCTCCTCCACCAGGCCCGCTCTCACAGTTCTCAGCACCACCACCTCCTCCGCCTCCTCCTGGAGCCCCCCCACTGCCCGGCTGTGGGACGCCCACTGTCATCATGAACTCTGGGTTAGCAGGTAAGGTCGTCTCATACACGTTTGAGTCAGGTGTGTGTCTCTGTGTGAGTTGTGTGTTTTATTTGCTATTTTCAGTTATATTAGACTCATTTCCCAACTGCTTTCCCCCGTTGCTCATTTTAAAAGGTTGAAACACTTTAAAGGCTGGAGGTGCTGCTGGGAGGCTTTAGTGATGTCCAGGCTTTAATAAGCCTTTTGCAACTGATTACCTTTTGTTCAACAAAGTTAGTCTTTATATGTATTTGTATGTTTAATAAATAGCAGACAAGTACAATCCCATCAGCCCATCAGAGTTGAGACAGTTGACAGTTTTTGTGTCTGAAACTTAACCTACTAAATGAACGTTGCATATCAAATGTACTAAAAGGCATGCTACTGCTTAGATTATTGATCAATAAAAGGTCAGACCCCCATGTGACTCATTGAGACTTCTCTCTACTGCATGTAGATGTGGGTGCATTTTCCGAGGTGTGCATGCGTAAGCAAAACTTACTGAGATCCAAAACAGTGATGTCAGTCAAATAAAACACTTTTAAGTTTGATTTTAAACAAATACATCCTTTACTGTGTGTTTGAGATGAGCATGTGTACTTTCTCACTAACTCTGCCAATTTCTTAACGATTTATCTTTGGATTGTTTCTTTTTCTGCCAACCAGAGGGACCCATCAAACTTTCCTGTAGGTTCTGCTTGTCGTGTTCGGTGTTTTGTTCTGTTCCCTTCCTTTATCACAAGTTTTTGAAAATGGTATTTTCAGTCTTTGTATCTCAGTAGAAAACAAACAAAAGTCCCATTTGTGTAATTCATGTCCCTTTTTTTTCACGTTTCTCAAACACATTATCTCTTTTTCTAACATGAGCTTGGCAGCATTTCAGAACCACATATTACAAAAATCTGTGCACTTTGACTTCATGAATTATTACGTCATGCAGCTGTTTTCCTCTGCGTTGAGACTTCCTGTGAACAATTCTGATGATTTCAAACAATGAAAATACCATATTTCAAAATCCTGCATGATTCACACCGTGCTGTAGTTTTGTTAAAGTGTATGTGTTTGTTTGTATGAATGGAGTATCGCCACATCTCACAGTGTTGTTTGCATGCTGAAACAGAGTGACCTGCTGTGGCACGCTGATGATAGAGAGTACCAGAGTTGGAATGCTGTTTACCTTCTCGTGGCGGCCTTATCTCTGTCCCTGCTGACACCTCGTCTCTGTGGCTAAGCAGGGCGCCACCTCGCTGTGCAGCTCCAGTGAATCAGCCCAGGTGGTCACAAATAGCCATAATCTGTGCGATAAATAGTGCAGGAAATCCTCAGCATATCCATTTACTGCACAGGGTGTTCCCTTTAGACGTATTCTTCTACCAACAGGCTGCTGCACTCTGCTGACCAAGTGACCTCATTTTGTTTCAATTAAGGAAGCGTTCTTTCACAATAAAATCAAAATAGATCAACTTGTAGTAGGGTTGTGTCCTTTCCGAATTGAAACGGTCATCTCACCAATCACTGTCCACCCCTTCACCTGCACGTGTGTGAATGTGAGTGTGTGTACTCTCAGTGTTTAAGGACGCTGTGTTAACTCTTCTGTTTCCTGTGCAGCGGTTAAGATCAAGAAACCCATCAAGACAAAGTTCCGTATGCCCGTCTTTAACTGGGTCGCCCTGAAACCAAACCAGATCAACGGGACGGTCTTCAATGAGATCGATGACGAGAGGATACTCGAGGTATGAGTCTGCCCTCGGCTAGCAGCCATTTTAGTCCACATCTGACCCCATTTTATGATAACAGAACATTAACAGAGTCTTTATGCACGTCTTTTAGGACCTGAACGTGGACGAGTTTGAGGAGATGTTTAAGACGAAAGCCCAGGGCCCGGCTATCGACCTCACCTCCAGCAAACAGAAGGTCATCCAGAAGGGGCCCAACAAGATCACGCTGCTGGACTCCAACAGAGCCAAGAACCTGGCCATCACACTGAGGAAAGTGGGCAAGAGTCCCGAGGAGATCTCCAAGGCCATTCAGATGTAAGCCCCTTCAAAATAAAAGACCCAGATCCTTCTAGTGTTCTTCCATGCTTATTTTTCTCTTCCATGTACTTTTCTAAAACAAGATATTGTAAATGATTGTAAAGATTGTAATAATTGTTGTTTTTAATTATAAATTCAGTTCTGGATGAACCTTTTTTACCTGAAATGTTGTGAAAATATAATTATTTACTTTTTACAAGTTTCTCACTTTCTTATTTGATTGTGACTTTATTTTCCTATCATCAATCATTTTTATTTTTATCCAACACCACATGGCATTAAATGGTCTTTTTCTGCCCTTCTCTCAGCTTTGACCTGCGCACTCTGCCGGTGGACTACGTTGAGTGTCTGATGCGCTTCCAGCCGACAGAGCATGAGGTGAAAGTCATGCGGCAGTTTGAGAAGGAGCGCAAACCGCTGGAGAGCCTGACGGG
The DNA here is from genome assembly GCF_902827175.1 of Gymnodraco acuticeps. Classification (NCBI taxonomy): domain Eukaryota; kingdom Metazoa; phylum Chordata; class Actinopteri; order Perciformes; family Bathydraconidae; genus Gymnodraco; species Gymnodraco acuticeps. The sequence continues at coordinate 1,127,047 of NW_022990764.1, forward strand.
CGAGGACCGCTTCATGATGCAGTTCAGCAAGATCGAGAGGCTCATGAATAAGATGACCATCATGGCGTTCATCGGGAACTTCAGTGAGAGCATTCAGATGCTCACGCCGGTGAGAACTGGGATCTCTAACCCTTTTATATCTATACAAAAAGTGGCGCATTATTTTGGGATGACTATAGAAAGTTAATGCAAATCTTCTCATGCCTTCCTCTTTGTTTCCCCCACAGCAAATCCATGCAGTCATTGCAGCTTCTGTTTCTATCAAGTCGTCACAGAAGCTGAAGAAAATTCTAGAGGTAAATCAATCATTTGTGTGTGGACTGAACTTAATGTTGAAATGATTGCAAGGTTTAGCTTACAGTGTTCTCTCTTGTTCTCCAGATCATCTTGGCCCTCGGGAACTACATGAACAGCAGCAAAAGAGGAGCAGTGTACGGATTCAAGCTGCAAAGTTTAGACTTGGTCAGTTTCCTCTCTGTGAGTTTAAAGCCTTTCCCTTTTTCTGCACAGATGTTTTCTAAAGTTTGTTGTTTTCTTCTACAGCTACTCGACACCAAGTCGACAGACCGTAAGCTAACGCTGTTACACTACATAGCCAACGTAGTCAAAGAGAAGTACTCTCAGGTTGCTCTCTTCTACAACGAGCTGCACTACGTGGAGAAAGCTGCAGCAGGTGAGCCGGACAGTCAGATGTGTTTGCTGCCTCTCACACATTTATACGTTTCCTGTGCACTCATCTATGTCTGCTTTTGTTCACAGTGTCGTTGGACAACGTCCTGATGGATGTGAGGGAGCTGCAGAGAGGCATGGAGCTGACCAAGAGAGAGTACAGCATGCACGGACACAACACCATGCTCAAAGACTTCATCACACACAATGAGAACAAGCTGAAGAAGCTGCAGGAGGATGCCAAGATTGCACAGGTAATATAAACACAACTCGCTATGTTACGGCTCTATCGCTTTTTTTTATTGTAGTGAAGTGTTTTCTAACCAAGTCAACTGTCTGTCTTTGAAAGGATGCCTTTGACGAGGCAGTGAAGTTCTTCGGGGAGAACTCCAAAACCACGCCACCCTCCGTCTTCTTCCCCGTGTTTGTGCGATTTATTAGGGCTTACAGGGTGAGTTCCATAAACATCCCTCATAGGAGTGACACAAAATGACACATGCTACTTTCAAGAAGACTCCAACAATACTTTGATAACCTCAAACTCATATTGGACAGTCTTTTATTCAGCTGAGCTATGCTAGAAGTGGCCAAAAATATCCTCAAGTAGAGATGAGGAGCAGGCTACAGGAATGATACACTTTCTTTCTTTACACCCCCTGATTTCTGTCATTTTCTAAGCTTGTAGTCTTCAGCCCCAAACGACGCTGCCTTAAGGGACATCGCTAGAATCCCTTTAGCTGTCTTTGTGGCCACAAAAGGCTTATATCACTTTTTTCCTCACAGTAGTACTGCCCAAGACCTGTAAACAGTCTTTGAAGTGTATAATTGGAAGAGTTCCCCTTTAAGTCACAGCAGCGTCTAGGGAGGGTCAGTGTGGGGATACAAAGAGAAGCCCGTTTCTTCTACACAAATCTAAAGTCAAACTTAAAACAAAAACATCCCACCATGTTTTAGTGCTCTTCTAATCCTAACCACAGTAAGGACTCCATTAATCACATTTATGATACTGAAATAGAATCTCAGCTTGAGCAGCACATGCATTGTTTGAGTTTCTCATATCATCTCCGCAGCATACTTTGCTGTAACGTACACAGTTGTATATTTCAACATTTCGTAACTGTGACATTTTCTTTTCATCTCCTCAGCAAGCAGAAGAGGACAATGAGCATAAAAAGAGACAGGAGCAGCTTTTGATGGAGAAGCTTTTAGAACAGGAGGCCATGATGGAGGAAGACACCAAGGTAAGTCATTCCCTTAACCCCCCTCCTCTATTCTCTCACATCCCCTCCCTCCCTATACCCTCTGCCCTATTTTTGATGAGGCCACAGTGGATCACAGTGAGCAGAAGGTAAGCCGGTTCCTCTTCCTCCCCTTACCTCTTCATCCTCCCTCCTCCTGATCACAGGATTAGCGGAGCCTGCTGGGTACAGTTATATCTGGGTCTGACGCCCTGCTGAGCCACATCACACTGACTCAGGATCAGCCGTTAACTTCCCTTAATGGTTTAATAAACTTACACATGCACTAATTTACAGAGGATGTTTCAAGCAAAAGAACTATGATCTGAGCCGAGGGAAATTACGAGTGGCAGAATCACTTGTAGAAATGACTGACTTGTGACTCAGAGTATAACTTATTAATAAATGTTTAACAATGTCTCTCCTCAGTCTCCTCATAAGGGCAAGCGGCAGCAGCAAGAGCTGATCCAGGAGCTCAGGAAGAAACAGGTGAAAGACAGCCGCCATGTCTACGAAGGCAAAGATGGAGCGATAGAGGACATCATCACGGGTAACGACACACAGGCCTGGATGCTCTCCCTTCATACATACTCTCTCACACACACTCAAAGTACAGGGCACTCTGCATGAAGGTCCTCTTTACTGCCATACATTCAGTCATTAACAAGGGGAATCTAAACCAACTAACTCAATGACTTTGGCTCTGTCAGATGTTTGAGAACTAAAGGGTAACCTAATGAGTACAAACATGCACTGACACTCAGCTCAATGTGTTCTATGATCATTGCTTATCTTGTCTGCTCTGTCATTGCTTTGTAACACTGTACATCTGTACATAGACGGGGCCGGGATGGGACTAAATCGTACAATATTATTTAATCAGATGTACATGAATACATCTCGAGTCTTCTGAGGGGCGATTAAACTGACATGGACAGTAGTAGAATTTATTTTAAGAACATTTTACTTAAAAAAAGGAGTATATTTACATTGAGTTGTGGCTTAACACTACCTTCAGGCTTTTTCCACCACAGGAATAATGTTAATGTTTTTTAGTGTTATCTCTGTAACAATATAACTTTGATGTATATTAACAGACAAAGCCAGAATAAGTGAATGGTAAAGTTTGTTTCAGTCCCTTCAGTGGAGCCTTAACTGCTAGAATGAACTCCCATAAAGACATTTAGCCCGGCCCCTCCCGATGCTGTTGTTGTATATTGCTTAGCGCTAACCAGTGCTAAAACCTGTAGGAGTCTGCTTCTCTTATACTGTGTTTGTCTTGTCTTGTCCTGGCTGTTGTCCTCCTTATTCTCGATGCAGTTCTGAAGACAGTGCCCTTTACCGCCCGCACCGCCAAGCGCGGCTCTCGGTTCTTCTGCGAGCCCGCCCTCAATGAGGAGTACCATTACTAAGCTTGTAGAACTCTCTCTCTTCTCTAAGGTTGCTGGAACAAAACGTTTTCTTCTTTATGTCTCTCTCTCCTCCTCCCTTGCATGCCTCTTGACACATTTCCTCCCTTTTTTAAACCGTCACACACCTCCCCTCACACTTTTGGACCCAACTGTGCACTGAGTCCGATCTCATGGTTTTTACACACACGCCTTTGTGTGTGTGTGTGTGTGTTTGTGTTCACATGTTTTCTCCCTCCTTACAATGACGTGGTGTCGGTATAACAGTTTTTTCTGCCCACCTGCATGAAGTGTGACACCTCATTTATCATTTATCAACTATGGCAAACCATAATGTCACAGAGGAAATGGTCTCCAAGGTTACTCTTATCTGCACTGACAGGAGATTACAATTAGTGAAGAGTAATTGTTCTCATCAAGTGCTTAGCTGCATACTGCCATCTAGTGGTCACTGATTGTAAACAAACACATACTCATAAATCAAATAATATTCAGTTTTCACTGGTTAGATCTAATTTAATAAAGCGTTTCTGTATATATATATTATTCATGAGTCATAATCTAGATGGCAGTATGACAGATCTTCCAAGTGCCTGTGGCATTATAACTTGCTTTCCTGTGTGTTTGAATGATAAATGGATGTTTGTTATCACATATCATTACTGTTGCAGCTTCTCGCATGCTGATTGCTTAATCTCTTTCCCACAATGCATCACTGTTAGCCCACACGCTCTGCCTGCTCCTGCTGACTGCTCACCTCACTGTGATGAGTCTGACTCACCAATACTCTGCATGACTTCTTCATATGAATACTCACTTACATTGCAGCACTCTTTATTTCTTTGGTATCTCTTTGCACTGTGTGTGTGTGCTACTAACCTGCAGCCCGGCTTCCACTTGTTTATAGTAATTATGCATTAGTAATCCATTCCTCTGGAGGCTTGCATGCTTTGGTTGGGTTTTGGTGTATCTGCTATTGAATGTAAGAATCCTGCTGTTTGTTTCAGTTCACATCTGCCTTGTACTGGAAGTTTGAAACGGGCTCTTTCTCTGTCCTGCTGGTAGCGCCTCCGCAAAGCAGCCTGAGTTTATAACACAGAAAGAAAAGATAGAAGCTTTGATCCTCTACTCCTTCCTCTTAACACTCTCCTGCTCTTTCTCCTCTCCTGCCCCCCCCCCTCCTCTGGCCCCGCCCCCATGCAGCCTGCTGCCACTGCTTTGCTCTCAGTGCTGTCTTAGCAAAGCCGGTGTGAATATGTCAGGCTGACATGCTGTGGTCAGCCTCCTCCTCCATTTCTAACCTCCACTTTGTCTTCTCTTTATCTAGCCCTAAAGAAGAATAATATTACTAAATTTCCCAATGTCCACTCGAGGGTAAGGAACTCGTCCAGTAGCAAACCTGTAGTGGTGGATGTGTCCCAAACCTGGCAAGCATCCCTTTATTACCTCCCTTCTTCTTTTACTGTCTTCTCAATTAGGATCCACATACCTCTACCCTCTCTTTCACTCCTTCATAACATTAAACTTGAATGTCTAACGTTAAAAATAGCTACTCTTTTCAGTCGTTTATTCATCCTTTTTACGATGAAGGTGCATCTTGGGGTTTCCCCAGATGCATGGAAGGTTTTCTACTAAGTCAAAAACCCTAAGCCTGTCTCCGTGGTAATGCACAGAGACAGCTGACCTGCAAGGCCTTTTCTCTTCTGTGTAGAACTCATGCTGCTTTGACAGACAGGCTGCCAGCACTCTGAGCATGTTGGCTCATCAAAACACCTCAACTAGATGACTGACAGCTCTTTTATCCACCCCCACCCCCCGTCCTACCCCCCTTCTTCCTCCTCAGATTTGAGGAATCAGCCTTACAGGCGAGCAGACGCTGTGCGGAGGAGTGTCAGGAGACGCTTCGATGATCAGAACCTGCGGCCGCTCAACAACGAAGTGGTCGTGTGACGAGGGAGACGAGCATGTGCTGGGGGGGATGGCAAGGATGTGTAAGACAGGATGTTGGATGTAGAATGAAGGACGATAAGTGAAAGATGACGAGTGTAGCAACCAGAGATGAGTATGTATATATATTACATAAGAATGATTCCATGTCTGTGGCGTAGCAGCAGCTTTTCACGATGAAGGACTGGGACGTATGGGACTGAATTGAAAGTGTCTTAAAGGTTGAAACCTTAGACAAGCCAAGTGCCTGAACTTATTGTGTGCTAATGTCACACCGTCTTGTTTGTCTGATGACTGTTTTTTAATATTTCCCACTTCGAGCAATACCACTTGACCTGGCTTTTAATTTGACGATGTGTAAAACTGGACTTGCAGTGGCCTTAAGAGCCACGTAAAGAGATGGAAACGTAATGTAGAATGTATGGGACGCGCTCCCTTTAGCTGTTACAGATATTACATCTTTACGTGTTGGGTTTGATGCTGTTTTATCTCGGTACATTCCGGTGCTCTTTTACATTCCTCTTACAATACGATGTGCTCAACCTGCACTCTTTATCTCCAGGCCTGACAGAGGTTATCAGAAAAGTCATTTGTTTTACTAAAGTATGAGAAGAGAATGAAAAAGTAAAGTGAATTTTACATATCAGGCAGATGCTGACTTCTCGTGCATAATTTGTTAGTTCAGTAAATGGATCAAGACTGAATTTGTCGATCTAAAATCAATGAGTGCTCTCATAAACTCTAGCGTCCATTTTAAATGTTGCATTTCTGTAGCAGCACAGCAGTTTGTCTGGTTTCTGGGAACGAATCAGGAGAGAATGAGCCTGTAAAGCAACATTGAAAACATTTTATACCAAACGTAAATACTGCACAATATGCTGAACCCTGTCTCATTGTCATAACTGGACTTTACATTTCATCTGTCAACGGTTTTTCTTTCTACAAATCGATTATATTCCAGGCTACTGTGTCTACTCACTTTATTGTAATTTTAATGTATAGTATTTAACCACTGAAAGGATTTCTTAAAGCTCATGTTTTCATCTAATGTGTGTCTTCGGTCAAAAACAAGTACTCAACACAAAGTAAACCTAAATGTACAGATATTTTGCTACAAACCATGTTTTCTTTTTTTACCTAATTCACATTACCTGATGGTTAATATTGTACATATTGTTTAAACAAAAAGTTTTCATTGCTTTGTGCTATACAACTTGAATGTTATTTTTAACTTATAGTTTTGTTTGTATATTTAATTAAGCCAAATGCAGCCGGACTCAGTAGTTGAATCATCTCACATCATTACTTTGCTGACTGGTGTTTGACAGGAGCATCAACTTCAGATACAGGAACATGCAGCACGTTCTGATTTCAAGTGTTGGTACATTAAACCTCTTAATCATAAAAGACGTATCTAAAATAAACTTGTATTAGTCACCCTGTGGTCAGCTGGTTTTGAGGCTCAGTGACTGTCATCATCTCCACAGAATCACGTGCTGCCGTTCATCTCCATTTTGTTTTCTTCACTGTCTGTAATAGCGACATCTAACTGGATAATACTGGCATGTTTTATTTTTTTCACCAGAAATGTATTTTAGGCAGTTTGTGCTTATGTCAAAATAACTTTTGTTTTTTAAAAATAGGTGATATGAGATTTTCAACGAATATGATCAAATAAACTATTTACCCTGGGTATGATTTTCTCCTCTTTCTGAAATGTTCGTAATGAAGGGAAAGCTATCACTACATGACTTTCATACTGAATAACATGTTTTTTTTAAGAATTACACTGGAGGGTTTGTTAGTGTGATATACGAGCCTTTGACCTTATTGAAATCCATTTACAAACATAATCATTGAACCAGTATTTTATTGCATTTCACGACTATTTCCATTTGAACAGACACTCCCATTAAAACCTTAATGGACAACTCCGCTGCAGTTAAGACCAGATAAAAAAAACGGTTTAATTATCTCTGAGGATGAATAAGAGATTATGAAAGACATGTTGTCCTAGAACTATTCCTTCTACCACTACTTCTCCAGGCGAAGAACAGTCAGTGTGACATTCAGGATATACTTTTAATTGAGTATAAAAATGATTGGCAATGAAAAACATGTACAGCTACAGTCAACTAAAAAAAACAACTAACGAAAGCAACAAAAAGACAACCTGACAATGAAAGGTTGATCAGCTGATCAGTTTCCTGAACTCAAATTAGTCACCAAATAAGCTTAAGCTCAGTTTCGCACACCCCATAAATACCGGAGAGCGATGCAACCACTCAGTCCCCGGACAGTCAGGAGCTCGGAGGGGAATGCATGTTGTAAGTGTACCAATACAATGACATGTGATCATCAGGGGGCATCCAGCTGCTCCAGTAAAGTTCTCCTCCTCTTCTCCAGCTCTCCTTCACTCAGCTCGCTGCCTGACGTATCCCAGCCGCCCTGAACACAACACACAGACTCAGTGAAACACAAACTGGTGTAAAGATGAACGTTTGGGAGTTTTCACACGACCACCTCTGAGTCATAGTGATGACCTCGCCCATTGGCTAACACCATACATGGTCACAATAACAGCTATTCAAATATCACTTTGTTAGAATATATTTCATCCGTTTAGGAAACCTACCTCCTCCTTAACTGGTTTTCTTTTAGGGGACTTCTGTTTAGAGTCCGAGCGAGGTTTCCCTCGGGACTTGTCGTTCTCTTTATCTTTCTCCAAGTCCTTCTCCCGCTTCCCGTCGCGCTCTCTCCCTTTCTTCTCAGTGTCAGTGTCTGGCGATCCCTGGTGGTTACAGTCACCATTAGTGCACGAGCGTACACAACGTACATACACGTAAACACAACACATGCACTTGGGAGTGGTTCCTTACAGACTTGTGGCGCCTCTTCTTTCCCTTCTTCTTGTGCTTCTTGGATTTCTTGTAGCTTCTCTCTGGTTAGAGGCACAACATGTCAGTAACATGTCAAAGTGGTGCACTTCTTCCGTCACTGAGGAAATGAATATATGGGAGCTTTGAAAGCCACTCACCAGATTCTCCAGAAGACGAGCGCTCAGAAGGAGACTTGGACTGCGACCTCTTTTTCTTCTTGTGGTATTCATCGTCCTCAGACTCTGAGCCGCCCTGTGGAGACATGAGGAGACATGAGGAGACATGAGGAGACATGTGGAAACATGTGGAGACATGTGGAAACATGTGGAGACATGAGGAGACATGTGGGGACATGAGGAGACATGAGGAAACATGAGGAAACATGAGGAGACATGTGGAAACATGTGGAGACATGAAGAGACATGTGGAAACATGTGGAGACATGTGGGGACATGAGGAGACATGAGGAGACATGTGGAAACATGTGGAGACATGAGGAGACATGTGGGGACATGAGGAGACATAAGGAAACATGTGGAGACATGAGGAGACATGTGGAAACATGTGGAGACATGAAGAGACATGTGGAGACATGTGGAAACATGTGGGGACATGAGGAGACATGAGGAAACATGTGGGGACATGAGGAGACATGAGGAAACATGTGGAGACATGAAGAGACATGTGGAGACATGAAGAGACATGTGGAGACATGAGGAGACATGAGGAAACATGTGGAGACATGAAGAGACATGAGGAGACATGAAGAGACATGTGGAGACATGTGGAGACATGAAGAGACATGTGGAGACATGAGGAGACATGTGGAGACATGAGGAGACATGAAGAGACATGTGGAGACATGTGGAGACATGAAGAGACATGTGGAGACATGAGGAGACATGAGGAAACATGAGGAGACATGTGGAGACATGAGGAAACATGAGGAAACATGTGGAAACATGTGGAGACATGAGGAAACATGAGGAAACATGTGGAGACATGAGGAAACATGTGGAGACATGTGGAGACATGAGGAAACATGAGGAAACATGAGGAAACATGTGGAGACATGAGGAAACATGTGGAGACATGAAGAGACATGTGGAGACATGTGGAGACATGAAGAGACATGTGGAGACATGAGGAGACATGAGGAGACATGAAGAGACATGTGGAGACATGAGGAAACATGAGGAAACATGTGGAGACATGAAGAGACATGTGGAGACATGTGGAGACATGAGGAGACATGTGGAGACATGTGGAGACATGTGGAGACATGAAGAGACATGAGGAGACATGAGGAGACATGTGGAGACATGTGGAGACATGAAGAGACATGAGGAGACATGAAGAGACATGAGGAGACATGAGGAGACATGTGGAGACATGTGGAGACATGTGGAGACATGAAGAGACATGAGGAGACATGAAGAGACATGAGGAGACATGAGGAAACATGAGGAGACATGTGGAGACATGTGGAGACATGAGGAAACATGTGGAGACATGTGGAGACATGAGGAAACATGTGGAGACATGTGGAGACATGAAGGTGGAGGGAAGCAGAGGTTAATGAGGCATGAAGAGGAGCCTGAGAGGAAGGCGGAGGGATCTGTGTGCGCGGCGAGGACTAACCGATCGAGAGCGGGAGCGCTTCCTGTGGTGCTTCTTGGACTTCTTAGAGTGCTTCTTTGTCTTGGAGTGGTGGTGTTGGCATTCATGCTGTAGAAGAAGAGACGGGGTGAAGACATGCCTTGGTAATAAACTTTGTCACCAAGATGATTCATTCCCACTGCCACAAACGCACCTCTAAGACATGCATGAAGTCTTTGAATATCCTCTTCCTCTCCGACTCCAGAGTCACGTCTTCGAACGCAGAGTCCTTCAGGAATCTGTCTCGGACCTGAAATCATCACAGATCATGATCAGTAAACCGACCTGGTGCTATGACCTACGACCTGGTGCTATGAGCAGTCTATGCAAACTGAAGATTAAGGAGAGCGATGTAAACACAAATCAGCTGGTGCTTTAAAGCATAAGAGTTGTTCCATAGGTCTTACTCCCTCCCATGTGGTCTCGGGCTCCAGGGGGGGGGTGGCCAGCTTCAGCATGTTTTTGAAGGTTGCTTCTTTCCTCTTCATCTTCCTGGCCTCCTCCTTCTCTCGCTCCCTCTCTCTGGCTTCAGCCTTCTCCAGTAACTACAAAGACAAAGATTGGAAAATGAGTTCATCTAATCAATTCTAAAACAATACAAGTTGGAAAAGCACAAGAAAAGCCCTCGAGATAACAGAGAGGTGAGTTTTAAGCATCACATCCAAAGACAGAGATAACCCATGCTCAAGATGAAATAAAATACATTTTTCTTACGATAAGTTGTTCAATACTTTTCCTGTAAATGTAATTGTTTACCAGCCTCTGGGTTCTTCTTAAAGGTCTCCTATTATAGTGTTTTTCATCAATATATTATAGGTCTCAGATATATACAAAACATGTCTCTGAAGTGTTTGGCTCCAAACACCAAACAGATCATTGTAGCATTACCCATAATCCCCTCTGTTTCAGCCCTGTTTCAAAAGTGCTGATTCTGGGTCTGTTACTTTAGATGAAAATAAGGAGCCACTCCCCCCTGAGAGATATTTGGTTAAAAAGAACACAATGGTGCTCTAGGAGGAGATTCAGGTGATAAGGGGGGGGGGGGGGGGGGGGGGGGGGGGTTACCTTGGTTTGTGATTGGCTGATGCTTACACAAGCCAAAAAATCACTATGACATCATAAAGTGGCCAAAATCTGATCAGCTCATTTTCAGACAGGTTTTTATCTAAATGGATCAGGACAAAAGGTGAGCGGATCTTTCTGTCTGAAACTTTCAGAATGTCTTTACGCAGAGGGGACACATGTTTATATATAACAGACATGAAGAAGTGGATTTTAAATAATAGGTGACCTTTAAGGAGCTATGATGTGAGAAACACGTCAGTCGGACAGCAGTCTTACACTGTTGAAAGCCAGCTTGATGTTCCCTGCGTCCAGCGTGGTGGCTCTCTTGTCTGAGCTGATGACGGAGCCAAAGTCCTCGAAGCTGGTGTTCACCTCCACCAGGAAGCCTTTGTCCTGGCAGCGCAAAGGAAGAGGAACATGAGCAGGTTGTTGGACCGAAAATAACGAAATATCTCAACAGAAACCCTGATGTGAGCGGATTTGAAGGGGACAGATATAAAGAGGCACACCGATCTTACCTTCAGAATATCTTTGATGATCCTCTTCTCGTCATGGTAGCGCGCCTTTAAGTCTTCCACATAGAATTTGAACAGATCTAGGGGAGTGGAGCCTGCAGGACGGAGGAGAAGTCTCACTAAACAGGAATGTGTGTGTACATGGTTTGGTTTTGTGTTGAAATATAAAAACAAATGTAAACTGAAGGAAAATAACAATCCACTGTAGTGTTCATACAGTATTTACATGCTGTGTGCTTTTATTTCTGTGGTCATGTCATGTGCGGTTGTCTGCATGTCACATCCACCTGCTGCAGGTGTGGAGCGAGCGTGTGTGTGTGTGTGTGTGTGTGTGTGTGTGTGTGTGTGTGTCCTACCCGGCTGGCCCAGCATGTTGGCGAAGCGGATGTCAGAGCTCAGGGTCGGGTACATCTCCATCCAGGCGGACATGGAGTGGAGATGACCGTGGTCGTGGAGCTCGTCCAGGAATTTCTGAGAGAAAACAACAAAATGTAAATTCAAGTGAAGTGAAGCAAATGAAAGACAATGGAGGTACAGACGGGAAGGGTCCATTCTGTGAGGTGGACTTAGATTATTATTGATCTTAAACAGCAACAGAATACACTACTATGTAAGATTGAAGCCATTATGAACGTTTGCACGTGAGAAATGTAACATCTAAATGAAATAGGAGTCTCTTTCTGTACATTTACCTGTTCACCCTAAATGGGGCCATCATTTATAAAATGAAAATTTCAAAAAGACTCGAAGCTAACGATTGAGACCATAAACTCATTAGGAAAATGTTAACTAAAGTAATATATCCAGTGAGAAGTTGAGTGGGGAAGGTTTAAGGCAGTTTTTCATTGGATTCACTTTAAAGACCTGAGGGTTGCTGCCTGATAGCGACTGAACTAATGATTAGTGTCCCCTATAAACGCTTCCACTGCAGAACAACGTGCTATGAAGAGCTCTGAGGACAGTGAATATATCTGAGTCAGTGCAGAGTTGTTTGGATGAACACAAGTTACAGGCAGCCGAGCATCAGCCTGTTTCCAAACGTTTGGCAGCGCACCGAGTAAATCAAGGACATGAAGCATGCCTTTCTCTGACTCACTGACTGTCCGTTTGTGAGTGTTAAGATGCTCATGTTTTGACCCTCTATTCCCCCTCACCTGGAAAGACTCTCTGTTCTTGCGCTGTCGTCTCCTCTCCCTGAGAAGAGTCTTCTGTTTCTCCTCCTCTTCCTCCTTCTCCAGCGCCCGGATGTGCTCCTCAAAACAAATGAGGGCGTCCTCTTTGTCCATATCTGTCAGCGGGGAAACACACCGTCAGCAGGGACAACTGGGAGAAGTTTAAACACGGAGCCAAGAGAACTGTGGTGATTTTAAATAAAGTGAGATAGAAAGCTCTACACTGTCTCATAGTCGGTAAATAAAGGTTTGCATTTGTGCTCTCGTACTCTGCAGCTCCTCGTCCTCAGCGAAGGTGGGGTTGTCCAGCAGGTACTGCTGCGCCTCCGACCAGGTGGTGCTGTATGTCACGTTGGCCATGTTGTCTAGAATGTTCTTCAGAGCTTCCCAGTTTCTCTTTCTCAACTGCTTGGCTTGCTCCTGGAAACATGTTGTAGAGAGAACCAGGATGTTAATGGTGCCATTGTTTACAAAGCCCCGAATAATAATGAATAATAGTACAACATTATGATGAACATGAAGATGTCTTCACAGACTCTGAGGGAGTTCAGCCTCACCTTCTCCTTCTTAGCGAGGTAGAACAGAACGTCTTCGTAGATCTCCAGCCTGTCTCTCTCCGGTACGCAGCTCCACACCTCCTGCTCATTGAACATCTGTTCTGCTTTCCTACATAGCAAACACACAATCAACCACATGAGGGCAGCATTTCACCGGCCAAATGTACTTTAAACACGCCTGTTTGATGCGTAGTGCGGGCCTAAAGATGGACACTGTGAGAATGAGTTGGATGTAAATAAGAAAATAGGAGTCTTTGAGGATGTGCGCTGAGACTTGGCACACACACACACACACACACACACACACACACACACACACACACACACACACACACACACACACACACACACACACACACACACACACACACACACACACACACACACACACACACACACACACACACACACACACACACACACACACACACACACACACCACACACACACACACACACACACACACACACCACACACACACACACACACACACACACACACACACACACACACACACACACACACACACACACACACACACACACACACACACACACACACACACACACACACACACACACACACACACACACAGACACACATATCTTTGGAAGCGGCTGGTTACCAAGGTCACCCGTCCGTCACTATGACACTCACACACCTCACGCAAGACCAATGCCCCCCCCCCCTTTACCTCGTTTGTTTAAAAGGTAGAAAGATGCTTCATGAAGTTGTAGATTAAACCTCTCCGTTGCCTGTATGTGTGTAATTCAATGGAAAAGACCCTTAGCCCCAACATCAACAGATCACAGTGTTCATTAAGTCCACTCTCACTCTCTAAATTCTAAATGAGCAACGTTATGTAATGTAAACAGCGTGACAATAGCTAACGGGTCAAAGCATTTAAAGAGGAAGCGTGCTGTAACTGCGTGATGGAGGACCCATATTTGACCTTTCACCGACCCATCTGCATAATCATATAGACCATCCAGCCAACCACTAATCAATAGAGACAACCCCTCAGTGAGATCGTGGCAGTCCTTACTTGTATCTGGTGGTGGAAGTCATCTTGTCGTGGTTCTCCAAGAACCTCTGGAAGGTCTCTTTGGACTCCTTGTATTTAATCCTGGCCTCTTCCTTCTCTTCCTTCTCCGTTTGGACTTTGTAGGCATTGAATGCCTGTTTCTTCTCACTCAGTTTGGGAAGTGCGCTTTGACAAGAAAAGGGAGAATTTAAGGTCAGATGGGCACTGTGTTATTGCCTGCTTTTGTAAACAGGATGAACTGGTCCCAGGAGGAAAGTGTACCTGTAGCGAGGATCATTGATAATCATTTTCATAGCCTGTTCCCAGGAGGAGTTTGAGGACACACCCTGAAAAACAGAGAGTACAACTCAAGATCGTGATGACCCTTACTCTTAAACTGGCAACATGTTACATTTCCAACATATTCAAACGACAAAAGGGGAAATAGTTTTTTTGAATTGCCCTTTGTTAGAAGAAGAATGTAGGGCAGGCAGAGGAACAATGAGCTGCTTCATCTCATGGCGGTCAACACATTTCCTTAATTACTAATAGATGGCTGGTTAAGAGGTGTAGAGAGGCAATCATTCAAAGTGCCACGAGGACTTGTGTGAGGGCCTTTTCTGCCTCTTGCATCTCAGGGAGCGACTCCATCCATAATCAACTGATTCCAGCGCACGCCTCTGTCTTGTAAAATCGCCACAGTTATTCTAACTAGGGCTGCACGATATACCGTGTCATGACGATATGCGCGATATTCACATCGCAGGACATGCGATAAAAAAATAAATAAGTAGGACTTGCGATATTAAGTAGGCAAATTAACTCAAACACGTCACAATTATTTTGCTGCTTGCTACTAAAGGACAACTTGCGCGGCTCTCATGTCAGGGGTATTTGAGTGAGTGACACGCAGGCTCTGCATGCACAGCAAACCACCAATCACAATCAAATCTCCAAAGCAAACGGACCGGGTGTTAAAGGTCAAAACACTGAATAAAGTCGTTTCATGTGTTTCTCCAGGGCAGTTTGTCGCTGCTAACCGAGCTAGCTCAGCTAGTTGCTCTGATAACTTAAGATCCAGACGTCCGTGACTAAAATCCTTCATCCGGTTAAATATAGTTAGAAAAATACCAATTGTATAGCATTCAAGTTCAAGAAAGGATGGTTTGCGGAAGAAAAAAAAACGGTCTTTTCTTCAACTCCTGTATGTTTTCATTTCGCAGGGGGAACAAAATCGCAATGTCAGTTTTTTCCAATATCGTGCAACCCTAATTCTAACGCACTCAGGCATGCCACCTTCTCTCACTGTCTTAATCCCAGCCAGCCCCTTGCCTTTGATCCAATGAAGCTAATCCTGAAGACAGAGCCATTACGATCTTGAAGGAAATGGCAGCAAAGAGGAGAGCTTTGTGCACAAAATGAAAAAGAGCCTAAATATAGCAGCGTTGGGAGGTAGGTGGTGCTAGGCCACCTTGCTGCACAACACATCCGCAGCAACAGGAGGGGGGGGGGCTTAACAACTGAGTGGAGACCTCCCAAGGGCTCATGGGGAGGGGGGGACAGGGATTAGATCTAGATCAAACTGTCTAGTATGTGCTGGTAAACACACGAGATCAAAAAGAACCTTAAAAACAAGCCTTCCAGATAAAAATCTCTTATTTCTTTAAGAAATGGGTGTTTGTGTCCTTCCCACTGCAGGTACCCACCCACACCTACACACTGCATTACTCCTCTACACTGTCACTGTGTGGCCTTTGGCTCTCCTCCATGTTAACCCCATGTGACGGCCGGACTCACCTTCTCCTTCAGCAGCTCTTTGAACGCCTGCTTGGCTTCCTCTTTCGTGTTCCATTTGTACGTTTTCTTCTGAAGCTCTGGCCGTTCTTCTTTTATGACTTCAACGCTGAGTGCAAAAGCAGATGTTAATGCATTAACTCAGCCGTGTTTGCATGAAGCATTTAAGACTTTACGCATTCATCACAATGGGTTGAATGGATTTATGAGCCACAGAAATAGACCTGCTCATCCATGAGTCCATTACGTGGAAAGAGTGCTGTGCACATAAAGCCAGGGCCATTATGTGACTTGATGATTATGGTGTCTGAGTGCTGGAGACAGTATCCGTCTCTTTACCTGGCTGTGAGCTCTGTGGTGGCGGAGAGCTCAGAGGGAGCCACATGTGCGTCTGAAGTCTTGACCTCAGCTGTTTGATGCATGGCAGCCTGAGCCAATAGCTCCTCTGAGACCGCTGTTGCAGCTTCCACCTCCATTACGGTTGCCATAGCGGCTGCATTATCTGCAGGAGCTGCTGTGGTGCCAGGAGCCATGGCCTCTGCCGTGCTGAAATCACACCACACCACATGATGGGGAGCAGGACAAAATAGCTGACGGGCATATACTACATGAGAATAGAATGTTTAATATTGCAGAGGGAGAAATAAAGTTCAATAACCGCTGTATTTGTTGTATATAATACATAGTGTAGCAGCAGTAAGGAGTAACCAATGGTAAACAGGAAGTGCTTACCCATTCTCCTCTGCTTTGATCATAGCTGGAACAGACAAAAGGAGAAAGCTGTTAGGGTACTTGTTTCATTTCAAAGTGTATTGCAGATAAAGAGAAAAGCCCAGAGAGAAATGCCCTGTATTTGTGCTTCCTGTGTCTGTACATCAATGATGCCCACACCCCCTATAATGTGATATTCGCCTAACAACCATTCATCAGGCCGGTACAGGCTCTTCCAGTGAGCGCAGCATGGACGGTCACTGCCTTTCTATCTACAGGGTTGACATCAGAGAGCCGCTCTTTACCTTCCAGATCCTCCAGGTCTTTGGGTTTGGTCCATCTGGACTCCTTCGTCTGAGAGTTGTAATAGTAAGGCTTCCCTACGTCCGACTTGTACTCCTTCCAGGGGCATTTAGACAGCATTTGCTAAAAGACGACAAAACAGAAGAAACGTATTTGAGGTATGTTACAAAGCACAGAGATAACTAGTGTGATGTTGTGATCCATAACTTCTTCTATAACCATTTTATTACAATAGACATCGGGAATCTAATTGAATTTCTCTGATTCTGGAAGTACATTTGAATTAATTTTGATAAATGTACACAGTTGCCAACAAATAGACAGATAGGATTTCAATCTGTAAAACATTATGTGAATGAAAGCGAGTAAACAAAAGGTTCTCGGAGGAACATTACAAGATGTTATTGGTGTTGTGCAAGAGAAGAGTGTTTGTACCTCTGCAGGAGATTTGAGATCTTCCGGTTTCTCCCATGTGGACTGCTTGGTTTCTGTATTGTAAAAATAGGTCTTCCCATC
Organism: Gymnodraco acuticeps; assembly: GCF_902827175.1. NCBI lineage: Eukaryota > Metazoa > Chordata > Actinopteri > Perciformes > Bathydraconidae > Gymnodraco > Gymnodraco acuticeps. Next base: position 1,144,505 of record NW_022990764.1, read on the forward strand.
CAGAGATTTGTGTTCTGTCCACAGGGACTTCTGACGGGGACAAACACAATAAATAAGTCAGTGCTTCAGTGTTACAAAAAGAAACAAAGCAGGCCCAACCTAATATTGGTCAATTGTTTTTTTTATATATATATATCTATCTCTTATATATTTGCGCAAACCTTCTTTAACTGATCTTCATGTGGAGATCCATTTGTGGTACTCTGCAGGGACAGAATAAGTGATTACAAATGTTAGACTGGAAGTAATGATTAAAACTATAAATACATTCTGAATTGTTAAAATGATGTTGCACTTACAGCTGTTCCAGGTGCAGCAGCTGTGAGGATACAAATAAATACTTCAGACGTGGTTTCTTTTTAATGAATGCAACATACGCAAGAAAATGAAGTCTAGGTAAAGTGACACAAAAAGGAGCTTACCTGCGGAGTCAACACCAGGCTGTGGAAAAGACCATTTTAATTAGTGGATTATTTCTCCAAGAAACACTCACAAAACTAGAAGTTGGCATCAACGCGTCTCCAACACTGAATGATGAATTCGGATGGGATAGCAGAGTCATCATTCACAATACACGGCGACTGACTAATCTTTCATGATTAGAACGAAACTCCACACCCTCGAGATGCGAATATATAATTGTGATGATCAAGTAGATGTCTTACAATCTCTAAAATGGCCTGGATGTTGTCACAATAAATAAATCAGATTGCTCTTTTACATAAATTGTTAACCCATCAGAAAAATGTACGTGTGTTTTATTATGTTTAGTTTCACACATTGTAGTGTATTTTGAAGAAGTGTGAAACAGAGCACTGATGGAATAAGGAGGGAGGAGAGTTACCGGTCCCGTTGGCTGTACAGCCGCAGATGGCATGCGAGGGGGCATCATCATCCCTGGCATCATGGGAGGCATCATGCCTGGCATCTAAAAAAAGAAGTATCATGAAATATTCATCTGGCATTTCCATACCACCCAGTGCAGGGAGGAGCATTAAGACCCAGCGTGAGACAGGCAGGGTGTCGGTGTCTGAGTGGAGGAACTGGGGAGGAACTGGGGAGACTTAGACAGAGTCTGCCGTGCTGATGTAATGGTGTGATGCCACAGCTTGCAATCTGTGAAGCGGCAACACACCCATCCTCTCGCCACCTTTCTAGACTTGTGGTGCTGCCACCTTGTTCACACAACCCCCCCCCCCCACAAAATCACACCTATTTATATGCATGACAGGACCACATGTGCTTGCTATGCAACCTATCTTAGTTTTAAAAATAGAATAATTGAATAATTACAACAACAAAAATGTGACTAACTCAATGATGTTCAAAAGAGGTCTGAGTGCTAAATGAATCAGCAACAACCATCTTCTCTCAACTGATGTTTGTAAAGCTTAACACATTAGCAGTGCAGAATTATATTATAGTAACTAAAATATGTTGAAGGAACTTTACTTTATATCAACTAGGATTTGTTTTCTGTTTATTCTTGACCACTGACTTTCAGTTATGATCGCATTGTGCTCACCAAAGTAATAACGAGACCCCGACACAATGGGGGTTGTAAAGTAGAGACGTCCATTTTGCCAGGTAAGCTGCCATTTTCATTTAAGAAAGACGAAAAGTGAACCAACTGTACAGTAATGCAAGTTAAAATCCCACATTGCAAAGGAAAATCCACGAGTGCACACGGACACTAGCCAAAAGTTACACTGGAGAATCAATCTTTAACCGTCAACCAGACTCACTTCATCACCAATTGTCTTTCTTCATTTGAGTGATTACACCGGTCATCTGGCTTTTTCAGTTGAAGCACAGGTGGTAGGCCCTTGTTTAAGTCATGAGTACGCAAACTACTTTTGTTGGACAAAATATTGTCCCAGATATAAGTGCAATAAATGGTTTACTCTCATTTTCAAAACATTTGAAGCCCCTGATATAATGATAATAAAGAAGCGCAAGTACACCCATCAAAATAACAGTAACCTTCTATTTCACAAGTCCTTTGAAGTAGTATGTAAAAAACAATTTAGATTTAAAAATCTTGAATAAATAAAACTACACCATAAAAACAATAAATAAAATGCACTCTCTAGCTCTGTTGACAAATACTGCACATGAATAATGAATGCACATTTGGCAGATGGGTAGATCAGTCATATCCATTCATCAGAAGATGAGTCCATAACGTTAGTATCCTGAAAGGCATCATTAGGAGCAGGATACATTCTGGTGTGGGAGAAGCAGCAGACACACAGGCCATCGATCTCTTAGAACTAACAAACCCAAACTCAACAAAACCTACAAGCTTCCTCCAAGACTCACCTGTCCCATTGGTGGGGCCCCCATTGGTGGCATTATACCAGGAGGCATAGGAGTCATGCTGGGCGGACGCTGTCCCATGGGAGGCATCCCGAGGGGTGGGTAATGAGGCGGTATTCCTGGTGGTCCCATCTACACCAATGAGTATCAGAAGAGATGCATTAGATTACATTAAACATGAATCAAGACCTTTCATATTTACCACTCTAAGTTCAACCCTGTATGACGACTGGCAACAAGAGGTGGAAAGCTAATTGTCATAAACGTATCTGTCACTGACTTACAAATGGGGGGGGGGCCCGGTACACCCGGATAAGGTGGCGCTTGGCTTGGGCCATTATTGGCGTCCGATGATGACTGTCATGAATAAGAAACACCACACAGAGTTAGTGAACTCAAATGTGTCTTTAAATATTTTTTTTTGGCAAATTAGATTTGTTTGCTACAATATTTCAGTTGCATATTTAAGATAATAATAACAACTCTTGATCATGACATGCATTACCTAAATAATAAGGTTAAGAAATTTAGTATTATTCCACATTTTTATAAACAAATAATAAACACCTGGCTGTACAAGGCTGAACAACTCAAGAGCACCAAACAAATACAGGTTCCACAAATACCATTGGGTGAAACACCTCTCAAAAACAGTTTGAACAAAACCTCAACAGTATTGGTTCATGAGGATGTGTGTGAGTTGGCTGAACAAACGTATTCATGTGCAAAAACCTATAATATATATTTCAGATTGTATGCTCCTCAGACCCGGAACAAACATCCTAAATATCCGAGGTTCGGCCCAAACCTGTTTGTTTTGTATCAAGGCTGAAAACCATTATTTGTTATTGCTGCTTTTCCAGAGGTCATATCATTGCACTTCAGCACTTCTTGCAGCACAATCTGTATTTATTTTTTAAACTAATTTCAATCTCTATTATGAAATATTATTTGTTCAATTTATTTCGTTTTTAATGCTTATGTGTTATTGCCTATGTAAAGCAGTTTGAATTGCCTTTTAGTCTGATATGTGCTATACAAATAAACTAACCTTGTGAAAAAGTTGTATTATTCAAGCTCATATTGGACTTCATTAAGGTATATGGAACTTTATATACAATTATGTCCAATGTAACACAATACCACGAATTATAAACGTTACCAGAGAAACTCCTAACTTATCATTAGCTATAATGTTAGCAGTGTTTGTGAAACAGAAGATTACTTTTTCATTTGTCCATTTTATTTGGCGTAAATCTCAATAATAACATAACAGTGTTGTTGTATAAAATAACAAAAACTCATAATTGCCCCAGAGTGATGCCCACTTGTTAGATAACTGCAAGTGTAAGATTCTGCTCGTAATGAAAGACTACAGACTGGCTAACTCCTGGAGAATAATAGTGGTTTGTGTATAGCTCATAGACTGGTATAGCTCCGTGAGTTACAAAGCTAGTTAGCCAACTGTTCAGTTAACGAAACACTTTTTTTAACCATTTGGTTTAAGTTTATGAACACCGTTAGACGTATTTACAAATAATATAAATAAACCAAGCTTATAGACATGTAAGTGATGTCCACCTTTATTTTATTGTGATACTAGTTCCAGGACATAGTCGGAACCATGATGATATGTGTGTGCCGCTATATTAGCTCCGCGCTAACACGACATGCTAACCTCTGATGCTATAGGACGTTAAACATTATTATGGCAACATGAAGAAAAATAGACGGTTATGTATTAAACACGAAATAACAACATATGCACTTCTCACAGTTACTGGCTTTTAATTTACTGTAAATACGCTATTTTGTTGAATGAATTGTACTCACCATGTTGACGAGGGGTATGGACCTCCGAGAAACTTCTCAACAACGAGCCCAGCGATTGGTTCAACTAGCTCCACCAAGAGAGGTCAAAGGTAAACACTCCGCAGCGTCATCCTGCGTCAATAATGTGCAGAAATGCGCAATCCTGTGACCATGCTGTTTGGGTTTCAGAATCAGAATCAACCTTTATTAGTCCCACAGAGGGGAAATGTACATAGTTACAGCAGAAAAAGAGCCACAGATAGCTTAATGTTACATAATGCTACATATGTTACATGCATTAGTACTAAATTATGATATAATAAAAAATAAAAAAAGTTACATACTTTTCAAAATACACATCCTGAAACAGTTCTTAGGATTTAGCAGCCAGGTGTATATTATACAGTTATTAACGGCATATATTCAGAAAACAATCAAGATTCCCCTGAATTAAATTAAAGAAGACCTTCTAAACATGTCCTTTAAAACCTTATAGAAATCTATGTTTTTAACTTTTTATATATATTTAAACATTTGTATACTGCTTCATGTGTTTCTTGCAGGATTTATTTTATAGATAGGCCTACATTTATTTATTTCATAGACATACGTAATTATTTATTCATTGAATATTGAATACAATACAATTGAATAATTAAGGTCCAATAAAATCAAATGCAAATCAAATTCAGATCTAGTCAAATTAATTAATAAAACATTTTTCAAAATAGAAAGATCCCCGTTGAGTGGACAGCAGATTAGACTGTGCTTGCTCTGGACAACTTCCAGGTGTAAATGTGTGTAACTGTGAGAATGTGATCATGATGTTCCTTCCTCTCAGTAAAAACACATTAACGTACAATAGCCAAATAGGGCAATTTACTGTGTACAAAGAGGTGTTTTTTGTCCAGACTAACAAGTGCATGCAGTAGTCTTATACAGCTTGCAAAGATTATTTCCATTATCTTCCATTACAGTCATGAAAAGTGTACCTTTGTACTGCGTCATTAATAATGATGGAACAGTGTCACATTGTAGCCTATTTCTTAAATGTCAATATGACATTTTATGTTTTCCCTTATTTGCAATCCTTACTGTACTGACATGCTCATTATACAGAATTATGTGCCAACAAAGTTATTATTTATCCTGTTACAATTAATCATTTTGTTTCCTGTTATTTAAGCTCTTATCACAGTGGTCCATTTCTGGAGCTGGAGTAGCATGGTGTTCAGACACAGAAAAATTACCTTGGTGTATTGGGGATCATTTGGAGAAGTGGTGGTGATTTTCCAATTATTGTCTTCTGTAACACAGTTCTCCTGGCACTATATAGCTGGAATGATTCCCAATAATGGTGGCAAATTAGAAATGTCTCAGTCTACTCACTTTTCTTTCCCCCTCTTTAAGTGCCATTCATATGGCAATCATTCTTCCCCGTTGTCTTGCTCCTGCAGTCCGGTCATATAATATCTTTTTCACATAAAACAATTGGGTTAAGCAGTAGCTCAACCATTATGAGAGTTATTCAAATAGAAAATTAGCTAGATGGCCTATGAACAAATAGATTTGAGTTTTTTGCTATTTGTGTTCAGTAGAATCTTGGATATATTATGTGACTGCATGTATTCAAGATGTGTTTAAAATGGAAAGCAGATATTACAGATGTGAAGCTTACCTATAAGCTCCTCTGTGTTGTTTACCGTGGTGTTGTCCCTGGGATTCAAAGTTCTATTGGAGTGTGAAGCATACACCATAGAGATGGGAAACAGATGAGGCCACACTCGAGGTAGACTGCAATACACTCTGATGTATTTACTGACAAGTGGAGGAGAATTCCCTATCCATTCTCTTAACAAGCCTAAAAGACAACAAGGCGACAGCGAGGAGCAGTGATGGATAGAGCTTCAACATAATGATGGAAGTCAGTCAACCACAGAGCATCACTTCTTTCTTTAGGGAAACAAACAAACATAAAGCAAGCCATGAATCGGCGCTGTTGCATATGCAAATGTTTTCAGATGGACTGAATGATTAAGAAGAAGGATTATTTAAAAACATTGTTGAACTTTAAGTCTGTTGGAGAAAAAACTGAAATGTTATAAGTAATGCTGTCAAAATTATCGCGTTAACGGTGGTAATTAATTTTTTGAATTAATTGCGTTAAAATATTTAACGGATTTAACGCATGCGCAGAATGGCCCGCCCCATACATCCCGCCTTCTTTCATTTATCTTTCCATTCCCACAACAATATACATAAAGAAATGGCATATTTTGGACATAGTTCGAATGGTGATTAATCATGATTAATTAATTTTCAAGCTGTGATTAATCTGATTAAAAATTGTAAAACGTTTGACAGCCCTAGTTATAAGTGCATGTTGTTTAGGCCTTTCAGTTTTAGAGTGAGACATTTACTCCAAAAAGTTTTTCCTCTTAAGCTAGTTAGTATGCTAATTTTTGATAGTTTTTGATGTTATGACAAACATTACATAGAAAATTACCTTAGCTTCATCATTAATTGCATAATGTCAATAAATGCAATTCTGACCTCAACAAAACACGTTTTCCATAAAATGATTTAGAAGACATTTTATATTTTAAATAGTTAGAATTATACACAAGAGGAAATAATTAGGAAAACACTAAAAACTACACAGTCTGAAGTCTTATCCCTGATATGAACAGCAGGTGCGCTCATTTTCAGCACGAAGCATGTCCGGACCTCACAGTAGACGGACTACTTGTGAGACAAATATTTTCCAAATAGGAGTGAATAAAAAAAGTCTCAAACAAATCAAATATCAATCTGGCTTAATTGTTTGCACTCACACTTGTATTGATCTCACCATCATCTTTTATTTATGATCAATGAGCTTTTAGACAATACTAATGCTGGAACCATTTCTATACACTGTAGATAAATGCAGTATTTTTACATGCCTAGTGTTCTCCACAGTTTACACGTGCCTCATTGTGGTGTGTGTGATTGATTGACAATATATGAGGCAGTCAATGTTTGCCTCTGGCCATTTCACCCAGTGAGCTTTGAGTCCTGCATGCAGCTGACCTGCCTTACAGGCAGCTCTCCTGACATCTAACGATTGGCTTACTGTCAACAACGGCCACATTAACTACCAACAACACTCAGTCATACATTTGCGGCATGCTTTTTCAATTCCCCCTTTAAAGATAAAGGAGCAGAACAGATCTTAATGAGGTCATGTGAGTCTCTTATCATATTCTTTCAACTACAGATCCTTTACATAACAAAGGTTTCTGTGAGGAAATCATTGCAAAGGAACATTTTTATTTAATGATTAATAAAATGTTCTTTTATGTAGTTAATATTTTGTTGTTCACATGTACATTGCGTAGTGTGGTTTATCTTTAAGAATGATGTACTATGTATTGCTGTAGCATACAGAGATCTGGAAATGACTTCTCCATCTCTTTGTATTTGTTGCTTGAGGGGGGCATGTTTTGTCTGAAAGCATAATTGTCCTCTGGGTAATTATTGACCACTGTGCCACATGATCAATGACAGCATGACCTCTGAGCTAAACATTAGACATTTACTACATGCTACATGCAGACTGGTTTGTGTGCAACTTTACATGGCACTAATTTATATAAAACACTGCATCACAAATGTGAACCTTGGCTACATTAAACTCTGCACAGCAAATTTGTGTCAGGAGTCGAGACATTTTTCTTGGTGAAATTCCTCTCTGGGTTGTAATTATGACGCTCAGACACACAAAGCTGTTGATTGCAGTACCAGCTATTCACAGTCTCTTGTTCTGAAAGAGATCCTGATTTTATGGACATCAGTCGTTTAGGTCAAAGGGTCTACTGTACTTCCTATTTGCAGTGACGCACAAACACAGACAGACTCACACATTATAAATCACATTTTCAAGCTTTATCTGATTGGGATAAAAGAAAAACCTTTAAAAATGACCTCAAAGCTAAAAAATAAAGTGAGACATGACGGCTGAATGTCATTGTAAATGTCAGACACTTTACGTTGAGCCAGTCCTACTCTTTATGAAATCTTTAAAAAAAGTGTTGTCATCTGAGCAACTTGGACACCTGGGACCTTGGTTTATCTGAACTTGAAGCTATGCTTAGCACTTACTGAATGCGTTGTTCAGTAGACTATGTGAGCACTTTGAAAGCATCTGAGAGGCATTGTCATCTGTCAGAAAATGAATTGTGCATGGCATCTGCTGACAGGTTGTCACTCAGAAAAGGCTGCGTGTGTTTAGCAGAGATGGACATAAAAACATAGTGTCACATGCAAACAAACACACACACGCCTACTCGCTTACGGCTGATGCCTTGTACCAGGTTTGATTTAAATTACTGCCTTTAATGGACGTGAACTTAACCTTGTACTTGCTGAAATGCATACACGGCAGGATCACAATTATTTAAAAAGCTATTTTAGTTACTGAAATTGAATTGCTCTGAATCCTAATCAGTCAGTACGTGCAATATATTTAGCCTTCTCCATTTTGAACCTATAGCATTAAATATGGTTTCACGTTTGACGTATATACTGTAGGTGGGAGTGAATATGATGAGTGGTTTAAATTTGAGGACTGATGTCCAGCTGTGAGCACTGGCTGAGTCTGTGGACTGTAATGAGAAGAAATGGCAAGAGAAAAGGGGGGAGCAGCAGGAGCACAAAGATGATGCTAGGGGATTTATGTGTAATAGTAGTCTACAAAAAGGGACTTCATGCTCCATGTCCTTAGTTTCCAATGTCCTAAAGAATATCCCGTTGCTGCAATTTGTTTTCCTGATTGTCTTGTGTGCTGGAAAATGATGTGGCTTGCATGGAACAAGTCGTGTTTTGTCCTATCGTAATAAGGCTGCTACTATTTGATGTTTTATTTTCTGAAGAAAGCTTGTGAGTGCTTCCGTGGTGCTGTTCAAATAACATTTTTAAGTATTCTTAAATTCTTTTTAAACTAAGTAACCACCTGTTTTTTGTATTAGTGATGTTGTTAAAAGTGTCATATTTGTATCTTGAGAAGTAACAGCACTGTAGAATATCTAATATGAAAGGCACTTTATTTAAATGTATGTAGTTTGCAGCCATGCATTACAGCTTTGTACTGAACACCACAGGTTTAATTAAAACATAAGCGCTCCACTAAGTGCAACATACTAATACTCATGGGAACTTATGTTCAAACGCAGGATAAATATTTTAGCCACTGGATCTCAATGGAGAGTGAGTAGGTTATTGTAATCTCTGGATCAGCTTTGGCTTTTAACCATACTCTCCATGCTGCAATTGCAAGATTACTTTGAAATATAGACAGCTTTAAAGAGAAAAGTCCATATAAACCCATCTGATATTAGTAGTCCTATCTCCAAGGTACAGCATAGGACTTTCTTACTCAAAGGAAGAGAAAAATATACAGAATTGATTAGCACATTGACTTGTGTTTAATGTGATGGCGGTTATGCAATCCCTCCCCTCTTCACAGAATGTTGTCTTCAACACATGAATAAGCGGTCAATTAGCTGCAGCTAATTTGTCTGTGTGTAATACCCTAGCTGTCAATCAGACAGAATGACGCCATGCTGATAATGATGCTCACTAAACTTTATGAATCTAAATGTGTCTTAGTCATCTCGGAACTGTGCAAACAATCCGAGGGAGAACATATGAACTGTCTATAGGTTTCATGTGACATCTGCTTGTGAAACTGAGCGTGGTTGTTTTTGAGAGAGTGCTGAGATCAGGTGGGGAAACAACATCAGGTGTGGAGTGAGACACAGATCCCAGATGGGGGCCGCTGTGGGAAGTGTACTGTAAAATGGGGCATCAACGCCAGGTTCACCACACCTTGTTGATTCCCAAAGCACTTGGCAAACAGGAGAGAGATAAAATATAAAAAATAAACAATTTCACCATTTCACATCTGTTATGGAAGAAGAAGAATTATGTTACACACTGGAATGCTTTCACACATCTGGCAATAACAATTAGACATGCAAGACTGACCACTTGGTCAACAAGAGAAGAAAACTATTTGTTTAGAAGTTTGGTTGTAAAACGTTAACTGCAGTTCTTAAAATCTTTGAATATATGTAAGTTTTCTGTATTGAATTGACAGAAATAAAAAGGCCTTCATATTAAAGTTTTTGTTCTGGCAAAACAACTGTGATCAAACCAAGTTTAGCCAAACAAGGGACCTGTTAGCCACTTGATTTAAATATGTTACCATTTCCACATTTATGGTCCCAAGACAATGTATTCTGGTGAGGACGGTGTATCTTGCAGAGAACTTTCCTCTACAGGACATTAGGTTGAAGTTTGTGGTTTTATTTGAAATTGAATGACAGCAAAAGAAAGAATTGCCACGTAATTTGGTACAACTATTCATGGCCTCTTGAGGATGAATTGCTGACATTACTCCAATGCTACGGTTAGCTCAACATATGTATTTGACCGATACTTAATTTGATTGTTTACCAAATACGTGTCATTGCAATGGATTTCATTTACTCGGTGTTCGGTGCTAATAAGCAAATATTTATATACTAATTACTGAAGCCACTTTGCCTGAGTACAGCCTCTAAGAGTCGCTAGCATGTCTGTATATATGAGCATCATTTTACATCACGTGACACTTCAAAGCTAGGCCGAATCATACTTTTAATTAAATAAACAACTTTTAATTAACTGACATTTTACACCTTGTAAAAAAAACAGCAGTGCTGTGAAAATAACTAAAACGTTTTTTTGCAAGGTGTTGTTGTCTGAGTGGCCTTTCTTGTATGCATCATTAAAATGTAAATTAAACAAGGGCACATTTAAATGAAATATCACTCACAGCATATACATTGCTGTGTTAGCTTGTTAGACCACCCACTTGTTGTTTTCAGCTAATTAAAGGCTGTCATCAGTGGTCATCAGGAACATAGGTTTGAGGTGGTGTGGCCCACTTTTCCTCCGTAAGTCAGGTGAGGGAGTTTTAAGGAAGGAAGCCAGCGAAGGTTTGGATGGATTATTTAGTTAAAGTAGCAGCTCTTCCACCAAGGAGAGATCTATTTTATGCCTTCCATACAAAACATTTTGAAAATATTTATAGGGAGTTTTTTCTTGCAGCTATATTTTCTGACCTACATTGTATACTCAATTTCAAAGCCTCCTTGGGACTTATGAGATCCTCAATGAGTCAGACGGAGACATTGTCCCCCCAGATGTGGTGTGACTGAATGAGCATTATGATATTCACTTAGCTGAAAGCACCTGCTCCCAATCTGTAATGAGTATGCAGAGTTTGCTGCACATTAATCAAATGCCAAAAACCTGATGGAAACTGTGAGCCCAGGCACAAAATAATGCCTTTATGTCTGAAGCTCATGTGTGTGTCACATTTGATATCTCATTAAATTGATGCCTTCAGTAATGAACCAATCTCATGTTGTATGCTCTTATTGAGATTTAAAATAATAATTATTCCAAGATTCAAAGCAATTTCTCGCCACGTAGTGAAAGGGTCCTACATTTCTACATTAGTATCACATGATCAATTCAGCACACATCCCTTCCTGACCCATTATTTGCTGTTTGCACTGAGAACTGCATTAGCGCCATGAGTTACATACTGTTTATATTTCCAGTTATGTCCAATGTTATATCTTCTTTAAAACCTTTTTAAAAAAGTCCAGTTATCCTTTTTCCTTCAATAAGAAATAGTTGCTACTGGTGTGGGGAATTGTGCCCTTCTGAATTTGTCTGCATCTGGCAATACCTGATTGCTAATTAGATATCATGTTAAACTGTCATTCTCTGTTTGCCTGATTTATTTAATTTGCTCCATCCCAAATGCTCTGTTCTCCCTTATCTCCAGGAAACAGTTGGGCTGAAGCCATCCCTCCGCTGGCTCTCATTTAGCCTGCTGCAATCCTGTTGACTTCAAACATGGAGCAATGCTTTTCTTTTTAAGAAAGCTTGTTTCTCAGAAGCTCTGATATCACAGGTCTGTCCTGTCAGACTTCAGATAGGCACTTAATTAAAAGAGTAGTGCCGAGTTGTTTGTCACTACCTTGGCTTGAGTCATATCACTCTCACTTCAGGGTCAAGATCTCTCTGAGGCACTCAGCTTTTGGGATTTCTGTTTGATAGAAATTCATCTCGAGGCCTCTTTTGAATAGTCTCTGAATTAAATCTGTCTTGACAAAGGGTTGCTTTGAATGTGGAAAAAAGTGGAAAAAATATACATTTTGAGATATTTCAGAGATTTTTTTTGAATTAAATGAGGAAGCCAGGAAAATATATTGATGGAGATTTTCATTTAATTGGATATTGGATTTTATAAACAGTCAATTAAGATAAACAAGGAAATGTCTCTTGTGGTACAATTGCATCACATTGATTAACTCACACATTAGATGAACCATGTTGCACAGCAGGCAAATAGTCCTAAAATTGAGTTAACTTAGGTTTATACATATCCGTCCGGTTCTTCTTTTGAGTGTCTCAATATATCAAATCCTAGATTGCAAATGTGTGTGACGCTGTGTTTGGAGTCTTCACTATCTCTGTTGCTTTGCAGAATCTGTCACTACTACTTACAAGATGACAATTCTACGGTGGCTGACAGGTGCAAATACGCAAAAATGGCCCAAAATATTTCAATTAGAAGAAAAATGCACTGCAGCTTCAGAAACTATGCAAATATAAAAAAACAAATGTGCCAAAACACATGCAAATGAATATCAACTTGAAACGCTGCAAATAAACAAAAGCTGCAGGAAAAGAAAAAAAGAAACAAATGCTCCGGCCCCCACGTGGGAGCATTACTTTTCAGTGTCCCCTGGTTTTCGTTGTGTTTTAGCTTCTTCTAGCTTTTTTCTTTATTTGCAACATTTTCTTGCAGCGTTTTGTATTTGCAGCTTTTTTTTTTTGCGTTGTTTCGTATATGTAATTTGTATATGTAATGACCTCCCTCAAACATCTAGGAAAGTTGGCTAGGAAGTGTATCAAAGCTGAAATCTTGTATACCTTCCACCAGGTGACACGTACTGTATCATCTTGATAGGTAGTTTCCAAAGAGTAATGACCCGATGGCACCATTATGTCCTCATGAATAAAGACAGTAAACAGCTCAGTGAGAGGAGGAAAATAAATTATGGTACAAAGTTATTTGGCTTGTTGACACTTAGCAACGCTCAGCAAAGATCTTTGTGCATAAGTAGCTGTTAAAAAGTTTACATTACAACAAACTAGGGTTGGCTCAAAATTGCATACTAACATAACATTTATAATAATTGTGAAATGTTAACATGAGTTGAAACTACTTGTGGGTTTTGTAAACATGAGAATTTCCCATGTAGCCTCCCTTTAGATTAGCTATTCAATTATAGGTGAGCCTACAGGATATACTCAAACATCCAAACTAGATGACTGAGAAGCAAAAGACAGTTTACAAAATGATATGGCGGATAGTATACAAATGAAAGTTTGTCACGTTAAGCAGGCAAAATGTCACATTTTGCAATACCTTTCAGTTGCACCTAAACTCTTTAAAAATACATCTGATTATTCAAACAACTTTAGGTTTTGTGCATGCTCAGTTAGTGGCCTGTATTACTTGAGTGCTTTCCTGGTTTGACAAGTAAACATCTATTACTAAGGGTACACAAATGGACAATTCAAGAAGATGTATTTTTTCTTCCTTCAATATTTTGTGTTGGACTCCTGGATGTCTGTGTTTGCTCCACAGCTCCAGTACATAGTTAAAGCCTACTGCCATGGGAATTAATCAGTACAGAGGCTACAAGAGAGAGATAGCCCAGCACTAAAATATCATTTTTTCAGCTCCATTACAAACTGAATGCAGTCTGGAAACAAGTGGACATCTCAAAACATCTCAGTCTATGTCAAACATGCCATAACTGCAGTCAAGCAAAGCCATTCAGTCTTGAACCAAATTACCTATGCCAACTAGCATGGTTTTATCAATGCAAATGTCATTTATGCCGTCACAAACAAAGAAACATAACTAGTGATATTGTAAATAGGACTCTGCATTTTAAAACAAAATTATGTTACCTTCAATGATGAAGAAGGCATATTTACAAGGAACCATAGCCTTTTAGCGGGCGCTGTGCCGCTCAGGAAATCTACTAAAGAATAAATAGCTTTCATTTCACAAAACACTCTCTTTACAGCAGTTACAGAGAGTCCCTTCGAATTTGTAAATAATCTATGCTAACTGCTATTTTTTGTTAATCCTATGCCAATTTTGCTGCATTCAGTGCAGTCAGCAAACTATTTCAGCAGCGTAGGTGACAGACTATTACGTCAGAAGCTATAGGACAGTTTCAGGTAAACAATTGGTGAAGGCTCTGCTCCTGAAGCTGCTCCCCTGAGAATCCAAGCAGCAGTGCTGGATTTATTTGGGAATGTGCAGTAAAGCCTCCTGTGCTATACAGAGCCGAACCCAGCTGTCCCATATCACTGAGATATTAAACACAAGCTCAAAACAACAGATGCCTTCAGGTAGTAAGAAAGCAGAAGCTAATGAAAACAATCAAAAGAACAGTTAGTGTTTTATGGAACAGCTACATTAAAAGCAAAGAATAACTAGCAACAACAGCAACATAAGTTAGAAGTTAGAAAATAAAGACTCATTGTGTTTGGGAATGGTGTGTTACAACAGTGTGCTGATTCTGAAGGTCTTTACAGCACTAATGTGATTCATTCACTCCACGTCACACTCCCTCGCAGCAGTGCTATCTAGGGTCCATCGTCCATTACCAACTCCTTGGTCCATTCGAAGGGAAGGCAGGAATCGATTACCTCAGACTTAATCCCAAGATGCAACAAAAGTTCACTAAACCACCAAGGTGACAAAGCCGGCTTCCTCTTGGGTCATGTCGGAGGTATACGTGAGGCCTCCCAGCTTGCACTTTGCACAAAATGTGTTTTTTTCCTTTAAAATGTTTTTATTTTGTGAAATGTTGCAATATTTTGTGATAAGTTGTCCTGTGTGACCCTCAGAGCAAGCATATATGTCCCATTCTGTATGGAAAAGTATTTAAAGAACAGCATTGACCTGTTGCTGCCGATAAATCATACAAACAGCATAAATACTAGGTTTTGATGTCTTAAGAAACAACCAGATAAAACTATACATATACATTATTTCCTATAAAAGGGTATTTATATCAACATACATTTCTCAGAGAGATGCGTTAAAGGTGTTTACCTTTACTTACTCAAAATGAACTAAAATAAACAAAGTTAGTTATGAGTTACAGATTAACATAAATCTGTTTTCAGGACTGATTGAAATGGTATGCGTTACCAGTGATGGTGGCTTAATTGTTTGAGTGGCAGCAGCTACTTGTTAGAGTCACTTATTAAATCTGCAAGCCCACTCACAAGTCCACTAACATTCTCATTTCCATAATAAGATTCTTTGAAGGATGTGATGCCTATTATCTCCAGACCTGAACATGGAAGTAAAGGTCAGAAACTGGGGACATTAATTCAGTTATAAAGCAATGGAAAGGAAAGAACAGTCCTTTGAACAGTAATTTATTGTCTCTGCATGTGATGCTTCAACCAGATGAAAACTAGTGTTGAGAGAGAGACACAGGCCACAGCTGAATGTTTGTCATCCAGCTCTCAGATCTGCTCCATTGTCCTGGCTCATCTCAAAGTGTCAGTTGCCTTCTGTCGAATCTGTCCAACCTGCCAGTAATCAGAGTCTGCATTCAAAGGCTAATACAGCGAGACAGTTGTCAAACTCACACAGCATGTCACGCTCCCATCCCTCTAGGAAATCAGAGAACACTGATTACAGCTAATTATAGTATCTACGTTAAGAGATCATGTCTTTAGGATCTTTGTTCAGCCTGTATAGAAAGAGATGTTTTATCTGTCTGATAATCAATTTATCCACAGATTTGGTTTTGAGGTGTAGCTGTCATTAGAGGAGGCAAATAATGCTGTCATCGCTATAGCAGAGTTTGTCACGTATTGTACAAAGAATATAACATTTTGGGCAGAACGTTAAAAAGATTGAATTTGAAAGATTTTGAAATGACAGTTTATAATTAAAAAACTAAATGTCATTAAATTGTTACCTTTAATGTAGAGTTGTCATCAAGACCAACCTAATCTAGTCTATGTAGTACACATTATCATTTTACTTTCTGGCGATCTCATGTATTTAGGTCAAAATGTCTCCTGTTACGGTCTCCATTAACTTCTTGGGGAAATATATGTCTCTTTAGCTATAGTTATTATTAATGTCTGTCTGATATTAGGCAGGTATACACAGCAGGTTTATCTGAGCTTCTGCGATAACAGCAGCCTGCTGTGTCTGGAAACGTTGTTGATGAGATCACCACGACACTGACATGCTCTACTGAGCCGGGGGAAACTGAAGAGTTATATGATAGTTATTGTCCCTTTGAACGACTCCGATCACATAACACGTAGTTGATCCATTCATAAGTTTACAAATTAAAGCACAGCATCGTTAGTATGCTTTTCTTAAACTGTACACTTATCAATATTTTAAAATGATGTAGGTTGAACTTTAATTTATTTAATGTGACTCATAAAGCCACTTCAGAATCTGCACCCCTCCCCCTCCCCCAAGCACTGCACCTGTAATGAGGTATCAGTTTTCACAGTTCAACCAATGTGCTTTTTATAGACCACACAAACACAATTGGCTGTTTCTTTACTCACCCACATGATGTCATTTACATGGTTTAAAGCAGCAGTTGTCTTCTTCTATGCTTATAGATTTCCATTAGGCTATAGTACGCACAAAAAAACGTATTTTGAGAAGAGCCTCTGAAATTGGATGCCACAAAAATAAAATGGGGATTATGAGGCTTACCTGTACTGAGACACTGGACAGCAGCGTACACTGGTGTTGTTTCTGCCCGATGTGCATTTCTGTTCACCCACAATGAGAATGTTTAATTGCAGACAGATTACCAAACGTTTGCACAAACAAACAGGGGTGCATTGTTTAGACACAGTCGATCATCAATCAATCAATCAATCAATCAATCAATCAATGTTTATTTATATAGCCCAATATCACAAATGTTACATTTGTCTCAGTGGACTTCACAGTTTGTACAGAATATCAGTATGACAATACGACACCCTCTGTCCTTAGACCCTCACATTGTACAAGGAAAAACTTCCAGAGAAAAACTTCCAGAGTTTAAAGGGGAAAATGGGAGAAACCTCAGGGAGAGCAACAGAGGAGGGATCTCTCTCATGAGAAAACGTTGCTGCTGGTAAATGGCAAAGTTAATCACATTACCCGTTTGCTTTGGCAGTTCCTTTTACATCTCTTCATGCTCTTGTCTCTGGGGGTCTCGTTGCTATGTACTTTGCTATCTACACACCCATCATTCTTCAGTAAACACATTATCGCATTTATGGGTATTATTAGAGTTCAATTTATGTTCCTCTTAGCCTGGAGCAGTCTGTCAGGTACTGATTACAAAAACAATGCATGTATTCTGTTGGGAGAGGGAGCAGCTTTAATGTTGAGGTTTTAGGGAAAGATGAGAGTGTCTGTAATCCCCGTGAGAGATTTACCATTTGCATTCACGGGGCCAGGTGGTAGAGCCTGGTGGCTCTGAAACCTGCACTTCTCGGGATACAGCTGATGTGTTTTGACATTGCTGTCACCAAAATGCAAGCTGAAAGCAAGCAGAGGGACGCTGAGGACCCCAGAGAGAGTGACACTCACAGGGAGTTGAAAAAAGGTACAAAGGAGACGATGGAAGACAAACCAGAGGGACAAATATATGGGGAAAGATGCAGGGAATGGAAGAGAGCTATGATATTATTCATCATAAAGTTCTTGTGTTTTACTGCTTAAACAAGCCCCAATGTTACCCTTTCTACAACAGGAATCTGGCAGCTGACATATCCTGTGATTACATTTCCATCATGAAATGAACAATTTTCTAAATGTCACCTGTGGTTTTCGAGGCTTTCATCCAGCAGCAGCTGACCATCTGAGGTAGCCTGTAACAGAGACAGCTTGTCATTCGCTCCCAGGAGTTTTTGTGAAAGCCAGCATCTCTTCTGACAGTTTATTTGTGCGCGTGTACTTATTTATTGTATGTGTTGCATGTATTGACAGTGCTAGGAGTTTGGCCGACCCCTATATGCCCATTGCTTCAGGCCTTCATGGGTGATGACTGTCACTCAGCTGTCAGGGGGCATTCATCCTAAAGACACATATATAACATCATGCCTGAGTAAAAAACAGCATTTATAGTCCTTTCGCCACAGCCACTGATTTGTACTGATATCATCTTGAGATTACGAAGATGAAAGGAGGTGGCAATGATTTCAGCCTATTTCATAAATTTGGTGCCATGACACTCCCTGTGCATCACATCTGGTGTGTAAAAATAACCTGATGTGGCAAGGCACCCCATCGACTGGGCTATTTTTAGAGAAAACCTT